>NC_085864.1:29839362-29884362 GCF_034702125.1 Engraulis encrasicolus | reverse complement strand
CAGTATACACAGCTTCCAGCAATTGGCAGTAATCTAGCTAAGTTCGCAACTGGAGTGTTCAAGACATCCAAGTAGGCCTATACATGCGCTGTAAGAAATCAAATTATTGAATGAGGTTTGTTTGATTCTAAGCTGCAGACCCCATTAGGATGCTTGTTGTTATAACATGATAAGTATTAGCTAAATGCTAAATAAACATTCAACCATATCGTGGCAAAGACAAGAACACAGTGTGAACTATGATTGGCTGTTAGACATTGAATTTCATTGTGTATTGTGTGATCACAGTGTCAAATGGGAGACCCTTTCCAATATGGCACAACTGATCTGCTGTATTTCAAGGTTCATATAGGTGGTCTACTGTATAATGATTAATGAAAGCATTGGCAATTAATGAAAGACCACTTTCATAATTAATGGCATGTATGTAAATGTGACTGCCAGGTCCATGTAAAGTTTCATTAGCTGGTGTAGTACAATGCATACCGTAAGTGATGTGAGGTCATGGTAGGTTACAATTATAGCCACGTTATCCATTGTGAGTCATGTGTTTTGAGCTCTCATGCATTTCCTTCTCTCTCGTTCCCCTTTTTTTAAAAACAAAAAAAACGCTTTGTTGTCTATATTTTCTCCAGCTCTCCACCCACTGCCCCATTGCTGGGCATCCTGTTTTAATCAGCAATTAGAAAAGGAGTGCCATGGGGAAGGCCTTGATTGGGATGCTGGCTTTCCTGTTGTGGCTGAAAATAGCCCCTCGCTGTCATCCTACAGTTCAATGGAACTAGAGTCTGGTAGCCATCTGAAATTAGACCCCAAACAAATGACCCAATGTGCTCCCACGACTTCGTCCAACGAATGGTGAAATGGTCAAGTCCTGATCGGGTTAGAGAAACGCAAATATTTTTTTAACTGCCTGTAGCATGAATACCAGACTTGAAAAGGAAACCAGTATTCATGTTTAAGTCAACGTCAAGTCAATGACATTTTATTCTGATATCCAAAGAGGTTCCATTGTAGAGTGCTGACACTGATTGTAGGGGGTAGTTGCTCTGAACTCCACGTTTAAGTCAAAGTGAAGTCAATGACATTTTATTCAGATATCCAAAGAGTACAATTGCAGAGTGCTGACGTTAATTGTATAGGTGGTAGTTGCTCGGAACTAAAAAGGTGTTCTGACACACTTCTTCATCTGACTGAACAAATGATACAGAATAGATAAACGCCAGTGGACTGAACCAATACACGGATACATTCTACTGGCTACTACAAGATGGCCAACTTTTCTGCACATAGTCTCCCTCTGAGTCAAAGACCTGTAGTGCTTACAGTGTAAGGACATTCATTTCGTCCCATTGCTCCTCTCATTTAATGATAATAAAAAAACTGTATTCTATTGCTCAGAGAGTAATCATAAATGTATTTAAATTTCATGTTTTTTTAATTCACGGCTTGTGAACTGCCATGGGCTGTCCCCACGTTATGAGTGTCTAATTACTCTGGCTAGTGGCTAATATCAGAATGCTTACTGCATGGTGGCGTTAAGCACTGTCACATATGACCATGTTTTCATACCCAACGGAGATCTCTCGATCTCTCGATCTCTCTCTCTCTCTCTCTCTCACTCCCACCCAAGCATCTCACCCGCCCGTGCAACAGGAGCGAGACTGTGTGACTAATCATGCATATTTTACAGGCCAAAGGATAACTGCTCTGCCAGACACAGCGCACACACACATGCACACTTACACACACACACACACACACACACACACACACACACACACACACACACACACACACACACACACACACACACACACACACACACACACACACACACACACACACACACACATACACACACACTCTTGCCCGATTGAAAGACACCTTAACTCATCCATATGGCTTTGTATACGAAGCTCTCGAGTAGAAGACGTCTCTTTGTTTATTGCTCAACAGAAAATGGATTTTTTTGTAATGTGATGTTTGCCTAATGGTTCATCAATGATACTGCGTGTGGAGTGTGGAGGTGGTAAGACATGAGTAATGTTCTGCAGGGAAATAAAAAGTCATTCCGCACTCTGTGACTCAACCACCGTTCATAAAAATCGGATGCTTTTAGCTCGCACTCATGCCGTACTGTAAATGAGCAAATTAACAAGAAGATGAAAGCGGAGGGAAATGAGTAGATGTGCTCTCTCCATATTAGCGGTATTTTCCCTGTGTTGCATCAGGGCAAGGCCACAACATTGAGTGCGGCAAGCTGTTTATGTGTTGATTTACACAGACCGACCATGACCCACAACCAAAATAATTATGTAAAGGAGACTATGTGGAGAAGCAAGGTAGTCGATATTGGGGGACCACCAGGAACGATGTCCCGGGCCCAGGGAGAAGAGGTGGGAGGGGGTCTAGCCTGGGCTGACTGTGGACTCCGTCATAAGTGCGTGCCTGCACGACTTAAGTTCATTTATTAAAAATAAATATTGAGTTCAGCACACAACTTCATTCCATATTCCAATTTTGATACCCCCTATACGAGTTGTAACCAACTGTCATGATGGTAAACCTCCATATACTGTAATGCATTGATGCCCATGGACTTCACATCCAAGTGGACCCTCGCCCTCCTGTGGTTGAACAAAATCCATATTTCATAACTGAGGATATAAGTGATACAAGGCTCTTGTAGTTTAATTGCTCTTGTCCTCCTTCTCTTGCCCTGAGGTATCACATCTGATCTGTGTGATAACAAAGATTTACTTTCCATCACACTACTTTGTAGCCGGTGCATTAACACAGGCCAATTAATTGATGTGACGTCTTAAAAATATATATCATTTTGATATCTAATTGCACGCTGTCTAGGCAACTAATGCACTAGCCAGCAACAGTGAGTTACTAAGTAATGCATGAGTGCTTTGCGTGCTCGTTGTCCCTGAATGTAACACAGTCTGACCCTGAGTCCGAGGGACTTGACACTTTACATTTCCATCTCTCGCTTAACATCCTGGATGACCTTCACATTTAATTATGTCATCTTGTCTTATGTCCAGTGCACGTCCAGACCAGGACCTTTAACATTGCACAAGTTCCCGCCTGACCGACGAGAGCGGTAGTTCAGTGGCCTTTTGATGCACTCTGTCAGAGCCGTAACCAGAACATTTCAAATACCGGGGTCAAATACTGCATGCTGCACTGCATACTGTACTTTTAGAATATAATATAATAACATAAGTTTGTTTCATTAATCACTGCCTTGAGGATACATGGGGGTGGCCTATATAGACTGCACTTGTCATTGTTGATCATATATCGGTTTTCATCAATAGATAAGTTTTACATTACTGAAAAAAAATACAGAGGACATGACCTCTGTGTCCTCAATGGTAGTTACGCCCATGCACTGTGTGACCCCTGGTTGCATCATCAACCCCACCCCCCTAAGTGTGGTTCTGACAAGTTGGCCCAGGGCTGCACTGGGGGAGAATAAGGGCCCGGGCACTTTCGGGACCCCCTCATAATTAGCGGTGCAGAACTGACTCACTGGTGGGGCCCGCACCCTCATGGGCCCCTATTTTCAGAAATGAAAAAAAGAATCTTACATTTTTCTGAAAATAGGGGCTCATGAGGGTGCGGGGTCCACCGGGAAATGCCCGCTATGCCAGATGCCCAGTCCAGCCCTGAGTTGGTCTCTCCCTTTTCTTACGAGTGCCCTTGTTGCAGGTGAGTCAGAAGGTGCACTCTAAGGAGCTTTGGTAGGAACCTTGAAGAGCATAACTGGAGGTCACTGAGCTGAATGCATCCTGACTGAATCAAACAGGGACAGGCTGCCCTTTTTCTTTGTCTGATTTCTTGTGAAATGTGAAAGCCCAACTGGGTAACTCCAAATCCCGTTGTCATTGTGACACAGCACTCCACAGCACACACTGCACACAACAGAATTGCATTTATGCCTCCCCCATGCAAGGGGGCAGCCCTCAATGGTGCCCCTAGGGAGCAGTGCGGCGGGACGGTACCGTGCTCAGGGTACCTCAGTCATGGAGGAGGATGGGGGAGAGCACTGGTTGATTCCTCCCCCCACCAACTTGGCGGGACACCCTAACCGCTTACCCATGACTGCATTGCCCATTAGTCCATTACCCATTGCCTGATTTGAGGGAGGGATGGGAAATTTCCTCCATAATAATATACAGCAGCTGTCTACTAACCCACTTACCGTCAATGTCAATTCAGTGTGAATTAGCACCGGTCCAGCCAGGGAGGAGGAGAGACTAGAGTGCATTATTACATTACATTACACTCCGCTGCTGATGCTTTTATCCAAAGCGACTTACAGTTATTTATGCACAGGGTGTTGGTTACAGTCTCTGGTGCGCTGACGTGCTTTGCTTAACCCATTTTAGCCTGATGACTCGTATATGTTGTTTGACCTTTGGTGCCTGGAGCGACATATACGCTGCATTCAGGCTCTTGAGATTTTGTTTTTTTATATAAAAATGTGGGTATGTTACAGCTGAATGAACACATTGTAATGCAAGATGAGGTTCTTAGGATTGGAAATGCAACTTATTTCATGTTTTTATGTGCATCAGAGGCTGAGATATTTAGGTTTTTATAGGCTGAGGGCAACTTTCACCAACAAGGGCGGCTTAGGCATTCAGCAGGCATTTTTTGCAGGAGCTTTAGGCATCAATGGGTTAAGGGCATTTTTGAGCCATGGTGCAGCTGAAGAAGACCTGAATTCTTACAGCTAGAATGGGATTTACGTATATCTGCAGCGTTCCCGTCTCAAGACTCCCTATAAGCAGTGTTGCCAGATTGCTTATTGGGATGGCCGTCTGTGGGTGAAAAATCAGCCATTTGACGTTTTTTCTGCAGTTTTATGCCCATAGAAATCAATGCAATTTGTTGAAATTGGGCGGAATTTAGCGCATCCGGGCAGTTTTTGAGCACCTTTTGGGAGGGAATTGATCACACACATCTGGCAACACTGCCTATAAGCTGTAGACCAGTAACAGCTGCCTGCGTGCAATGCAACGTGTAAGCTGGTTCTTCGTGGCATGGCCCCTTGGGAGCTGGGTGAGAAACATCATACATGTGAATGACTTCAAAACCATAACACAGAATCAGCATTAAGAGCATTAAGAGGGAGGGTCCTCCACCATGTAAGTGGATGCCGGCCTACATGCCTGGGGCCGGATTAACGCACAGGCTAGATATGGCAGCAGCCTAGGGGCCCCCACCTGGCAGGGGGGCCCCATTTGGCCATAGGGGGGAAAATCAATATAATTGTTGAAATGTAACAAGATTCAGTTCAGTATTGGTAATTTGGTCTGCCACGTCCGAAAGACTTTTAAATCTTACACTGCTCTTGGGTTGGAATTATGGGGCTGTCTGTGTACTTTTGTTACAAAATTTGCCTTCCGTGGGGGCCTACAGCAACCTGTAGCCTAGGGCCCCCTGGCCTTCTTAATCCAGCCCTGTACATGCACATGCCAGTTGGCTGGCAATGAGCCCTCTGATATAAGAGAGAATTAAATAGCAACTGATTTTTTTTCTCGCCTCAGGAACAGAAACCTATATGACCCAAAAAACCTGTTATTTGCGCTACCATTACTAACAGCGATGGGTGTCTCGGGTGGTAGGCCTAGGCTATATGAAATTATGCTAATTCAGTCTCCGGCCGCGTATGCATGCATATGGGTTATCAGGTCACCTTCACTGTCAAACAGCTGCGGAGGATAATGCACGAAAAGTGGAGAGATTTGCCTCACATTATCCACTTCCATAGGCCTATACTCCTCGCCATTTTCAACAAGCTGCAGGAGTGCATCCCAATGCCGCCAACTGCTATGAAAAAAAGGGGAAAGGTGGAAAGCAAGGCATATGCCCTAAATTTAAAAAGTGTCAAAAATCATAGAGGGGTGAAATAGCCATTAAAATGACCCATTAAATGGTGATTAAGGCGAGACCTCAAATGCCCCCCCACCCGCCCCTGCCCTGTCCACTGGTGGCGAACTCCTTTGTCTAAAATAAAACACACTGACAATCTCTTTCAGGGCCGCTGACAGCTTTGGCTGGACCCTGGACAAAGACATCCGGAAGGGCCCCAAACCCAATGCATGCAATGCAACGAGGATTCAATTCTGGGCCCTCTATCACCCTGGGCCCAGGACAAGTGACCCCTTTGTCCCCCCCTGTCAGTTTCCCTGATCTCTTTCACTGGTTCTTTTTTAGCCCGGAAGGAAAAATTCAACAATTTGTCTCAGTCCTCGACACATTAGAGAGATTAGTCAGGCCCCCTTGTTACTCTTGTCTGGGCCTCGTAATACAGTGCTGAAGCTTGTCAAGCTCTCGCTCGCTCCAAAAAAATTCTCATATTGCCAGTGTTGTCTCTCTTCTGACTCCCTTTCGTTGCTTTCATCTCACTCTTTCTTGCGTCTTCTTCTTTGGTATTTCTCTCTCTCTCTCTCTCTCTCTCTCTCTCTCTTTTCATACCCCCTCTCTCTCTGCTTCAATCAATTCCTCTCTCTCTCTCTCTCTCTCTCTCTCATACACACACACACACTCTTTCTTCTTGCATTTGCTCCCTGAATCTCCCTTTCTCTGTGTCTTCATCTTCATTTCTCCCTCCTTCATCTTGTGTGTCTCTCTCTCTCTCTCTCTTTATCTCTCTCTCTCTTTCTTTATCTCTCTCTCTTCCTCCTTCATCTCGTCTCTCTCCCTCTCCCTCCTTCATCTCGTCCCTCTCTCTCTCTCTCTCTCTCTCTCTCTCTCCCTCTCCTTCTTCTCAGCTTTCTCTCTCTCTCTCTCAGCTCTCTCTCTCTCTCTCTCTCTCTCTCTCTCTCTCTCTCTCTCTCTCTCTCTCTCTCTCTCTCTCTCTCTCAGCTCTCTCTCTCTCTCTCTCTCTCTCTCTCCCTCCCCCGAGTAACCACAGATCATAGCTGATGCATCTCTGTTAGTTAGAGGCTCTCCAACTGGGCACTTCAATTCCTCCAAGCAATCTGGGCGACCCATTTCCTTCCAGACCCGTGCATTTTAATGGCGCAAAATTAAAGAGGGCATGGAGAAAAAAACACCAAACCACCAACAAAACTAATAGATGAAAAGCAAAGCAGTGCCTTGCAGGAAACTCCTCAAAAGGAACTCTAATGGACCGAAATGATTTCTTCAGTGACTCTGTGGTAAAATAAATAAATAAAAATAACACCAAAGAACATGCTCTGAAGTCTTTTCAATATATTTGTTGATATACAAAAAATGTCTTACAAGTTTCTGTTTAGTAAAACATATTGCCCATTTAATTCATTTGGCATATCTGTCAGCCTGTTGGATATTCCTGTGCTATAACCACTGTCCAAGTCAAACATGCCGCGCTGCATATTCTTCGCCTCCTGTATGTATCTGATTTTTTTGGTGAATACTCACTTGTTAAGTTCACACTTCATAAGCAGTGGGCATCTATGTGACCTTGTCACTATAAACAAAACATGTCCACTATAATCATTTAGGCCAGGGGTATTCAATTAAAAGTCACAGAGGGCCAGTTTTTCAAATTCCCTTCAGTGAAGAGGCCGAACATAGAATTTGTATAACTGCGAGCAGCGCGGTGTCTTAGGTTAGGGTGCGAAACAAATGGATAGTTTTCCAGACATAACAGATATTTGCTATTTCTTAGTAGCTTTAGGGTGGTCTATTGATGACAGTTTTAGATAAGATTTCACTCTCATGTGATTGCATAGTAGAGATATCCCCAATCTGCAGTGTTAGTGATCGCAAATTATGCATGGCCACAGATAGCACACATATTTATTCTCAATTTGTTCTCACCTTTAGGGGGCCAGAACTTTGCCATCCAATGGCCGCATCTGGCCCCAGGGCCTCCATTTGAATAGCCCTGATTTAGGCCATATATCTCCCCAAACTTCCCCATGCAATGAAGCTTTTGAGGAACAAAGCTTAGTTTTAAAAAAATGACTACTGAGAAGAAACATAAATAACTCAGATATTTAAATGGGTTATTATTCAATGAATTTAAATATTGCATTTGACTTACTATTCTGTTGTCTATTAATTTGCTTGGTGGTGTGTGTCCCTATGGTAATCCCAAACTCTCATTGAAGGGATTGAGTCTGATGTTACTGAAAAACATTAGTGCCTCTTGAGGCCACACAGCAACAGCAATAACATTGTTTTAGCTCTAAATAAATGCAGACATCCACTGATTCATGATTTCTCGGGAAAGCCTGAGGAGGCCCACACTAATAGAGCAAAAATGAAATTAATAAAAGCTTCACAAATGAAATCATATAGTACAACTCCACAAGGAAGAGTGGCTTGGTTAGGGTGACCAGACGTCCCGGTTTGACCGGGACAGTCCCGGTTTGGAGTTGTGGGTCCCAGGTCCCGAGCAGACCCTCTTGGGACACAAATATGTCCCGGTTTTGGCCACCCAATACAATGCGCCATGTCTATCAGGGTAAATATATGGAAAAGATTGCATGTTTACCTGCCACAGTTAATGGCAGCCAGCGCTTGTATAGAAAGTCTGAAGGAGTCAGTTGCGATTTGTCATTCATCCCTCTAAAATTGATCAGAATGCAGGAAATTGCATCTAAAAAATAAAAATTTTCCTGGGGGAGGACCCCCAGACCTGCCCACCAAATGTTGTCCTTCAGTCACGCACGAAGTGTCCCGGTTTCAGGCTACAAAAATCTGGTCACCCTAGGCTTGGTGTAAAGATTAAGTAGCCTAATAGTAATTCAGTGTTCTGGAGGTTAAGCTACTGCACGAGATAAGATGTTCATTGACTTTCTTAGGAAATTATAACCTGCTTAGTAGATTATCTGGGGAAGACTGTTCTTTTTTTTCCTTTTTAAGTAAAAGCGTAAATTGGGAAAGGTTATGGAATTAGGTTACAGTTACACCACAAGGAATAATCTGTGCACATTTCCAGAAGATGTTTTGTTGGCATAGCCACAGGCAAACCCGGCATTTTCCTGAGGATGCTCTTTGAAAGGCTTGGGGCTATGGTTAGAGCAGGAACACGAAAGAGCCTCATCCAAGTAATAGGGCTATCCATTCCACGTTTTACTTTGGTCTTGGAAGTATCCTAAGCAAGTGTGCGCATTCGGCTAAGATGATACGGAATAGCGGCACACATACTAGAGATGAAAAACACACAAGGAATGGTATAGAATCATTAAAGACTGCGCATGAATTTGAAATTTGACTGAGGCGGGAATCAAGGAGACCATATTAACGCCATTACCGTTCGCATTTCAACACTTCATTTGCCATGACAACATCTAAGAGGATGCTGCGTCTGCACACCGACACATTTTCAGCAGAGTTCTTAGGAACCCTCCATGCGCAAGAAGCACAGGGCATTCCACGCTATCCTTTCCGTCATTGAGATACTAAATTGTCTACAAGGAGAAGACAGCTGCTATGGACAAAGATACCCGTTTTCTCTTTTCGCTCGTATGTTGTTAAAGCAGGCATTTGGCGACGTGGTATTCTCGCGCGCAAGGTGCAGAATCCCACCATAGGAACCATCCAGGAGGCGTGAAGAGGCTGACTTTGGACTCTAAAAATCAAAGATGTATGCTCATGAAGCAAAATCTGAGTATAGGCTTTCAATCGGAGAGGATCCCTCTTCACAAAACCTTTGTCATCATGAATGTTTGAGTTCTGAGTGAGATCTGGACACTGTATCGACACGGATGAAAGCTCACGAACAAGCTCCGTTTCACAGAGCAGAACACATCTCCGACCAATCCTCAATGCGAAATGGTAAGTGATCAAGCTGGTTAGGTGATATTGACCTTTATGGATTAGGCGTTGATGCTGCCCTGTCCAGTTAAGGTAACACACGCCTACGTGTCCATACATGGCATGCAATTAATTGAGAAGCCGTTGTTTCCAATCGCGCGTTTTGGGGGAAAACATAAATTGGCGCGATGCGTAGAACCATGCCGTTTGAATGTGACACAATACCTTTTGAACTCACTGTTTATCCAACGTCTCTTTAGATACGTCTAATCGGCTTCAGGACGCCAACATCCTTGATGGCTTGTGTGTCAAGAAGATGGAAAGTTTTATTGGTCCTGAATTTGATAGCAGTCGGTGGATTCATTACTTTCTGGGGCAAGTGTAACATACGCACGCCTAAAGGCATTGGTCTGGAGGCTTCGGCAGATCTGAGGAGACACACACATTTCAACATCACCGGTCAAGACACAAGCATCACTCAGGAAATCCTGTTGAGGAGACTCGGGTCACTGGAAGACGTGGTGTACAGGCAACTGAACGGTAGGCTACGTGAAGACAACAGAACAAACAACCAAGCGCAGGCAATCAAAGTTGGCGGTCTGATAGCCCCATTTACCTGTTGTGTACTGTACAGACACACAAAAAAATCAGTCTGTTGTTCTGAATGAAACGAGCCATTGTTGTGTTGCATGTTTTTTCATCAGTGACTGTGGTTGGTCCCTTACAGGCTTGTCAAAATCACTGGGGCTCATTGAAGGCTTTGGAGGTCGTGGGAGAGGTGGGCTGCCAGCGACCTTAGCTCCATCCGAAGTGAAGGAGGCCAAATTCCTGAAGGAAAAATATGGATACAATGCATATCTCAGTGACAAGATATCATTGGACAGATCCATCCCCGACTATCGACCGAGCAAGTAAGTGTGGGCCGGGCCGGCCAACAACAGCCCTCGTGATTTTGTTCCAGAGGAGTTGGTGGGAGGAAGCTGCTCAACACCAGGGCAGTTTTATGTTGTGGAGTCGAGACAAAGATGAAGTAGCCAAGCTCAAAAAAGAGCATACACACACACATAGAGCTGTTGACAGGTGTGGCTGGGCCCAGGACAAAATCATCTGAAAGGGCCCCCCACCCAATACATTAAATGTAATGAGGACCCAATTATGCCGCCCCCCCATCTCCATCGGCCCGGGACAGCTGACCCCTTTGTCCCCCTTTGTCAGCTTCCCTGCACACACACACACACACACACACACACACACACACACACACACACACACACACTGTAGACACACACACAGAGACTGTACACACACACACACACACACACACGCCCACACACACACTAAAAACGGTGATGTATGCCCCATCCAACCCAGACCTCGGACATGAGGCATTTTCCTTCCAACAGTAGGGGTGTAAAACATCTCCCTGCTTGCTTCCGCTGAGCTGAATTACCTTTCCCAGTTCTGTCTGCAGCTCCTCTTTTGTCCTGAGATGTTTATGTTGGTGTCATTACCTGAAGGTCCTGTACATCAGACAGTGGGTGCGTTCCAATATGCAATCTTGCGTCCTCCACTTGTGCTCGTGGCCTCGTACCAGGAAGTAATGTGTCATGATGACATCACTGACAACAGCATTATATTTCAATATCTCACAAAAGATCCATTGTAAAGTCATTTTCTCATTTGCAAACTGGAATGAATGAATGAATGAACGAATATAGAATAGTCCCCCAAAAATTGTTTTGGCTAGGCTGACAGCGGGGAAACGTAATTGTTTTCGCCACGGAGGCGGGGCATCAGCAAAACATGAGGCCACAAGCACAAGTGGAGGACGCAAGATCGCATATTGGAATGCACTCAGTCAGACAGACAGGCAGGCTTGGGCAGGCTGGCTTAGCCACTTCCATTCATCCCTCCCGCACCACAATTGGAGGTCAAAAATAGACAGCAGTATATATAGAAATCAGTCATATCGTTTCAAACACCATTCTGTCAACACCACAGAGATGAGAATGACATGCCAAAACAGAGGGGGGAAAAAAGAACCATTTTCATTTCTTCTCCCTCTATTAATTTATATGAGAGTGTGGTTTATGCATCTGTCCATAAATGTTCAGTGAGGTTGATGTATGTGTCTGGGATGTACAGTGAGTGCATTACCTTTTTTGATGGTGGATAATTCATTTGTGTGTGTGTGTGTGTGTGTGTGTGTGTGTGTGTGTGTGTGTGTGTGTGTGTGTGTGTGTTCTGCAGGTGCAGGAAAATCTTCTACCCGAGAGACCTTCCCCAGATCTCGCTCATCTTCATCTTCGTGAACGAGGCGCTGTCCGTCATCCTGCGCTCCGTCCATTCGGCTGTCAATCATACACCGGCCCACCTCCTCAAGGAGATCATACTGGTAGACGACAACAGCGACGAAGGTTGGTGGGTGTGGGGGTGTGGTTGGGTTGCTGGAGACCTACAGACTAGTGTATGTGTGTGCGTGCGTGTGCGTGCACACAGGTGTGCTGGTAGCTTTGGCCAGGCCCGGGACAAAGTCATGTGAAAAGGCCCCCTCCCAATAATGTTCTGAGCACCCAAGCCTGGGGCCTGTCTCTCCTTGGGCACAGGATAACAGACCTGTTTGTCACCCCCATGTCTGCTACCCTGGTGTGTGCATGCGTGCGCGTGCGCATGCACGTGTGTGTGTGTGTGTGGTTGTGTGTGTGCGCGCGCGCACATGCAAATGCATGCATGCGTGTGTGCATGCATGCGTGTGTGTGTATGTGCGCTTGTGTGTGCGTGTTTGTGTGTGTATTAGCGTGTGTGAAGGTTGGTGGAGACAAGTGTGTGTGGCGTGCCTGTGTATAGGTTGGCGTGTGTGTGTATAGGTTGCTGTTCGTGCTTGCGTGCGTGCACGGGTGTAGTGTGGTGAGCTTGTGTTCATGATTGTGTGCGATGTGTATTTGCATATGTGGATGTCACGCACCCCCATGAAAGTCAAATGATTTCATCACATGAGATGGTATGTGTGGCGAAGGCATGTACAGTACAAATACACTGTAGGGGAAGGAGCATCAATTTTGAATCAGCGGTTGGCAAGAATGCATTTGTGGCTGCCTCGGTCGGAGACTCAACTAGTTCACTGCTCACTCACCGGGCTTGTTTATAATTCAAAATAACCATGAATTTACCATAGCGATTCCCCAGGTGTGAGGATGTTGTTTTCTGTTTGTCAGATCTTCGCCAGTAAACAAGTTGTTGAGTAGGGCACGAGGGACACACCCATTGGTTGAGGGTTAGAGCAAGAAAAATATGAAGAAAACAGAATAGTGACAAAAGGACGCAATTTTTTTGTCCATTAATATTGCTACAGTAGATTTTCCATTCCATTAAAATTCCATAATTTTGTAGTGTCGTTCAAGTCATATTCTTTGAGGCTCATGTAAATCTTTTGTCTTTAAAGATGTCGTCGTCGTCGTCTCTCACACACTGTAGCTGACATTGTACCAAGTGCTGAGATAGGGAGGGGAGAGGGGTGTGGTGGTGAGCGTTTCTGGAGGAGTTTTCTCCCGGGAGAAGCATTCACCGTCTTCCACGGAGATCAAAGGCGTGGCAGTTTAGGGAGCAGGAAGCCTATTTTGCCTGGTGTTATTTAAACACGCTGTCAGTGTGCATTCGTAATCACCGAGCATGAAAAGAATAGCATTCCGCCACACTCACTCTTTCCTCGTTTCACAAACACAGAATTTCACACAATCTCTCTCCCTCTGTCTGTCTCTCTCTCACGCTCTCTCTGTGTTTTGCTTTCTCTGTGTTTACTGTTTCTATCTCTCTCTTCTCTCTGTCTCTCTCTTTTCTCTCTCTGTTCTTTCTTTCTCTCTCTCTCTCTTCTCTCTTTCTCTTTCTCTCTCTCTCTTTCTCTCTCTCTCTCTCTCTCTCTCTCTCTCTCTCTCTCTCTCTCTCTCTCTCTCTCTCTCTCTCTCTCTCTCTCTCTCTCCGCATGTTTGTGTTGTGTTCCACAGAGCAATTAAAGGGCCCACTGGAGGAGTATGTCAACAAGCGCTATCCGGGCCTCGTCAAAATTGTGCGCAATCAGAAGCGAGAGGGGCTTATCCGCGCCCGCCTGGAGGGCTGGAAAGTGGCCACGGGGGAGGTGACGGGCTTCTTCGATGCCCACGTCGAGTTCACTCCCTCCTGGTAAGGTGTCAAGACCCCCACCGTGGTGAGGTGGATGACCGGGTATTTACAGGGATTTACTTACAAACAAGAGTCTTAAATGGCTTTTCCTCCCATGCACACAATTTCTCCAGTGAAGTGGTAGAGATGCATCAAACACCACCCCCCTACTTTTTAATAAGCCAGGGCTTGGCAATTCTGCTTCAGAGGTTTACAGTCCTACACCCACTGTTTTGTTCCAGACAGTCACACAATCAGCTAATTGGTTTAATTGCCCGTTTTAATTGCACAGGTGGCATACAAAGAAGCCAGCAGTTTCACTGATTAAATGATTCGAGAAGTGCTCAGTAGTACTGTCTAGGAGGAACAAAATTGGTAGAAATTCTCTGACTTTCCTCCATGTGATGTGGAGCTTTTCGTCCCAGTTTTGGTGGAAAGTGTGTTGGCACGTTTATACCTCACAAGCCACTATTTTGATATGGAGAAGCCAAGCTGGATGGGTGCATATCACTACCCAAATCCTTTGTTCTCCTATCCTTGACTCCTACTTCTCCTGAGCAGGAAGCTAAGAAGGAATCAGAGCAGGGTGTAGGAATCGTGGCCGGATAAACTGGATTGTGAAAGTTGGGTTACTTTCACACTTGGTCCCTTTCAGCCATTTAAGCGAACTCAGACCCTTGGCTCAGCATATCGGCACATATACATGGGTTTTGTTTTGTTTTGTTTATAAAGACCGTGTTGTGAGAAGGGGCAAGACACTGGCAGCCAACCATGTGAGCTAATTTTTTTACCGACAGCGGTTTCCAACAATCAGAGGTTGAGTTGTGCGCAGCTAGGGTCGCTCAGCCAGGGGAAAACAAAAGTTTAGATCCCATGTATATGAATGCTCCAAAGCTTACCGAGACCACCTGGGAAATGAACCATACTGAGACTTAGGGCTGCACGATTATGGAAAAAATCGTAATCACGATTTTTTTTTTTTTTTGCAGATTTTTTTGAAAATTATAACAAGATGAAATATAACCAAGAATGAATTATATACGGGATGAGCAAAATAAAATGAATTGTAATATTTATGTAAAGACAATAGCAAGAAACTTAGGTGGACAGATTTCTGGCAAGAAACACCAGCCTGTCAGTATGTTCTGGCTTCAAGGATGCTCTCAAAGGTAGGTCACTATTGCCACGACTTCGATTTCACGATTTATCACGATTTTTGATTAATTTTGATTAATTGTGCAGCCCTACTGAGACCTTTGTTGACGTGGTCTCAGTACTGTTCACTAAGTCCTGACAAGTCTCCCCTGTGACTAGTTGTAATCACTTCAGGAGAGCTGTACCGGGTGTGATCCAAAAGAGGACTGGCAGCCCATAAACATCTAACGGGACAAGAAAGAGCACCTGTTCACTTTTGGAACAGAACAGAATTCGATTTGTTCGCTTTTTGGTTCACTTACAGAGGACTGAGTTTGGCTCACTTAAAAGTGACTATATGTGAAAATACACTGCCAGATATTATTTCTGTCTCTGCTCCCTATTACAGGTGATTTTACTAATTAGCTCATCACCCTGGCTGAAGGATGTGAAAATATAGTTCCTGTGAAAAATGACTGCCAATGCCACTATTGTATGGATTTTTTTGTGTGTGTTTATACTTTAAGTGGACTGTCCAAGAAGCATATTGATTGCCGCATATCAACCACCAATTACTAATTAATTTCTGGGCCTGACGTCGAAGCACCACAAAAAAAGTGTCTTTGAACTGTTTACAGAAATATCCATATACAGTATGTGTAAATGGAGTCTAAATCAACCTTGTGTCCTTGTTTCCCCCAGGGCTGAGCCAGTGTTGGCCCGCATCAAAGAGGAGCGCAAGAGGATCATCCTGCCCTCCATAGACAACATCAAGTATGAGACCTTTGAGCTGGAGCGCTATGAGAACTCGGGCCACGGCTACAACTGGGAGCTGTGGTGCATGTACATCAGCCCGCCCAGGCAGTGGTGGGACGAAGGAGACACCTCCGCACCCATCAGGTATGGCCTTTATTATGACAGGACAGTGTGAGAGGAGACAGGAAATGAGCAGGAGAGGGAAATGGGTAAGGACTGGGAAATGACCCCGTCTGGACTCGAACCGGGGTCCCCATGGCCATGTAAGCCCAAATGTGGGGGGCTTAGCGCGCTGCGCCACCATGCCCCCGAACCAGTGGCAAATTCAATTTTATCATTATTAAATAATCGATAGTCATGAATCGATGAGATATGTTGTGAAAATAAGCATCAGAATGCATCGTCATGACTATGTCTTTGCACACCCCTAATGCACAGGATATGTAGAGAGTAGAGTATCATAAATTACATCATATGTGTATGATACTGTATGTGATGAAATGGCAACAAGAGCCATCCAAGATGGCTCCCTTGTCAATGTCTGATTCAGGTGATGTGTGTTTGGGACCACCCCTCGGGTGACCCAAAACACGGCAGGCATTTGTTTTTCTGGTGATGTATGTCTGTGAAGACCAGAGTTGTACTGGTAATTTGGCATACAGGGCATTTTCCTGGTGGGTCGACAGTCCTTAGGGACTGATGCTGTTGTTTTTTGTTTGTTTATTTTTTCCCTCTTAGAGACAGGCCTTCAGTTTAGGCAGTGTTCTGAGCTTATCATAATATCTTAAAGGGACACTGTGTGAGATTTTTAGTTGTTTATTTCCAGAATTCATGCAGCCCATTCACTAATGTTACCTTTTTCATGAATACTTAACACCACCATCAAATTCTAAGTATTCATTATGACTGGAAAAATTGCACTTTTCATACATGAAAAGGGGGATCTTCTCCATGGTTCGGCATTTTGAATTTCCAAAAATAGCCATTTTTAGCTGCAAAAATGAATGTACTTGGACCATACTAGAAAATATTTGTTTATTACTTTGTAAACTTTCATGTAAAGATCAAATTTGGCAATAAGGAGCCTAGTTTCAATGAGCAGCATAGTTGCAGTACCTTTTTTGACCATTTCCTGCACAGTGTCCCTTTAAGGGGTCTGTGTGAGGGGCAGGTCTATGACAAAAATGACCGGGCTCTTCCTCAATCCCAGTCCAGCTCTGGTGAAAACCTTCATTCATCCAGGGCGTGTTTTCCAGAGTTCTTCTTATGCTTGGTTTCATGACTCATCCAAGAAACTTCATAGTCTCTTTGGATGAGGAAATAAATGTCTTATCAAGCTCAAGAAGTCAGGCAGTTGCTTAAGACAAAAGTCTTTGGATATGATGTCACAAGTAACCGCAGGGATTTTGTTAACACAAAGCTCTGTGGGAGAATGTCCTACGACACGATTCTAGAAGAACTAGTGAGGGAAAAAAAAGTCCTTACTCCTAAAACCGGTGATTGTCCTGATGATAAACAGCCTGATCAATTAGCACCGTGGCGGAGCTGTGCACTCGTTTGCGATATGGTGCTCTAAATATAGTGCGAGTTACCCCGTGGCTGCGCTGCGGAAGTGGTTGCTGAGTAGTCGTGAAGCATACTGTACACTGTACACTGCAAGCAATAGGTTACACTAAAATCAATTAGAAGTGGCTAAACCAGGACGTGAAAGTGCTGTGCGCACCATGTAGAGAAGTGGAGCTGTGTCTTTAAACGTAAATCCTGTTCTGCAACTATGTGTGTTGCCTGTGGGGTGGTAATATTGTGTTGGAGTGGACATTATGAATTTAGCCTTTTGTCTTGGCAGGGAAGCCAAGAGATGGGACAAATGGGTCAGTTGTCCTGGGCCCAGATGGGGGTTGGGGAGGGAGGGTTTTCCAGAATTGTGTGCTCATAACGCTGTATGTACTGGATGGGGTTGCGGGGTGGGGGGTGCTTCAGATGACTTCATCACCAAACCCTAGGGCGCATTCGGGCCGACTGAGGGCCGTGCCGGTGCCCGTTCCTGCACTTTATCACGAACCAGCAGTCGTGTTCACGACACAGATCTTAACGTTCGCAAACTGCAAAATACTTGATTTTTCTCTGAGAGCAGTGACGACAACATGACTGTCAGCAGATTCATCCGGATAACACAGTCACGTGCGGATTCGGAAACAGTTCACACAGCCCGGTACGAACACGGCACCGGCTCTGTGCTGGTCGGCCTGATAACCACCCTAGGGCAACTGACTGCTTTGGCTTGGCCCAGGATAGTCAATGAATATGGGCAAAATGAAAATTTGCAGTATTTTGGCACCAATGATTCAAATTTAACAGCTATAGTGTTGGTAAAAAATCTCTAACTGTTGAATTAACACTACAAAATTTCCTGTAGCCTACAAGCAAGTTGTCACAGAAATGGGGCCTGTCTTATCTTGCGCTGGCTTTCTTTAGGTCAAGTAAAACAGGCCATCTTTCTTTCTCGCCATTGTCTGTGTTTTGGACATACAAGGTACAAGTTTGAAAGATTTGGTTCACCACCACCATCGCAGCAACTGGATAATAACCCTGAAGTGACTTTGCCTAGAATGTGTGTGTGCGTGCGTGCGTGCGTGCGTGCGTGCGTGTGTGTGTGTCTGTCTTGTTTTTTCCCGCGCTGCATTAGAGCTAAATATTTCATCGAGGGTACTCTGTGAAGTTTCTAAAATGTGGGGCTGAGGCAGTGGTGGCCGTAAGTTATGGTGGGCAGGCAGGCTTTAAGTAAGTACTGTAAGGTCACACATGTTAATATTGATGAGCAGCACTCAATACACCCCTGTAGTCAAAAGCCACACGGGGCATGCACACGCAGTCACATATACAGGTACGTGCACTGTCGAACGCACCTACAGTACGCACGCAATGCACACAAACACACACACACACACACACACACACACACACACACTGTCCTTGTCGCTGTCGCTCTCTTGCTCTCCCACTCTCTCTCTCTCTCTCTCTCTCTCGCTCTCTCTCGCTCTCTCTCTCTCGCTCTCTCACTCACACACACCACACACACTCCAATATTTCTTTACACAGGACTCCCGCGATGATTGGCTGCTCTTTCGTGGTGAACCGCGAATACTTTGGAGAGCTGGGCCTGCTGGACTCAGGCATGGACGTGTACGGAGGAGAGAACATCGAGCTCGGAATCAGGGTTAGTATGTCACCCATTTATCTCTCCCCCCCTGTGGAAAAAAATAGAACAAGTGGCCGTGGCCATGAAGGGGTAAAAAAACTGTAGGCTGCCTGTAGCCTCGATTTCAGGATATTTTGGTACAACATGCAACACCCAGGAATTTCATCAGGAGACCGCTTATTGTGTGCGCGCGCGCGTGTGTGTGTGTGTGTGTGTGTGTGTGTGTGTGTGTGTGTGTGTGTGTGTGTGTGTGTGTGTGTGTGTGTGTGTGTGTGTGTGTGTGTGTGTGGCTGTGGCTGTGGCTGTGTGTGTTTATGTGTGGCTGTGTGTGTGTCACATAATGTGTGCTTCTGTGTGTACATATCTATAACTGTTGTGTGTGTGTGTGTGTGTTTATGTGTGTTTATATTCATGTGCGAGTGTGTTTGTGTGTGAGCATTTATTTGTTAATTTTCTGGCATGTTTGTGTGTGTGTGTGTGTGTACATGTATGTATTTGTGTGTTAATGCTGGCATGTTTATGTGTGTGTGTACCATGTATGTATTTGTGTGTTAATGCTGGCATGTTTATGTGTGTGTGTACCATGTATGTATTTGTGTGTTAATGCTGGCATGTTTATGTGTGTGTGTGTGTGTGTGTGTACATGTATGTATTTGTTTGTTAATGCTGTCATGTTTATGTGTGTGTGTGTGTACATGTATGTATTTGTGTGTGTGTGTGTGTGTGTGTGTATTTGTTTGTTAATGCTGGCATGTTTATGTGTGTGTGTGTGTGTGTACATGTATGTATTTGTTTGTTATTGCTGGCATGTTTATGTGTGTGTGTGTGTACATGTATGTATTTGTGTGTTAATGCTGGCATGTTTATGTGTGTGTGTGTACATGTATGTATTTGTGTGTTAATGCTGGCATGTTTATGTGTGTGTGTGTGCCAGGTTTGGCTGTGCGGTGGCAGTATGGAGGTGCTGCCGTGCTCCAGGGTGGCCCACATCGCCCGCACCAAGAAGCCGTACCACAGCAACATCGCCTTCCACACACGCCGCAACGCCCTGCGCGTGGCCGAGGTCTGGATGGACGAGTTCAAATCCCACGTCTACTTGGCCTGGAACCTCCCCATGGAGGTGCGTGACTCATGGCCTACACACTACGCCCTACGCCCTCCCCATTACGTATACACTACCAGAGGCGGACTTTACATTAGGCAAACCTAGGCAATTGCCGAGGGCCCCCGATCAAATGTGCCCTCCATAGGGGCCCCTAACTGTCACACACACAAAAAAGAAGGACGAATCTTAATGTGTCACTTGTGCAAAGTAATTCAAGATATACGTATATGAGACAAAACACTAAAATGGCACCCTCGCTCCTTTCATGCCAATTGGTGTCTTAAAAGAATGACTTTTGAGGGCCCCATGTTTATATTTTGCCTAGGGCCCAAAGTGACTAGATCCGCCCCTGCACACTACACACCACACCCTCCCCTGCCCTGCCTCTCTTGACCGGCCACCCTCCCATCTGTCGCGTTGTACCGTGGCTGGAACAAGTGTTGGCTTGAGCATCCCTTCTCCTGGCCTGGCCATCGCCGGACTGTATCATTACTGAGATGTAGCTGTAGTATGGGAACTATCTACTCATTTTCTTATGTGTTGAGTTCGATCTAAAGCAGGGGTGTCAAACTGAAATTGACTGAGGGCCAAAATCAAAATCTGGGAACAAAGTCGCGGGCCGAACAATTATTTTAAAAAATGGACTAAAATTGTGCATGCATACACACACTTCATACTCATAGTTAAATTTCACATACACTCTTTCCCATCATATTTGTTAGTTCAAAGTGTCTACACATCCTGTGAGACAGCAAATTTCATGTTCAAGTCATATTATGCTATACATTGATGGTGTATGTGGGCCAACTATAATAGAGATTTGAAATGACTCCGCGGGTCAAATTTGGCCCCCGGGCCTGAGTTTGACATCCCTGATCTAAAGTATTTAAAATACGACCTAAAGCTTGATGAGAAGCTTCTGGTGTCAGCATGGTGGAGCTCTTAACAAGTTTCCGTTTGTCTATGGGTGCATTCCATTATGCGGACTCCCGTCCTCCACTTGCGCTTGTGGCCTCGCATTTTGCTGACAACTGATAAGTTTCCCCGCTGTCAGCCTAGCCACAACATTTTTTTGGGAGACTATTCTTCATACACCATCCTGTTTGCAAATGAGAAAATGACATTAGAATTGAGCTTTTGCGAGACATTGAAATAGAATGCTTTTGTCGGTGACGTCATCACGAGGAGGACGCAAGGGAGGATGGTTGCCAGTGCCGGATGCCATGCTAGTTACACTGCTCACATTCATACAGCACCATGTATTGGCAAGGATGAATGTGCTGACATCTACGTTATCAAGTTTTACTTGATTCGCATAGCAAACTATTTGGTTCCAGAACGCTGTACTTTTTGCCATGAAGTGAACATGTCAGTCGGTTTGAGGTTGGTGACTGCCTGAAAATTCTCTCCTCTTCTCCCCCCCCTCTCCCTCTCTCTCTCTCTCTCCCTCTCTCTCTCACCCCACCCCACCACCCTCTAGGGTCATGGGATTGATTACGGTGACATATCCCAAAGAGTGGCCCTGAGGAAGAGCATGGAGTGCAAGAACTTTGAGTGGTATCTGGACAACATCTACCCAGAGATGAGGAGGTACAACAGCACTCTCTTTTACGGGGAGGTGAGTGAGTCTTGACTTCACTTCACGGATGAATAATTTAACTTAGTGCTTTATGCAGTTTTTTCTTTTTGTGCTGAAGTGAACCTCGCTTGTACTGTATTTCTATTTTTGTTGCTGTAAAAAATGGATCATTGATTTTTTTTCTACTGTGTTCTCTGCTTCCCTCATGTCTGACAGATTCGTAATAATTTAGGTTTATGCTTTATGAAGGTTTTTTTTCTTTTTACTGAAGTGAAACTCGCTTCTGGTGTTCTCTGGTGGATTTTTTTGTTGGAGGAAAATAAATGGATCATTGATTTTTACTGTGTTCTGTGCTGCCCTCGTCTCTTGACAGATCCGCAACAACAACGTGACAAATCTTTGTGTGGACCAAGGTGAGAAGGAGAACCACACGGCCACCCTGCACCCCTGTCATGGCTGGGGACCACAGGTAAGCATTTTTTTAAGAAGCTGTTTCCACGTAGCCTGCTATTTTTTGGCCTTTCCGTCTTTTTAACGTTTTTAAATCCACATATCCAAATGTGTGTGTTACAATCAGGGATGGAAATATTAATAAGCACCCGTCCACCTGCCAATGACAGGTAAATTTCAGTGGTGACTGGTAAATTTTTCAACCCACCAGTCACTTGGACTGGTTAAAAACAGTGAGTGACTGGTAGATTTTGAAATCTACCTGCCACCGTGACTGGTGGGGAAAAAACTCAAGTTCCACCCCTGGTTACAATTGAGGTTTTATTTTATCCCCCTGGTGTGTTTCCACCTGAACAGGAGGAAAAAATACCCACATATACAAATGTCCTGCTACATGGAAACAGCACTTTAAGTCGTCGTCCTGGTTGTTTAGAACCAGTGTGTCAAATGCACTGTTTTTCCAGCTATATTCTTTTTTATTTATTATAGCAGCAAGCAGGTGTTTGCAATAATGGAGTTATTTTAGATTATTGTTTTGCCGTTAGAGTACACATATTTCATTGTAAGAGAATCTCAGCACACTGTTTCTGCTCCCAGTTTTATTAAATGCAATGTTTCACAGCTCACACCTGACAGACCTTATCAGTCGATATTTTTTATAATAAGAGGAAGCAGAATCATTGTGTTGAGATTCTCTTTCTCGCTTTGATACATTTTTTAAATCCAGGATGTGCGTGCTCTAATTTCACCAAAATCCATTCATAACGTCTTGAGTTATCCTGCTGTCAAACAAACAAACAGACAGACAAACAAATGTGACCGAAAAACATAACCTTGGCAGAATGTAATCACATATTCCAAACATTTAAAATGCTGTAGTGTGTAAATTGGCATTAACAGCAGAGTAAAGAGAAAGTAAGGTGTACTGTGCTTGTCTTTTTTGTGTACCTCTGCGCAATGTCAGTGAAGATTCTGAGTCATTCAGGACATGTTATCCAAAGGCGTTCAGTTGTACTGCAAGATACTAGGTTTCTATTTGGCACCGTCTGCACTGGCAGGAAAGCAGACCGGGGGGGGTGACACAAAGGGGTCAGCCGCCACAGGATCAGGGAGATATGGGGGGGGGCATAATTGGGCCCTCAATATATTGAATGCATTGGGTGGCGGGGGTTGATGACACAAAAGGGTCGCTGTCCCGGGACCAAGTTGATTATGGGGGGAAGGGGGCATAATTGGGCCCTCAATACATTGAATGCATTGGGTGGTGGGGGGGCCCTTTCAGATGACTTTTTCCCGGGCCCAGCCAAAGCTGTCAACAGCCCTGGCACTGCACACAATGTCTCCATTTCATCTCACATTGTGCTTACAAAACCATTCACCTTCCCTCAATCTTCTTCGCCATGTCCGCTGGCTGTTGTTGTGGCCCATTTTCCAAACATCTACAACAACAAACGCTTTGCAAATTTGGATTGGCTGAAATGTGAGGCCAAAAGAAGTGTCATGTGCTTGTCTATTTGGGTGAACATTGTGTCTATTTTGTCTCACCTTGTGAGTATCAAAGCGGTCACCTCTCCACCCTGTCTCCTCCGCCTTGTCCGCTGCAAACACACACACACACACACACACACACACACACACACACACACACACACACACACACAGACATCAATGAGTATAAAGTGATCCGTTAAAACAAAGGGGATACGCACTCCGGGCTTCTGAATTAACAATCCGGTGCAAATAGAGCAGGACTAAATCATAAAAGAAAGGGAAAATAATCTGGTACCACATGGATGACTGTTTTCTGTTATTTATTTTATTTATTTTATCAGTGCAGTAAGACTAACGTTTCGACATGCGTCTTCGTCCTCTGATGTGGCACCAGATTCTTTTCCCTCTCTTTTATGATTCGTTAAAACATAAAACTTGCTTTCCTCTTCCTTCAACTGGCCTTTGGCTAATCACTACGTACTCACTCATGTCTGTTCCTGTCTCTCTATTGCTGTGTTTTTATCATTTGTTTCCTATAGATTCTCTGAGTGCGTTTTCACTCGTTTGCTCTTTTCCTTACTTGAAATAGTGTTATTTTATTAGAATAGACAAGAAATGGTTTATTGCCAAAGCAGTGAAATTAAATTATTTTAATCAATCTTCACACCATGAAGCATATTGCATACATATTGCATACTGTTGTCTATGAGAAGTGCTATGAAAACTAAACTGTACATCCTTGTTTCCGTAGTTGGGTCGCTATACTAAAGAGGGCCACCTGTTCCTGGGCCCCCTGGGCAGCACTGGGGACGACACGCGCTGTGTGGTGGATGACGGCGTCAGTCCCTCACCTCAGCTCCTCAACTGCGACAAGATCACCAGCCTCAAACAGAAGACATGGAACTTTGCACAGGTAACGCATGGAATGGAACATCTCCGCTGCCGATATGCTCAGTAAATTTAATGTTTTACAGTGCAGCGTTACAACCACATAATTACTGATGTGCTTTGAGAAATGGCGACCTGGCCCCCTGCCAAATGCCATATGTCAGGGATGGGCAGTTATTTTGGCCCAAGGGCCACATTGGGTTTAGAACATTTACCAGAGGGCCAGATGTCACAAGCAATTTGGCCTTGGTAATAATAAGACAACCGTGTACGCTAACATAACTAGTCAGCTATTCAATTTCTGGACATTGTAATGAAATGTAATTAGATATAGCCTACGTACTTGGTTAATTTTAAGTTGGCAAGACCTGTTTTAGAATTTGTATATGAAAGTTGTCTTTCTTGAAAAGGCTCTGCGGGCCACATGAAATGGCCCTAGCCTGAGTTTGACCAAAGAGGTTGGATATATAATAAGAGGAATCAAAACACGCCCACTCAATGCAAAAGCGTGTGCTCAAAATTTGGTCTCCTAAGGGGGCGTTGTCCCTCCTTCTTCTTCTCTTTTCGTGGTGTTTGCACAAGACGTGCGCTACCGCCATCTACAGCGCTAAGGGGACTCCATTTATTCTCTACCTCAAGACTCCAAAGGTCTCCTAATCGAAGGTCTCCTAAAGGGGCGTTCACCCGACATAAAGTGGATACCGGAAAAGAACCCGCCTGCTTTATCTCACTCTCATATACGATTCTCTGGTTTGACCACTTCTGCCATATGTTGTGTGTTTGGTGCCACCCAGAGGTGACTCAAACAATACAGGTGGAAACACACAGACATGGGTGAATGCAATGCCTGGCCCAACGCCCTCCTGGGGGTCAGGTAACGAAAAAGAGAAAGAGAAGCAGGCATCAAAACATTGAGTAATCCAACATTAACAATGTATTTATTGTTAATTTTTTTTTATCATTTTTTAATTATTATTGGTGTTATTATAACAGGATTGCAAAATTACCAATCACATAAAATGGCAGAAAGAGGGAGGGGCAGGGAAGACGAGACTTGACAAACATGACGCAGACACGTAACAACAGAAAAGGCAGTAAACAGACAAACACGGAAGTAAAACAAAAATGACTCATCAACGATGATTAAATAGTATGATCAGATTAGATTCCCATTAAGTAATATGAATTTACCACCAAACTGGTGTTTTTCGTAGACTTTACTGGGGTAGAACCGAGACCAAATCATAGAGTTAATTACACCGCTAGAAAGACACTAACTTATTCATGCAGTATCTTTCCAACTGAATTAATGTCTTTGCACCCTTCATTTCGTATAATCTTTACCACATTTCTACTTCGCTCTGCTCTGAATTAAACGTGTGAGTGAGTGAGTGTGTGCTGTGATGTATTCATGCATGACTTAGTTAATGCCAATACATGAACCCATCTGTGCTCCGGCCCATCATCATGACTGGTTCATACAAAAATTGAATCTTTTTTTTTTATTTCTTGCCCTTATGAAACTCGCAGGAAATACAAACACACACATTCATTACAAAAATACACAAAAATAAAGATAGAAACTAAAACAGAACCAATTACAACAACTGATATAATGAAACAAAACAGACAAACAAAAAAGTCACCTCGTCATTAAATATTATGCATCACTTGATTATACAGGGTCACATTAGATTCATGATAGCCATGTTACCATGATTCATGTAGCCAGTGTTTAATAAAGGCTTTTTAACTTTAATATGCAGTGCCTCAAATAGTGTTTTTATCTTTTCATGGCAGTTTGGACACCCACGTTTTTTTGATGAGCACCCTTTTTTACTAACTGGATACAGGACCCAGTGAAGCATTCCCTTTTCTCTTTTGTTAAGATTCATGATACTTCTTTTAATTTTTTCCAGAATGATGCAATCGTGAACCGGGCCACGGGCCGCTGCCTGGAGGTGGTTCCGGCCAACGTGCTCTTTAGCAACATGCTGGTGCTGAGGTCCTGCACGGGCCAGAGGTGGACCATCAAGAACACCATGAAGCAGTGACCCGACCTGACCCGCACGACCAGCACCAGCCAGCAGAGCCAGAGCCACAGCCAGCCCCGATCCTCACCAGGACGACAGCGCAGCGGGCAGAGGAGAGGAGAGGAGAGGAGAGGAGAGTTGGACAACACTTGCTTTGGGCTGAATCACTGCTCTCAATAACGAAGACACGGTGGTTGTAATCTGAGCACGCAGCTTAATAAAAAAAGTACCAAAAAAAAAGAAAACGCCAGCCTTTTATGCTCACTGGAGTTACTCTTGAGTGCTGGTGAACACGATAACAGGCCTCCCTCTCTTTCTCTCTCTCTTTCGCCGCAAAGAGACTGAAGACTGTCTGGGACAAGGGACTTTGCCAAAACCAAAACAAGACATGCTTTTGGTCCTCAACTGAAGAGAAAAAAAATCCCATTTCCCCTCAGGGATAAAGTGTATTACATTTTTTCGTCCGTTCATTGATGTCGGTGAATGGCATTTATCTACAATAAAAACCATTCTGCAAATACTATATAGTGACCATGGTGACTTTAGGGCCTTTATCGTGTATAAGATGTCATATTGCTGTTGCTGAGGGAAAAAAGCATTTATCAGTGTGCTTGGGAAAATAGTTCTAGGGTATTTTTTTGTTTTCGTTAGTAGGTATTGCTTTGATATATGGATTCATGGACTCCATTGTGATCAAAGTGCCCCCTGCCCCCCTTAATTTAATTTCTGTTTGAAATGTGAATCATTTGGAGCATTCAATAGCACTACAGTAGCATGTAATGTTATTCGCACTTGGCAAAACTACTCGTATGAAGAAAAGATTGTTTTTTATACATCAGTGTGTGACACTGTATCTTGGTGCCATATAGGAATTTCAAAAAACAAAAAAATAAACAACAAAAAATGGGGAAAACAATCTTGATTGACCTTAACATTCAAACATTTATCACTGCATTGAAGGACTTGTAAAGATGCCACAGTGGGACAGTTGGCCTACATGCTGTAAAAAATAAATAAATACAGATTTATATTGTTTGAAATGACATGTATTGTACGGTCAAATATTCAATTGTTTCCGTGATCAGAGTTGGATTTTCCCATACCGTCTTCCATTTTGTAGTAACATTATCTTGGTTTGAATAAAAATCTGAATTCTGTGATGGCGGTTTACCTGTTAGGATTGTGATTATTATTTTTTTTTAATGTTTTTTGAAGAAAATTGGCAGGTTGGATAAAAGTCTGTTGGCAGCTTTTCATATTGTGACAGCCAACAACCAATGCTATAAATACACCATAGACCCTACAGTAGATAAATTGCTGGTAGCCTATACTGAAACGGCATTATATATTTATTACATTCGCTTGTAACACCCTGTCGCATCCAGAGGCATTATAGATAAAAGGAACATCGCACCACTACTTGTTCTGGGCATGTTTCCAAACCGCGACTTTTAATGACCTCTGCATACCTCATAGAGTCTTGTAGACCATCTCCATGTGCCATGTACAACACGTCATGATGTGCATTCCTGCAATTCAAGTGACCTATGTATTGGAGCGGTTGTCAGTCAGTCCTTTCCCTTGTGAAAACTGCAATGTAGACCTATAACAGGGAAACTGCGATTTTCATGTCTAAAATATTTAATGTCTAAAATATTGCACTCTTTGGGTGAATGCTGTTTGGCGTTTTATCATATCCAAAATATTGCAGTTGTCCGACTGCAGTAATACCAGTGTATTGCAGTGAAATGTGCAGGTGTTTGTACTGCAATGCAATATGGGAATTTTTCATTTATCAATTTTCATTAACTAATTAATGCAATGACTGCTACACAGTGCAGTGAAGACTAAGGGCTACAGGCAGGGCCGCTGCTAAGGTTTTGGAGGCCCTAAGCATACCTGGCAAGACCCCCCCCCCCTTAATTAAATAATATGTTTTGTGAATCTCAATATAGGAGGTCCCAATTTTGGGGGGAAAGTGGTTGAGGCCCTAAAAGCGCTCTAGCGACGGCCCTGGCTACAGAGGAGGAAGATTTCTCTATGTCTTTGTTGAAGAGCTCGAGAGTTAACTTTGAAGGACATCAACCACGCATGCTAATGGTTCTTTTTTTTCTTTCTCAGTGCCGCTCGCCAAAGCGAGTCAAGCCCAACCGCACAGCGAGAGAGTCTGACGCTCCCATGAGTGACAGGCCCCCATTACTATCAATTCATTTATGTGGAGATGAAACTGGCTGGGAGACAGTCCCTGTCCAACCTAATTACCCCAATACAAGGCCCCCACTCACATTCTCTTTGAAGCAAGGGGTTAATACAACAAAAATGAGGCAAACTGTGGATGCCCCATCATCACCGTGGTTAATAACCAGCCCTGCTCATGTGTCTATTGGATCGCTCTAAAACTGAATCTTGCAAAGATAATCTCAATATAATCAAGTAGGGGTGCAAGTTTTTTGGCCCCATGTACAATCAGTTCCAATGGGCCCCTCAGCCATATAACTTCACAAATTGGACTGTGGGCCAGGCCCCCTATATACTGTACATTGGGCCCTGGTGACTCAATCACACTTTCCCCCCTGAGCGACACCCCTGTAATCAAGCATCCAAAGTTTTAAGAGATAGTAAAGGTCACCAACCCACAGAGGGTAACATATATCCTTGTGTCTCCCCAGGGAACCAGAGACTTTCCCATTTGTATAACATAATCACAACACTTACTGTCTGTGTTTGAGAAATAGAGGACAAAACAGTTTTACTACTCTATTTTACCAGCGAAAGGCAGGCCACCAAAGATGATGTGGCATTTCATGTGCCTGAAAACAGAAGAGGTCTGTTGTTCACCCTAGTTAACATTTCGTGCCTAGCTTGCTTCATTAGGGGACCGGAGAGCATCCTACAGCACAGCACAGCATCCACGCAACGCAATGCAACGCAGCAAGGCAATGTCAACATCCTCTCATGTTTAGTCACCCAGCCTCTCATGCCTATCATGTGTGACTCATAAAGGACATCTGTCGTTGGATATTAGCTAAAGAAGTGTCGCAAATGAGGCAGCCAGCGGAGTTCACTCGTGAATGAAGCCCAGGCTCAGGCTCAGGCTCAGGCAGATCTGAGTCTTAGGTTCTCATAGCTCTCAACTGAAGCCTCTCCACAGTAGCTCGCTTTCTCTCTCTCTCTCTCTCTCTCTCTCTCTCTCTCTCTCTCTCTCTCTCTCTCTCTCTCTCTCTTTCTCTCTCTCTCTCCCTCTCTCTGCCTCTCTCTTTCTCTCTCTCTCTCTCTCTTTCTCTCTCTCTCTCTCTCTCTCTCTGCCGTGGTGCACTAGGGACGCGCCAAAGCAACTTCAAAGACCTACAGGCCAACTGCTGAGTTGCCTGAGGTTCAGATGTTGGACTTAGACGTACTGGCTGCCTGCTCCTCACTGCAGTCAGTGAATACTTGCAAACTATGTGCAGATACTGCAGTGCCGCTGACAGCTTTTGGTCGGGCCAGGCCGGGACAATGTCATCTGAAAGGCCCCCCTTACTCAATACATTGCAATGCAGTATGGATCCAATTCTGGGCCCGGGACAACTGACCCCTTTGTCCCCCTCTGTCAGCTTCCCTGGCGGCTAGTATTTCTGCATCGGTAATAAAAGCACAGTTAATACACTGATTATTAAAGGTACATAAAAAGGTCCTCTTCATTCCACACTAGGCTATTGGTTGAAACCCTGTCCTTGATGTTTGATTTTAAAACACAAGCTCCCTCCTGTCTAAAAAGGCCCACAGTATTTTTTAAAAGACTATGTCCTGCAGTGCCTTAAGCAGCCTGTATTTAACTTATCTGAAGAGAGAAAAGCGTGACGTCTCCAGGCACTGAAGCCCTTCTAACACCATACTGTATATCCCTGATTCATCTAAGGCAGCTCTCATTCACACACAAAGTGCAGGGAGTGTTGTGAATGAGTGATGAATGTGAATGTGTGAAACAACATTCAAAGTGAAGGAAGGGCGGTCTCTCCAGTGTGCTTTGTCTTTCCAGCAGACCAGTTAATGTTTACGTGTCAATGTCCATACAAAACTTGCATGGGTTTAACGTAGCTGCAAACAATTCTACATGGGCACGCATGCCATAGTATATAGTATAGTGGTTAGGAAGGTGGACTTAACCCCTTAGTGCAGCACCTATGTTATAACCTTACTGTCACCAAAATTGTAATGTCTATGTCTTAATCTGTTACTTAAGGCTCTCGGCACTGTCATAGCAATGTTGTTATGATGTAGTTGAGTATTTTCAGCAAATAGTGAATAGGCCCGCCGGCGACCCCATCTGCAGTAAGAGGCTACGCTCAGAGTCCAGAGTAAGGCACCTAACCTCACAATGTTCCAGAGACTGTAACCAATACCCTGTTATAATAACTTAACCCCTTAAGACACGGCATTATAAATTAGCTGTTACTTGAATGGCATTGACTAAGTCGTAATGTATTACTAAAGGCCCTGTGCATAGTAGTGTAGTACTATAGTAGTTAACTTTCAATGTCTATTACAGCGTGCCACAGGAGGTACGGTGTGCATTAATGGGCTACAGGTAGAGCATGTAGTAATGTGTTTTGTACTTTATTTCCAAAATCATATATTTTAGCATCAAAACGTACTGTACTTTGGTCATATATCATATACGGGCAGTCATGGGTGAGCGGTTAGGGCGTCAGACTTGCATCCCAGAGGTTGCCGGTTCGACTCCCGACCCGCCAGGTTGGTGGGGGGAGTAATCAAACAGTGCTCTCCCCCATCCTCCTCCATGACTGAGGTACCCTGAGCATGGTACCGTCCCACCGCACTGCTCCCCATGGGGCGCCACTGAGGGCTGCCCCCTTGCACGGGTGAGGCATAAATGCAATTCCGTCGTGTACAGTGTGCAGTGTTCACTTGTGTGCTGTGGAGTGCTGTGTCACAATGACAATGGGAGTTGGAGTTTCCCAATGGGCTTTCACTATTACTTAGTAATTATTGAAAGGCATAAGAGTTGCAAAGGGCAGCATAGTTGGTATACCAACTCTAGCCACAATCCTACATACAGTATTTTAATTCTCTTTGGAATCAGCAATCTGAAATGTAATCTAATGTGATGTACCCTACCTGAAAAAAAAGACTGCCTGAAAAAAAAACAAGCTTTCCTTTCCACACCAACAGGGGGCACTGACGGGTACCACCATGGCCTCAGACCTATATACATCCTCCAAATGACGGCAGAGTTGTCACCTAGTGGGCACCAGCTGTCACCCCTATGGCTGAACAGACACATCAGATTTGTCTTCTTCGCTGATTCTTCACCCTTCTTTTAGCACAGATTGACACCATTTAGCCTATTTGGTGTCACGCTTGAGCCTAACTACACACAAAGATGTCAATATTGGCAGAAATAAAAGTTAAACTCTGCGGGGTTTTTACACACAGCTTAAACATCATCTGATTCACGGGCTTGGGTCTGTCTTGTCCTCGTTATAAACACATTGAGGAGGGCGTCCTTTGGCAGAAGGACAGCTCAGTGGTGCTACATAGCACACATCCAGCTCATGCTGGTTCTCCTCGGTGTCCCTGCAGTGTGTGAACACTGGTGCCATTCTGTCACTCCACCTGGGGTAGCTGCAGTGTGTTATTGAATCTCTCAGAGACTTACATGCAGGGCTGCGCGGACAGCTTTCACCAGGTCTAGGACAAGATTATCTGAAAGGGCCCCCCTATACATACAATGTAATGGGGTCTCAATTCTGCGCCCCCTCTTCCCCTGGGCCCTGGACAACTGTCCCCTTTGTACTGAGCTGTCTGCTTCCCTGCTTACATGGTAGGTATTCCCGAGAGAAGTGACTGAAGGAATTACATGTTTGTCTGTGGCAGGTGGCAAAATGTCTCATACGCAGCAGAGGTTTGTTATAAATAAAATGCCTTTGTTTTTCATGTGGATTAAAGTGAGAGGACTACATTATTATAGGCCTACTGTTGTTATTAATTAATCACTAGTTTTAATCAACGTGTCACCCATTTGAAATGTCCTCCAAGTCATCTACTCAGCTGAACAAAGGTTATTTTAGCTTTTGGCCATGATGCTGTCTCTGCTTAGTTCCAGCTACTAGTCCCAGACCTCAGGTTCTGTTTTGTGTATTGGTGCTTTATGCTCAACATGCATGGCACATATGCAAGAGTCTTGTGATGTTAATGAATATGTCCTGTTTTAAATGAGTCTTGGTCAGGGATGCAAACTGAATTTCAGTGAAAACTGACAATAAAGTCCCATCGTATCGTATCGTATAGTGTCGTATTGTCATATCTTGGTCATGTCATAGTTTCCTCGAGGGCCACCCAGAGAGGTGGGCAGCACGGTACACTGTCCATTGTCATTTCGCAACAGGACTGGACTGGTAATCTGGCATACAGGGCATTTTCCCGGTGGGCCGATAGTACCCAGGGGCCAATGCTGTTGCCTAAATTTTGTATGGACCGACCCACTGGCCTATCTCAAAATTAGACAGTGGACTGATAGCATTGCAGAAAAACAGGGGGGGGGGGGTCTATGATCAAAATGCCCAGTCTGTTTTTTGCTACCAGTCCAGTCCTGTTTGGCGAGTCATACTCCACAGGGAGAGGTGATGTCACCACCCAGAGGGAGCTGCTGTGAGTGACCCCTTCCTGACCTAATGACTTACCCATGCTTGGGGCAACTCCCTCTGTCTCATGGCCTCACCGTCACAGGAGTAACACACACACACAGCAGACATGGTGATGACACACCTCGCCAGAGACATCCATGTTGATCTCATCATCACAGCACCTACTGCAGACACGGTCTCCAGGTGCTTGGATTTTTACACCTGTCTGGTGAATCTGTCCTGTTATCGTATTTGCATTAATTGAATTATTTCCCACAGAGCAAATAATGTCCATTACAGTCTTAAAAGTGCACTGTGTAAGATTGTGGACAGAGTAGGTATTGCAACTATGCTGCTCATTGAAACTGAGCTGTCTTGCCAAATATGATCTTTTCATGAATATGTACTAAGTAGTAAACTGATATTAACTAGTATGACCAAAATACAGTATTTTTTGGAGCTAAAATGTATTTTTCTGGAAATTCGAAATGGCGGACCATGGAGAAGATCCCTATTTTCATGTATGAAAAGTTTTTTCCCTGTCATAAGCAATACATAGAATTTGATGGTGGTCAATATAAAGGTAACATTTGTGAATGGGCAGCATGCATTCTGGAAATAAACTACTAAAAATATTACACAGCGCACCTTTAAGCATACAATGCAGTCAATGCAATGCAAGCAGTAACACCCCCCACCCCACTTGCAGGGTTGGTTTCAAAATCAAAATCCCACCACCACCACCACCATCTTTCCACAAGGCCATTGAAATTCTTCTCACCGCCATCATAGGATTCAGCCTTCAGACTTTTCAAGATCCTGGAGTCTGAATACACATAAAGAGCCCCCATGCCATGCTGGATGCCTTCTCCAAGGTGGAAGCCCGGCAGGTGGTGCGGCCTTACAGTGCAGAATCACGAGGCCTTGTCTGTCTCTGCGGTCCTCAATAGCCAGCCAGCCAGCCAGCCAGCCAGGCCTCCTGATGGGGGACCTTGCCTCCACACTCGTTTGATGTGTTCTTCCAAGAGCCCCTGGAGCTCACTACTGACAGAGTGCTGCTAAATTTGTGTCTATGTGGCGGCCGACGTGGAGACTAAATGATGCAATCACGCATCCAAACGCTGCTCAGGGATGCTTAAATATATTTTTAGGGCTTTTCTGCCTTTATTTCTGACAGGACAGTGGAGGAGAGACAGCAAACGAGATCGGCACATGACCTCGGCCGGAATTGAACCTTGGTCGCCAACGTAGTGACATAGGGCCCTATCGTTAGGCCACGGCAGGGATGCTTAAATTTAATACTGAGTTTCATCATAGTGCTGGAGATCACCAAGTAGCCTAGACAACAAGCCTGTTACTGTACACAGGCCCGTCGACAGGGAGGGATAAAGGGGTATGTTGTCCCGGGCCCATAATAGGGAAATAGAGGGCCCAGAATTGAGTCAACATTACATTTTATGTATTGGGGTAGCCTAGGGGGGCCTTTCAGATGATGTTGTCCTAGGCCCAGGGAAAGCTGTTGGCGGCCCTGACTGTACATCTGAAGACCAACAGCCTCCTCACTGTTTTAAATTCATACATTTGTCCATAGGCTATATAATTATACAGTATATCTATGGCCTACATATTGAAAATTATGAGTAAATTTTAATTGCAAAATATACAGAGCCTCTGGAGGATCAACATACAACATGACTGACACAAGACATCTCTCAAACCTGATCAAAATGCTAGATATAAGTGGCAAGAGACATGTACCTTAAATATGTAGGCTATATCATATTTCATATAGTAGTACATGAAATATAAAGTCCTCTGCCAAGGTTGAGATGAATCCCACTCCCCATTCCCCCATTGCCTAAGGGCAGATTTAACCTGTCTGAGGTGCCGTTTCCACATGGCCGGATATTTTTAAATGTGGATTTTTTTTCTCCCGGTGACATTGGTTTTGGCCTTCCGTTTCCACGTAAGCAAAGTTTTAATACCCACAAAAATCTGGCTTTAAAAATATCCCATTTAGGGGGCTAAAGCGCACCTGTTACAATGGCATATTTACTTTTGCCCACATATTGCGTTTCCACCTAAACAGGAAGGGAAAAAATATGCATTTAAAAATATCCGGCAACATGGAAACAGCTCCCGGGAGCTTCATTACCATAGCAACATGATGGCTATGGCTCTCAGTCTTCTGCATACCACAGATAAGACTTCAACACTTCCCAGTTGACAGGCAGCAGAAACTTGGTGCAAAATCCTACTCCTCATTAAGTTTGTGATTTCCCCCCCCTCTGGCATGCTTTTAAGAGTTACTAATTACTTCACTTCATAAACCCATAAGGCCATACCAAGTACTGTATTTCTTACAATCATTCACAAAACCAAAGCTCCAATGATCTTCTGCCGGATGGATTATGTAATTCATGGAGCCACGCGAGTTGTGCAGTCAGATGAAATACAGAGTAGTATACAAAAATGAAAGCAGACAAATGTGCAGGTTTGGCTTGGAAAGCAGTGAGGACATTAATATGCCTAATTGTTCAGGTACACTATTTTTTGCATTATATTTGTGAAAAAGAGGTGGGCACAAGCTAGCTTTACCTCAAAAGTGGTACAGTATGGACATGTGCCCGCCATCCACTCCTAAAATTACGCCCATGCTGTAGCCTCTTACTGCAGCAGGGGTCGCCGGTGACCCTATTCACTTGCTGAACATGCTTAACTACATCATAACAACATTGCTGTGACATTACAGAGAGCCATAGTGCTGCGCTAAGGGGTTAAGAAGACCTTCTGGGGGCTGCTGTGGTGCAGCGCACTAAGCCCCCCACATTTGGGCTACATTGCCCACAGGGACCCCGGTTCGAGTCCGTCCGGGGTAATTTCCTGGCCCTGCCCCATCTCTCTCTCCCAATCATTTCCTGTCTACTCTCACACTGTCCTGCAATAATAAAGGCCAAAAAGCCCCCAAAAAAATACTTAAAAAAAGACCTTTCACTCTTAAGCATCGCTGCTTCTTACAAATGAAGTCATGAAGTCTAGCTGTAAAATACCTTTCGCATTACCTATAGGCCTATTGTCTCTATTGCATATGTAAGCTATCCTTTTTAAACCAAATGCTTATTTCAACACTACCCTAAAAGTAATTGTGAGTTAAAGGACCATGTTAGTGGCAGCAGTATGGCGTAATGATATGAGTAAACTTGACAGATGTGTGCATCTAGGCGCCTCAGGGGAGGGCACAACACACACACACACACACACACACACACACACACACACACACACACACACACACACACACACACACACACACACACACACACACACACACACACACACACACACACACACACAGTTGACAGTTTTGCTTGGGCACAGGTTAGTCATCTGAAAGGGGCCCTCCTCCCCAATACATACAAATGTAATGAAGACTTAATTCTGGGTCCTCCATTTCCCTGTGCCTGTGGCAACTGACCCCTACACACACACACACACACACACACAAAGATACTCACACACACACATGCACACCCACAGAGACAATCACACACACACACACACAAAATCACAGACACAAAATCACAGACACACACACACACACACACACACACAAAGTGTGCATGATGATGAGGAGGAGTGTGCCTCCCCCTGGTGGTGCCTGAGGGTGTAGGCGGCTAGATGAGGAGGGGGGGTCGAGACTCGCATGCCAAGCGTATCAGTATCGCACCTCACATGAATGCCCTCATTCATGCATGCTAATCAGGAAGTCATCAGCAGCAGCGGCGGCACTGTATAATAATCACTCATTACTCACTACAGTTGAATTAGCATTAGCATGACATGTTATGCTAATACGCTCTGCTGCAGCCTCAGTAAACACTAACAACAGTGAGAAGAAATACAGCCTTATCAAACCAACATACCAAAACAGCAGGGGCGTAGCAGCAAATTGTGGGCCCTATGTACAATCAGCTCCAATGACACCTATATGCATAAGCAGGGTGCGATTTGTCGGAAAACCAGAAGGGGGGGGATAAGTTTCAGATTTTAAGCAATACCAATGGAATTACATTGAACTGTGATAAAATCATGTAGAAAAAGTGGCGATATCAAGACCAGAAGGGGGGGGAATCCCCCCCATCCCCCCCCTACAAATCGCACCCTGTGGGCATAAGGGCCCTGGTAACTCAGTCACACTTTACCCCCCTGTACGACACCGCTGCATAACAGGGAAAGAAAATATGGTAGAGCCCTATCAAACCTGCATGCTGTAACAGGGAAAGAAATACAACTTTTTCAAACCAGCATAGGTCTACCATAACAGGGACAGAAACTCCACGAAACAACTAATACCATGCATGTGCAGACAGAAATGAAGTGAACAGATTTTTTTTTTTAGAAAAGAATTTTATTGCATAAATGATTTCCATTTATTTTTGTACAGATTTAAATATTTACATTTACAATACTTTTTTTTAGCTGTGTTTATATTAGCTTCTGGTCTATCTTCTATGGTTTCTAGAACACTTTCATGCTGAGTTTACATGTGTATTTTAATGATTGTATTTCTTGTAAATATCTAGAGTATGTACATAGGCTATCTTTTTATACAGTACACAGGTGTGACAACTGACCCCCATGCTACTGAATCAGAACTGAAGTAAGGGCGCCCATACAAAAAAGAAATATATATGTAAAACATACTAAATTATTAATATATGGACTATACAAGCCTTGTAAATGCATGGCACGCATAGTGGCCCATTCAGTATTTTCCACATATAGGAGCAGATCACACATACACATCTCAAGTACAATGTTAATATTATAACATATTGTAACATTATAAACAGTGTTGGGCCACTTTGGTTAGGAATTGAGTACCAAACATTCCAAAAGACCTGGATTTACCTGTTACCAATTTGGACATTTGGACAAATCCAGGTCATTTGGAATCTTTGGCATTATATTGTAGCATCTGGATCCAGATTGCCCAAATAAACATTGTAGATGCAATGTGTATGTGTGCTTACTCATATACATAATACATAATACAAATAACAGTGACCCATCTCCCATTTTCTTGTAGACTTGTATCTATCCACTGAATTACTTTAAGTCTCATATACAATATTTCTTTTTTGTATGGGTGGGGCAGGGTTAAAACCAAACAGCTTTAGGCGGCTAAAATAACATTAATATATGAACAGCAGCCTAAGAGTGTACTAAATTGAACAGTTCCAGTCCACTCACTGCCCTGCTGCTCTTCAATGTCAATTGCGATTTGTGCCGCTAAAACTGTTTGGGAGACGTGGACTCTTTAACTGCAAGAGACAAGGGAGAAAATGTGTGCACAGACAAAAAAGAAAAAGAAAAGAAAACACCAAGATCAGGAGAGGTTTCTTTCTGTCCTGGTATTTGCGTTTGCATTAATTGAGTTATTTTCCCCCAGAGCAAACAATCTCCATCACAGTCTTCAGCATACATACAATGCAATCCAAACCATTCCATTCATTAACTCTGCTAAGTCATACAATATTCCTGGAATAAATGTCTAAATATATTCATTTATTTATGATTTTATTATTATTAATTGCTTTAGTCTTGCCGGCATGTACATCATGTAAAGATGTATGTACAATTCATTTGACAACCCTGCATTGCAATCCTAACACTGTACATTCTACTGTGATACGGTTACCTACTGTAAGTGTCCACAACACCACGAGTGCGTTTTAATATACTACCTTGCCTCCTCCACTTGCCTCCTCCACTTGCTTCTCGTCATGATGACATCACTGACAACAGCATTATATTTCAATATCTTGCAAAAGCTCAATTGTAAAGTCTTTTTCACATTTGCAATTGGGATGGTGAATGAAAAACAGTCCCTCAAAAGTTGTTGTGGCGAGGCTGACAGCTGGGAAACTTTATCGTTTTCTCCACGGAGGAGGGGCCAGGAGGCGGGACGAGGAGACAAGCACAAGTGGAGGAGGCAAGGACGCATATTGGGATGCACCCCACATGTCTTATCTACTGGAAACAGACAGCCTGCACTCAAGTCCCTCATAGCCCCTGAACGACAGATACACACTATTTACCAAAGTGTATGAGCCTTGGAAGTGTGTCAGCCTAATTAGTCACACCCAGTGATTGGACACTGAAGAGTACACCAAAGAATATCCAATCACTGGGCGTGATTACGAAGGCTGGTACCCTTCGAAGGACGCACACTAGGCATTGGGAAACGGCCATACAGTATTCTTTCTCTCCTAGACATCAAGTTCCTGACTACACCAGCAGGTAGAGCTGCAGTGCTACAATCTAGACACTACCCTGCCCACCCCCTCATCCCTCCCTCTCCCTCTCCCTCCTCCTCCTCCTCCTCTCTGTCCATACTATGGTGCTGACATTTACCGTAGAAAAGGGTAATTCAGTAGCGTTCGCCACTGTTCCCTTTGCCAAATGACATTTTGTTTTCTTCCTCCTCTCCCCTCCCCCCCTCCTACTTCCCGGTCACGGCGGAAGAGTGTGCGCACCCGCAGAGCGTGTGATTCTTAGGTACGTACACAGTAAATTCTGCAGTGATCATTTAACACTTAGAGGGTTGATTTGACCTTATTTGGACTTAAATGAACTCTTTAAAGGTGGGGTTGCAGGTATGACATCACGTTGGGGGAACTCCCCCAGGATTCTAAGGTTCTACATAGACTCCTATGAGCCTGCGGAACCCCCAACGTGATGTCATAATAGCACATTTTCTTAAAATGGTTAACCTGCAACCCCACCTTTAAGTGTTGAATTAACACCTGTGCGGCGCGGCTATATATGGCTTCAGTCAGAGGCACGCGGAGACGAGGTGGGCAGGCAGTGAGACTGGCAGCGAGGAAGCGGGTCTTCTGTGTGGCACCTTTTGTAATTGTATTTTTAACACCACTACCTCTGCCACTAACCTTTATGTGATATAGATAGATCACATACAGGTGTACATAGACAGATTAATTCATATCTATTGATGTTTCTTTATAGATCTTTACATCTATTGGCTCATTCTTTTGAAACTTGGCTGTCGGTAGACCCAAGTACTTTCTACCGACAACCGTTGTAAATGAGTTCTATTGCAACAGTTGGAGACAATACACGTCTGAAAACACCAATGTTGAACAAACTCGGAGTACACCGAGCTGCTCCGAGTTTGTGTTTCGGAACCCCGATTTGAGTACTCATTCTATTGCACTTTCCCGAGGCGGAGGCCGGGGTTTCCGACAATAGAGTTTCAAAAGAATGGACAATATGGCTGCCACCATCATCACCACCATCATCCCCATCTCCTAATCCAAACCTCTGGCACACTGCCTGAGCAGAATGTATGGAGGAACAGACAGTCATGCACAGACACACAAATAAACAAACAAACAAACAAACATCTGCCCTGACGTGGATATACGTAGTATCATATGTTTGGGGCATACATATACAGACTTCTGTTTTACGAAGATCGCATGCAATTTAAAGGTGGTCTAAGTAGTATTGTGAGAATTTTACACAGTAAAGGGTGAAGGTTGGTGACAGTCAAAAAAAGGGACTCCAGAGTGTGGGGGAAGGACATCTCGACAAGAAACACATTTAAAAGACTGGCTTTTGTGTAAAAACCAAAGGAGCATTGGTTCTTTTTTCATCTTAAAGGTGAAGGACAGCACAGGCTGGACCGTTCATTCGTTCAAACGCCACCAAGGTGATGAGTGATGAGTGATGCCCGTTGATCCCTCGAGGTTGTGGCACGTCTTGGCACCAACCTCTGGTACCCAGTGAGGGAGGGATGGAGAGAGAGAGAAAGAGACACCCACAGATGCTGGTCCACCTGGCCCCCACCCCCACAGTGAGGTGGTACCACAGGCCCATAGATGTTGCTGCAGCTGAGCTGGATGTAGATGTAGCAGGGTGAGTGAAAAGTGAAAAAAAAGTCTGCAACAGTGCCTGTCTACACAATGCCTTTTTAAAATTAAAATGAGAGCGACGCTTTGAAATGACAAAGGTCTTCATCTGGCATTTATTCATTTTTTAACTGGATTTGTCTCGATTGTCCTGCTGGTCTGGTCAATGGTGGGATGTGCATACTTTACGTCTAACTTGCTTCGAAGCAAACAGGTCACCCACAACATGTAGCAGAAGGCTGCTCGACACCAACACGTGCAGCATCCACAGTGACTCTGCATAATGGGGAAGAACCGAGTATGCTGCAAAGGCAGCCAGGCAGGCAGGCAGACACAGCAGACAAGATACGGTACGTTACAGCAGACGGTTGATGGTGGAATGCGAAGCACAGAACCAAAGAAATAAAAAAAAGAAAGGCAGAAGAGAGAAAAAGGAGAAGAAAAAAAATGGGGCTCGAGTGTTAAGTTCCTGTTTGGACGTCATGAGTGTGAGATGTTGAAATGTCATGTCTCAGTGTGGAGGCAGGAAGAAAGTGAGAGAGAGAGAGAGAGAGAGAGAGAGAGAGAGAGAGAGAGAGGTCCAAGGGGGTGCAGAGCAGAGCGATGGCAGCGTTCTCTTTTCTGCGTTTCGTACTTCCACCCACAGACTGTTATACGCCACCCACCCTCTCCATGGTTATCCATGCTGTGAGCGTCGCCCTCGTCAGAACTGTCCTCGTTGGAATGAACGGCGCCTCACACGGAGAGGGATCAATTATGGGGCCGCCGCTCAACGCTATAGAGGGGGAGAAGGGGATATGACATTAAAGAAAAGCTGAGGGGGAAAAAATAAAAAAATCCACAGACAGCAGTTGATGGCAGAGTGGTAGGAGGGTGAACAAGGAGAAAGCTTGAGAGCGAGCGAGCGAGAGAGAGAGAGTGAGACAGAGAGAAAGTGAGTGAGACAGAGAGAGAGAGCGAGAGTGAGAGGGAGGGGACTGCGTTCAGATCTCTGCTTTAAGTCAGTGTGTCCCAGATGGTGGAATTTAAATGGTGAAAAGAGACAGATCACTGGAAGGGACATTGCAAACTTCTGGTGTGTGTGTGTGTGTGTGTGTGTGTGTGTGTGTGTGTGTGTGTGTGTGGGTGCTGCGTGTATGTGTCTTTGTCTGTGTACCTATGTCTCTGTGTCTGTGGTCTGTACTGTATATCCGGATGTTGTATAGTACGTGTACATGTGTACATAGATGGTGTACATAGATGTATGTGACTCAGTGCCTATTCCAACAACAACAAAAAACACTGAATGCTGATCACCACCAACAATTCCCAGATTGCCAGCAGAATCCATTTCATAAGTGGGGTGGCACCTTCGAGAGCCGGCTGGGCCTAGCGGCGTGGGTCATGGGGGCGTAGAATATGGCAGCCATGGTGGTGGCGGTAGTGATGGTGTGACAAGAGGTCAGTCGGTCAGTCGGTCGGTCGGTCTCCACGCTCCTGTGCTTTATTGCATTGAGGGGAACAGCCCTTACGAGTCCCTGCCAGAGACGTGGGATTTAAAAGGGGAGGGAGAAGGGGGGGAGGTGGACGAAGTGGACTACGATAGCCACCGAGTCCTCCCCACCCCACCCCTCTGCTGGCTTTCAGTCTGACCCACAACTGGTTGTATGTGTCACTAATTCCCAAGGTTATCGATAATAAATAAATAAGTCAAATAAATAATACAAAATAAAAATAAATAAATAAATAAATCACTCCCGAACCGGAAATACACAACCTCTTGGATATATAAAAAAACAAGTGTCTTTTTTCTTCTTTTTTTCCCTTTTCTATCATGTCTTTCATTCATCAGTGAGGTGCTCGGTTTTCTTTTTTTTATAAAAAAAAATTAACTCCAATCTTTTTTGTTTGTTCTCTTCAAATGATTATTTTCTTCTTCTTCTTTTTGTGGCACAAAAAAGAGGAGAGAGATGACCTGTATTTTGACTGAGAGCACTGAGAGCATGCACATGCAGGGTTTTATTTGGTGGGCCCGCATTCACAGTGATGTGCTACTGTTTAGTGGACTACTCCATGCCGTTGCGGAGCATCTGATTGGCCGCGATGAGCATGACGCTGATGATGAAGGCCATGGCGAAGGCGCAGATCAGAGACTTGCGCACGCACGTCTGCCGGTTGTTCTTGTTGGAGTGGACTGTAGAGGAGAAGAAGAAGGGAGATAGATAGATAGATAGATAGAGAGAGAGAGAGAGAGAGAGAGAGAGAGAGAGAGAGAGAGAAGGAGAGAGAGAAAGAGAAAATGAGAGAGAATGCACAATCAAATCACATGAATGCAGTAGTCCATACTGTAATTAACACTCACAAATGTCTGGGACTGTATATCAGTGTGAGAATGTTTATTACTTACGTTCTAGACAAGGTAAGTCAGCGAGAGAGAGAGAGAGAGAGAGAGAGAGAAAGAGAGAGACATAAAAAAAGAAAGAGACAGAAACAAAGACAGAGACATTGAGACAAGCCAGTCAGTCAGTTGGTCTCTGTAGTGTCTTGGGGGGTAAACTGCCTGTCAATCTGTCTGACATCTACAGCAGGGATCTAAAAACAGACCACTCCCTATACACACAGCCAGGACTATCAGACACTCAACACACAAACGCTTGAAGGGACTCCTTTTCTTTCTCAGTGAAGACAACTTAAATATTTTAGTGAGGGGAGGGGGTTGTTTCACAGGGGCATCTATACCATAAAACGGGTTAATAGTGTGGCCTGAGGTCATGTCCATCACTCCCTCCCCATCGACCCCTGTCTTCCTTCTCCTCACTTATTTATCATCGCCGGTTTCTCCACTACGGCACCCTGTTAAACGAATGTCTATGTGGCTATAAATATAAAAGCAGATCAACTAAAAATAAGCGATAAAATCTGATCCCACAGCATTGATCTTTGTTGTTGTTGTTGTTGTTTGGAAGCATGAGTCATTCAATTTGCGTGTTCTTTCTTCCAAACTGGAGTTACAGCTGAGGAAGCAGGCTGTCTGGTATGGAGACTGAGCAGAGAGGCAGGTTATCAGGGCTGGACTGGCCATCTGGCATAGCGGGCATTTCCCGGTGGGCCCTGCACCCTCATGGGCCCCTATTTTCAGAAATGATTAAATATTTAAATATAATATATATATATATATATTTAATAATAATATTTAATTATATATATATGTATATATATATATATATATATATATATATATATATATATATATATATTTTTTTTTTCCTTCACATTTCTGAAAAGAAGGGCCCAGGAGGGTGCAGGGCCCACCGGTGAGTCAGTTCTGTACTGCTAATTTTGAGGGGCCCCTTTAAGCCAAAATTGCCTGGGCCCTATTTCTCCCCCAGTCCAACCCTGCAGGTTATGTAGGTGGACCAGGCAACACATGCGGTGAGACAGATTGCACGCTCGCCTCACTCCATAATGTCATTTTTTCTGCCTCAGCCACCACGTCCCTCCCCCCCCTTTCAGCAGGGAGTGCTGCTAGTCAGGCAGTCTGGTCCCCTGCAGCCAATTGCTGGCCTGGATTTGGGCTCGGACGGAACGTGGCACGCTTCTCTGATGACACAGGTGCTGTGATGTCACGCTACTCAATCAGACTGCTGCCTACCCGCCCATCGCTCTCGTCCTGCTGCCACGCATGAGCATACAGTACATTGACGATCCCACCCCACAACACACACACACATATAGATACACACACGTACACAGGCAGACGGATAAATATACAGTGTAAGCAAACACACACACACACACATGCATGCGCGTGCACACACACGCACGCACGCACGCACGCACGCACGCACGCACGCACGCACGCACGCACGCACGCACGCACGCACGCACGCACAC
>NC_085864.1:29824362-29836862 GCF_034702125.1 Engraulis encrasicolus | reverse complement strand
CTCACTTGCCTGCTTGCGACCTCATAATGATGTCAATGACGACAGAAAAATAATGAAACATCTTACAAAAGCACAATTCTAATGTCATTTCCTCATTTGCAAATGGGATGGTGAATGAAGAACAGTCCCCCAAAAGTTGTTGTCGCTAGGCTGACAGCTGGGAAACTTTATTGTTTTCTCCACGGAGGAGGAGCCAGGAGGTGAGGCCACAAGCACAAGTGGAGGACGCAAATCTGCAGATTGGAATGCACACTAGGTGTGTTTGAAGGAGATAAAAATGGCTGGCGGCCGGCTGGCGGTCCATACAGGGTAGCTGACAGGGAGGGACAAAGGAGTCAGTTGTCCCAGGCCCAGGGAGAGAGGGGGCCCAAAATTGGGTCTTCATTACATTGTATGTATTGGGTAGGGGACCCTTTCAAATGACTTTGTCCTGGGCCCGGCAAAAGCTTTGAGCGGGTCCATACAGTACAGTACGGTCGGCTACCTGTGAAAAGTAAATGCCACAGAGCTGGCCAGCCATCCCCACCTGCTGTGGGATTCACCTTTTCCAGTCTGGGGCTTTGCAGGCAGGCCCGCTGAGAGGGGAGACAAAGGGGTATGTTGTCCCGGGCCCAGAGCGAAAAGGGGGCCAGAATTGGGTCCCCATTACATAGTATGTATTGGATAGGGTGTCCTTTCAGATGACTTTGTCCTGGGCCCAGCAAAAGCTGTCAGCGGCCCTTTTTGCAGGTGTAACGAAAGGCCAAGGTGAGGAGTGCCAATGCTCAACCACGCGGGGAAGAGTGGCTGAAATTCAAACACACTCGCTCACGCTCGATGTCCGAAAGATCTGGCACTCCTGCCGTGTGGTCTCGGCTGCATTGTGGGTATTATTTATAGAACTCTCTTTTTTGTAGTCTAAAGTTCACTTCCTTCAGAGTGATGCAATCCCCTCAACCTGCTTGGCCCGACTGTACAGTAGGCCTGCATTGGGGTGCAGTGCAGAGGCTGAAAAGGCTGCAGGGATGAACTGGAAGTTAATTGGCTACACTTGCCTTAGTGTGCTGAGAGAGGAGATAAGGGGCAACCAGGACTTCCTGGATCTCTGTCTGTCTGTCTGTCTGTCTTTCTCTCTTAAACTCTCTCTCTCTCTCTCTCTCTCTCACACACACACACACACACACACACACACACACACACACACACACACACACACACACACACACACACACACACACACACACACACACACACACACACACAGAGATGCAGACTTTCCATTAGGCAAACCAAGGCAATTGCCTAGGGCCTGACCAAATCTGTCCCCCATACAGGCCCCCACTCTCAAACATGGCTACATCTGCCCCTGCATGCGCGCGCGCACAGGCACACACACACGCACACACACACACGCACATGCACATGCACACAGTCACACACACACACACACACACACGCACATGCACACGCACACAGTCACACACACACACACACACACACACACACACACACACACACACACACACACACACACACACACACACACACACACACACACACACACACACACACACACACACACACACACTTAATATTCAAGTCTTGAGGCAGCCTTCCCTCATGTTGCAGTCTTGATCGTATATATACTGTACCTACCACATTCTCTTAATCCCCTGAAGAACCTTATTTCTCATCTTATTGGTAAAGAAATAGCCTGACTTCTTTCAAATCTATCGCGTTTGGCTGGTGTCCTCTGTTATCCCATATTATAAAGCAAAGACATCATTTCCTAATTGATTACACCACGCTTGAGATAACTCAGATTAAGGAACAAAAAATCTTTGGGCTGTCATTAATTTAACGATAAGTTTCAGGGTTTTACATAAATCCAAAACATTGTGCTCTCTGCATGATAACTCTAGACTGAGTCAGGGTATAAATTGAATTACAGTGACACCGTTAGCTGGCTTCAGGAGTAAATCCTGCCGTGAGATATGTCTTATGCGTGGGCTATGGCGGCAGTCCTTGGTATTTATGGCTCTCAACAGATGCTTCATTTATGGCTTGCAGGGATGGTTTATTTCCACCGATTACCATATAGATTTACATCTCTGTTGTTCTGATGATGTTACTGGGGGAAAACTGGTCTATTTATGTTTGTGTGATTTTGATAACATCTGCCAATATGTCATGTTTATTTACTGTTGAGTCTCTTTTTAACAAATAGTTCAAGTTTAAAAAAAATAAAACTTATTTGAGGATAGGATAGTGAATATCATGATGGGAAGAGTGTGGGAGAGAGAGATAGGGTAGAGTTGGGAAATGACCAAGGCCGAATTCGAACCTTTTCATGGTATAGCAGTAGCCCCATAATGCATCCAGTTCCACCAGTGGAACGCTGTAATAGTCATTGGAATGTTAACTACCACAGTACTACACTACTATGACTTATTATATGGTTGTGACGTCATCTGTCGAATGCTCCATTCATTTCAACGGGGCTCCCCAACGTTCGGACGTCTGTTATTTTTCGATAACGGACGGGTTGGTCTATAACAGACCGCTGTCAATGGCAACAAGACTTTTCACTGCTAAAGCGACTTTTCAACAAGACTCTAATCAGCTGCTGTGATAGACAGCACCCGTTGTCCTGGCTACCGCTGTCAATGGCAACAAGACGTTCACTGCTGAAGCCACTGGCTTGTATACAAGTCAGTGGCTAAAGCGAATGTTTCATATCACTCCGCAGGGGGTCCGGTCTTTTGTCACTCTAATCAGCTGCTGTGATAGACAACACCTGTTGTCCTGGCTACCTAGCTGTTGCCTAGCGGTGTTCCACAACGGCACTGTTTTGTTTTGCGCAGCAACAATCTTAACATTAAATAGGTCTAAAGAAATGTCCCCGCCATGTGTGAATCATTTAAGTATATCCATATAATAAGCGGGTTAACTTTCGGCGAGTCGGTCGCTTTGTGGAATAGCAGCACTTCAGAGAGAACAAGACCCCTCCGCTCCGCGTCGGGGTCTAAAGATTCTCTCTGTCGTGCTGCTATTCCACGGTAGCGACCTTCTCGCCGAACGTTAACCCTTACATAACACAGGGCCTTTAGTAATGCACCACGACTTGGTCATTGCCATTCTAGTAACAGGAAATGTATACCGCTGTGTCTTAATGGGTTAGTGCGATACACCACTAATATTTCATTTCATGCAGGTATAAAGATATAGTCAATAACACCTGACACACATCATTTCACTAATATCAGTGTTCTGGAATGCAGGTAACACTAAACATCACCAGTGACTTGTTAACCTTCATCATAATTCTGATATCACAATGTCTAAGACAGTTGAACAAGTACGTTATCAAGTGTGTGTCAGTGTAAGCCTTTTGACTTCTGTGGCTTCACACACTTCACAGTATCATCATTATCCTTCTGATTGTTCAATACGTTATGTTCTCTGTTATTTTCATCCTTTTTGGTGTCAAACACATCCAAATACGAACCTTTGTTCTCTTGCTTTCCTCAAGTCATGCAGTGTACTGTGATAGACACAGACTCCAAAGATTTCCTGTCAACAATGATACACTTCGGTAGGAAATAAATGACGCCTATCTTAGAGCCATCCTGACAATTAGCCAAAGTTCAAAGAGGCTTGAAGTGTTTGACAGACAAATTTGGCTCAGAGCGCCTTGATCATTAATTTGCAGTCAATAGACCGGATACATTTCATGTACCGAGGCTTAGTGTTTGCTGTTCCAGGAGACAAAAACTGTCGGTGGTGCAATACCAAGAAAAGTTGTTTATGATTTATCACAGGTGCAGTAATATGTGAAGGGTCTAATGCAAGTGCTTAAAGTTTCTGTTAACTTAGAATAGTACGGTCATTAACATTCAGACCAAACGCACGAGTCAGAAGATCAATTGACATTTTGGCATTTTGCTAAGACCAGGTCTTGTACAAATGATCATCCGCGTTTAAAAAGAAAATCCTAATCGATACCAAAGCATTTATCTATATAGCAGAGATCACATTAAAGATGAAAGGGTTGCATATCTCTTTGAAGTGGAGTACAAAAAAACCTTGGGGCTGCCAGAGCCTTTTGATCCTACGCAAAAGCTGCAGACTTGCAATCACTGCCACAACTTGGCATCAGACAAGGCTGAGTTTTTACTGATGAATGAGAGGATGTTAAAAACTGCCACGGAGGGAAAGACGGAAGGAAGGCCGATAGGGAGAGAGAGCGAGAGAGAGAGAGAGAGAGAGAGCGAGAGAGAGAGAGAGAGAGAGAGAGAGAGAGAGAGAGAGAGAGAGAGAGAGAGAGAGAGAGAGAGAGAGACTGGGCCTAGGAGCAATGCTGTTGCTGGCAGAAGTGAATCCAGAAACACACCTGTAAACTTTCTAAAACTTTTTTTTGTGCAACACAGCACGAGAGTGAAGATGTTTCTAAATGATGACAGCTCATTTCCCTTGTCAGATATGCCCGGATCAACATCCAAACACCACACACGCACACACACATGCACGCAAGTATTCAGACACACACACCACGGTAAACACCACACACAAAAACAATCTCCCTCTCCCTCTCTCTCTCTCTCTCTCTGTCTCTCTCTCTCTCTCTCTCTCTCTCTCTCTCTCTCCCTCAAACCACCACCACATGCGGAGGGAGCGTGCGCTAACTAACTCACCTCCCTCAAACTCCGTCTGGCAGTTGCCTGAGTTCTCGTTGAGGCTCTCCTCCTCGTTAATGATGATGTTCTCGATGTCCTTCATGGTGAGGTGGTCGCGGAAGGCGTGGAAGAGGATGTGCTTCAGCTCCTCCAGCGTTATCCGCTGCATGTCAAACTGCACCGCGGGAGGAGAGAGGAGAGGAGCAGGAGAGGAGCAGGAGAGGAGAGGAGAGGAGAGGAGAGGAGAGGAGAGGAGAGGAGAGGAGAGGAGAGGAGAGGAGAGGAGAGGAGGGGAGGGGAGATGAGAGAAGAGGAAGGGAGAGGACAGGGGAGGAGAGGAGAGGAGAGGAGAGGGGAGGAGAGAGGAGGAGAGTGGAGGAGAGGAGGGGAGAGAGGAGGAGAGGAGAGGAGAGGGGAGGAGAGAGGAGGAGAGTGGAGGAGAGGAGGGGAGAGAGGAGGAGAGGGAAGGGAAGAGGAGAGGAGGGGAGAGAGGAGAGGGAAGAGGAAAGGAGTGGAGTGGAGTGGAGTGGAGTGGAGTGGAGAGGAGAGGAGAGGAGAGGAGGAGAGGAGAGGAGGGGGGGGCGAGGAGAGGAGAGGAGAAGAGAAGAGGGGAGAGCAGAGGAGAAGAGAGGAGAGGAGGGAGAAAAGGGGGAGACAGAAAAAAGAAAACACGAACATCAATTGAATAATTAAGAAGTTTTTTATAAAACGCTATACAAGCCATTTACTCAGTAGAATTTTCAGATTGTTGTTGTTTTTCTTGGAACTGGGTGAGTTTGACATCCACTGCATGTCAAATTGCACCACGGGAGGAGAGGGGAGGGAGGGAAAAGGAAATAAAACCAGAAGACAGAGCATCTCTTTCAAGAAGTTGTTTCTTTCAAAAAATGCTATAAAAGCAATTGCAAATGCAAATGTAAATTGATTTCTTGCAATTGTTTTTTCTTAAATTTGATTTTAAGGTAGTGGAACCTATCCTCTTGCCTGTTAAGCTGCACCATGGGAGGAGAGCAGACACACACACACACAAATGCTGTGACACAAACTTAGGCCCTCCGCACACCGGTTTAAAGACCACTGAGGGTCACTATCGGCTCTGACAATTTCGTTTACCACCGTACACAATGTCACCACAGCAGAGCATGGATAATCAATGGATGGCTCTGACAAAATAGAACATGTCTCTAATCGGCAGCTGACATCCGTGGACATCAGCATTGGTGTGCGGGGTTGTAGTGAATACAGTGGAATCAGATGTTGGCAGATGAGTGCTCCGCACTTTGTCAGAACCGTTGCGCAGAGGCCCTCACATGAACACACACACACACATGCATGCATGCACACACACACACACACACACACACACACACACACACACACACACACACACACACACACACACACACACACACACACACACACACACACACACACACACACACACACACACACACACACACACACACACACGCACGCATGCATGCACACACACACAAATGCTGTGATTTTATCTTTTTGAAGTAGCATCTAGCACATTGAGGAAGGCAGAGCGCCGAAACGCGTGTAATAAAGAAACCTATGCATGGTGCGACCTTTTCTCATTTTTTAAAGTAGCATCTGGGCAATTCGAACAGGTTCAGTGATATATTCTGCATGTCAACTGCACCATGAGAACAGAGCAGAGAAAAGGACTACAAAATAACACACATGAGCACACACACACATGCTCACGCACACACGCTCACGCACACACACACCAGAGTATCAGTTTCTCTTGCAGATGTTTGGCTTGCTCTTACAGTATGTGTGACTATTCCATCAGCTCACAGTCAGCTGTTGAGTGTAAAACAACCAAGATGATGACTAATCACCCAAAGGAGACAAAAACGACTCTGCAGTTTAATAATTAATATGGGGAAGAGGAACAATGCACTTGCGCACTTTACTGTGTCAAAAATATGCCACACCAAAACAGAAAAGCACAAATAATTCATTAGAATCACCTAAAAACTAAAAGCTGACAGGCACGAGTTTATGGGTCTGCTGGGAAAATATAACACACATAAACGCAAGCATTCACAAGTTTTTGGTGGCAAAGCTTAAATGTTTAAAAGCAGAGGACTAAAATGATGGTTAAAAACACAGGGAATAAAGCTGCTGTGCTTTTGATAGCTCGCTCTCAACCCTTTAAAGGGGTAGCCTTTCCGGATCCATTGGCTTTCACTAGCTTAGCGACATATTCCCTCTTTTAACCTGTCTTAAAGCAAGACAACGCTTAACATGAAAAATAAGACACTTTACCACCTTTATAAACCCCAGCCAACGATTTTAACTGTATTAAGCCCCAAAACAGTGGCATACCCTTTAACCTCCAAAGAAGTACAAAATCGTTGCCTACAGTAACATTATTCTTTCTCGCTGCTCTGCTCATCACTTAACTGGCAGACCAATGAATCATTGGAACAGCACATTTATTGGCTCTATGCAGTGCGACTATTGATATGATACACTATTATATGCTATGATATGATATACAGTTCATACATTAAAGTCTGCATTTGACGACTCTTGACAGTGAGAGTTAATAATGGAAATGACAACGATTTGCGTATGTCGCCCCCTCACGTAAATCAGCTGATAAAACCTCCCCATGAAGTCAATGTCATGCCAGATAGTATAGAGCAGGGGTGGGGAACCCTTTTCATTAGAGGGGCCGCTTCAAATTCAGCTAAGAGCCATAAAAGACCTCCAAGGGCCGCACTACACAAACCAGGATTTCCCCCTCCACGTTAGGCCTATATTAAAGGCAGCCAGCTTTAAAACAGACCCCACCTTCTCCAGGTCCCCCTGAATATAACTTAATTGTATTGCAAATGTAATTTCTTTTTCCTTTACAAAATATATCATATTTCATGCGAAGCTGCATAACATTATATCGGGGGCCGGATAATACAGCGTCAAGGGCCATAAATGGCCCTCGAGACAAAGGTTCCCCTGGTATAGAGTATGCACATGCTACTTTCTCAAAGTCTGTATCATCTTCCTCATCATCACCAACACACACAGCTATATGGGTAAGACAATCAGAGTGATTTTTATACAACCACTTTATGGCAGAACCCAAGAGTCACCTGCATTTAAATTACGCCTAGTGCCATGTCTAAGTAAGTCTACATATGGCCTGACTCGAAGGCACTCAACATCCCACCCGTTGTCGACACAGCAGGCTTGAGCACTTTGCAGGGTGAGCAGGAGGGAAGAAAAAAACAGGGAGGGATGGCAACACAAGTGGCTCTTTTATGTGTCTTGTGCACAAAGACACGAGGCAACACTTCCACGCGTCTGGAGAGGAGATAAATCAGAGGAACAATAAAAGAGGCCAGGGAGCATATCGTGCCTATTGCTAACGCATGCATACTGTTCTATTTGCTGTTACTCATCTCTCTCTCTCTCTCTCTCTGTCTGTCTGTCTGTCTGTCTGTCTGTCTGTCTGTCTGTCTGTCTGTCTGTCTGTCTGTCTGTCTGTCTGTCTGTCTGTCTGTCTGTCTGTCTCTCTCTCTCTCTCTCTTATTGAGGAGATGGACTCTTTTATGGCTGTATGGGGGATGGGGGGTTGTTGTGTCACACAACTGCGAATGGGGAAGTGGTTTTAAATGTCTAATTGAGGGGTGTGTGTGTGTGTGGGGGGGTACCAGTCACAGTGGATTGTAAGTGAAGGCTGATTTGGTTGTATGATGACGCACAGATGGTTCAATAAACGAGTGCTCTCTCTCTCTCTCTCTCTCTCTCTCTCTCTCTCTCTCTCTCTCTCTCTCTCTTCCACCATCTCCCTTAAGCTAAGCCACAGATGACTCGGGAAGCGGTCCAGACATTTACGTGACATCATCCCTGTATATATAGAGCACAATGTGTAAACAAGAGGCGCAAGATATTCTTGCTTTCAACGTCATTGTGAGATTTGTTTATCTTGTCTGTTGATTTTGTTTCCATTGGAAGCGTTTTTTTTTACAATATGAGATGGTAGCAATAACAGGTTGAATGATATTAGCACACAAATCAACTTCTATCCCACCATACTTGGCCACAAAGAAGGACAAAGAGAGAGAGAGAGAGAGAGAGAGAGAGAGAGAGAGAGAGAGAGAGAGAGAGAGAGAGAGAGAGAGAGAGAGAGAGAGAGAGAGAGAGAGAGAGAGAGACAATTCTGTAGTGACAGACTGGAGGGCTTGAAGGCACAGAGTAAATCAAAGCAGCTCAGTTTTAAGTCTAACCTGCGATCACAGCGAGGGATGTAGTGTTTATTCCTGTGTGTGTGTGCGTCTGTGTGTGTGCGTCTGTGTGTGTGTGTGGATCAGGAGCATGCGCAACAGAACAGAGAGTAGCTGCTGGAATTCAGCATGACCTTCAGTCAACCCAGGCCCTCCAGCACTGTCATCACTAGGGACCATTAGCAGCCGAGAGAGAGAGTTTGTGTTTGTGTGTGTGTGTGTGTGTGTGTGTGTGTGTGTGTGTGTGTGTGTGTGTGTGTGTGTGTGTGTGTGTGTGTTTGAGTGTGTGTGTGTGCGTGTGCGTGTCTGTGCGTGTTTGAGTGAGTAATAAAGGGGCGTGTGGTTCTGAAAGGGTGCAGTTTTGTGTGTGTGTGTATATGTGTGTGTGTGTGTGTGTTTGTGTGTGTGTGTGTGTGTGTGTGTGTGTGTGTGTGTGTGTGTGTGTGTGTGTGTGTGTGTGTGTGTGTGTGTGTTTGAGAGAGAGAGAGAGAGATAGAGAGAGAGAGAGAGAGAGAGGAGGGTCTATTCGTATGTGTGAGAGGATGTCATGAGCTCCACCCTTGACAGAACAAATTCCTTTTTTCACTTCTCATTCCGTGTCTCTGTGATCCTCTCTCTGTTTCCAATGGAAGAGTTTGTTTGTGAGGGCGTAATGGGGGCCATGTCGACCTTCATGGCTCCGCGATTGCACAGAGAACTGTGGGGTCATCTTTGCCTCTGCTACATCCCAGCTGTTAAGTGATAGCCGAAAGCCCAACTGGGAAACTCCAACTCCCATTGTCATTGTGACACAGCACTCCACAGCACACAAGTGAACATACTGCACACAACAAAATTGCATTAATGCCTCACCCGTGCAAGGGGGCAGCCCCCAATGGTGCCCCAAGGGCTTAGTGTCAGATGTCCATAAGTCCACACACAGTATAAAATGGTGCGTCAATATTTATGAATTAGTGAACTTATATATATCCAGATAGTTTTTTCAACACTGAGGAGAGTCACATTACTCAGTGGAATCAAAAGTCAGTGTTAAGTTCTGCATATGAGCAGGTGTAATTTCAACTCTATGGGTCTTAATTTCAACACAATATTAAGTCGACCCAACTCTGACAAGGTTACACTAACACCGCGGTGTTTCTCCTCATTGTTTACATTCCCCCTCAAGCGAACGCAAAGATTGCATTGAGTAAACTCTATGACACCATCAGCGACCTGCAAAACTCTCACCCCGACGCCGTGTTCGTTACAGCAGGTGACTTCAACCATGGCAATCTTAAGTCAGTTCTGCCTAAATTCCATCAGTTTGTTGATTTTCCAACCAGAGGAAAGAACACATTAGACGTTGTTTATTGCAACATAGCCAGCGCATACAAAGCATCCCCCTCCCCTCACCTCGGTAGCTGCGACCACACCCCTCTGCTCTTGACCCCTGCGTACAAGCCGCTCATCGCCAGGTCAAAGCCCACTAGCCAGGTCATCCAAGTCTGGCCTGAAGGAGCAATTGAACGTTTGCAAAATTGTTTTGAGGACACTGACTGGGAACTTTTTAATCAATCAGACTTAAATACATATGCATCTACGGTTCTGGACTATATTAACTTCTGTGTTGATAATGTCACCATCCACAAGACCATTTACACATTTCCAAACCGCAAGCCCTGGATGAACAGTCAAGTCCAGAACCTGCTGGCAATTAGAGACGATGCGTTTCACTCTGGTGATCAATCAAATTACACCATAGCCAGGGCCAACTTGAAGAGGGGCATCAAGGAAGCTAAACACTCCTATAAAGCAAAAATAGAACAGCACTTTGTGAACTCTGATCCCAGACGTATGTGGCAGGGCATTACATCCTACACCAACTACAAGAGCACAAACCCCTGTCTGCCCAGCTCTAACAATTCAACTCTCCCGGATGACCTCAACAACTTTTTTGCACGGTTCGATGAGGGACCCATCCCTCACTCCCCCACTGAACTGATAGACAATGCCCCACATGTAGGCCTGGTGTTAAGCGAGCACGAGGTTCGGCGAGCCCTCAACAGCATTAACCCTCACAAAGCACCAGGACCAGACGGGGTCCCTGGGAAGGTCCTAAAGCACTGTGCAGGCCAACTAAGTGCAGTCTTTACCTGCATATTTAACATCTCCCTAGAACAAGCTGCAGTCCCCATTTGTCTGAAAACCAGTACCATCGTTCCTGTTCCCAAGCAGGCGGCCATCAAGTCTCTCAATGACTACCGCCCTGTAGCGCTCACACCTATTGTGATGAAATGCTTTGAAAGACTGGTGCTAGCACACCTCAAGTCCATCACTCCACCATCCCTCGACCCGCATCAATTTGCCTACAGGGCGAATAGATCTACAGAGGATGGCATTTCATTGGCCATTCACACTGCCCTCTCACACCTGGAGAAACCAAACAGCTATGTGTGAATGCTGTTCATTGACTACAGCTCCGCTTTTAACACCATTCCCCCTATCAAGCTGGCCACTAAGCTGTACAACCTCAGCTTCAGTCCCCATGTCTGCAGATGGATACTGGACTTCCTCAGTAACAGACCTCAGTCTGTACGCATGGGAAAACATCTTTCAAGACCCATCACCCTAAATACAGGCGCGCCGCAGGGATGTGTGTTGAGCCCTTTTTTGTACTCCCTCTTCACTCATGACTGTGATCCTAAGCACAGCACAAACACCATCATTAAATTTGCTGACGACGCAACCGTGATTGGCCTGATCTCTGACAACGAGACGGCCTACAGAGAGGAGGTGGAGCAGCTGGCACGCTGGAGCCAAGACAACAACCTGGCCCTGAACTCCAAGAAAACGAAGGAGGTGATCCTGGATCCTGATCAGGCGGTGTGGCCAGGGCAACCACTACCACCAACCCATCAACATCGGAGGGGAGCCAGTGGAGGTTGTACAGAGCTTCAGATTCCTGGGTGTGCACATCAGCGAGGACTTGTCATGGAGCGCCAACACCTCTGCAATGGCTAAAAAGGGATCCCAAAGGCTATATTTCCTTCGCATTCTAAAGAAGGCCCAGCTACCACGAGATCTGCTCACTACCTTCTACAGGTGTACAATTGAATCAGTAATTACATACAGCATTACATCTTGGTACACAAGCTGCACACACGACAACAAGAAGATGTTACAGCGCATCATTAAAACAGCAGAGAGAATCATTGGGTGCCAACTACCCACACTTGAGGAGATCCACCATACACGCTGCACAAACAGAGCATTAAACATCCTTAAAGATCACACACACCCTGGTCACAGGCTCTTCACCATGCTACCATCTGGCAGGCGCTTTAGGACTCTGCGTGCCCGCACTACGAGAATGAAGGACAGCTTTTATCCAACTGCCATTAGACTCTTGAACGCAATACGTCACCTGCCCCCCCTCAATACTTCAGGACTATCGATACTGTGAGATGCACATGGATTTTTATATATTATTTATACTGTTTAATCTTTTATTTTGTGGGCATTTGTGGGTTGCTACTAAACACAATCTCGCTATATTTGTATAGTGACAATAAAAGTCTACTCTACTCTACTCTACTCTCTA
>NC_085864.1:29784362-29819362 GCF_034702125.1 Engraulis encrasicolus | reverse complement strand
TTGCTCCAGACGGAGAAGAGAAAGAAAAGGAAGTAAGTAAGTAAGTACGGTACGGCACGGCGTGTTCCTATGTGCGTGGTATAATTGGCCACTGTGGGATGAGCGGCACGCTGTATGTGGCGTAACAGCAACAGCCTCCGGGTTTTGAGCTCCATACAGTGTTGCCAGATTGAGCGGTTCCCGCCCAATTGGGCTACTTGGGATGGCCGTCTGCGGGTAAAAACGGGAAAAAATGAGCATTTGGCGTTTTTTCCTGCAGCTTTGGGCCCATAGAAATCAATAAAATTTGTTGAAATTGGGCGGAATTTAGTGCATTTTGGAGGTTTTTGAGAACCTATCTGGCAACATATCTGACATATCTGGCAACACTGGCTGCATACAGTACACATCAAAGGACATAGGCCCTAAACTTTGGCACCGCGCACAAGGGCGACGGGCAAGCACCAAACTACTATACACTAAGTGCTGCAGCAGGCAGGCAGGCAGCACTCACTCACGTTTGGACACCACGCCATAAAATTCATCACTTCTCTTTTAGACATCCGACAGACTTTTAAAAAAAGTATGCTCAAGAGCGACATGTGCGCGTCAGGCTGACGTACGTTCCTGTGCCTGACTTGGCGGTCGAACCGGACCAACCGAGTGAGTTATTTATTTCCTTACAACCCTGTGGTGACAAGGAGAGTACACTTAGAAACCTTCAAGCACCTCGGGAAAGGAAGCACTTGAAATCGTGTTGTTTTTTTTTGTTTTTTTTGCTCCACCTGAGTGAGCTGTGTGGGGCGTTTGGAATCCCTCTGGGGTGTGCGGGAGCGTTTTCATCCCCACAAGTGATTAAGTAGGTCTCACTGCATCAGCAGCTCATCAGGAGGGCAAACCAAGCGGAGAGGAGTTTGTGAGGGGGCCTGCCAACAGGGGCGGAGGGGGCAAACAGATCAGGTACACCAGGCCCAGGGAAAGAGGAGGCCCAGAATTGAGGGCCCCATTATATTGTACAGTGTATGTTCTAGGCACATGGTCTGCCACGCATGGTATGTTCTAGGCACATGGTCTATCTATCGGTCTATCTATCGGTCTATCTATCGGTCTATCTATCTATCTATCTATCTATCTATCTATCTATCTATCTATCTATCTATCTATCTATCTATCTACAGTAGAGAGGGGGGCCTTTTCACATGATTTTGTCCTGGGCCCAGTCAAAGCTGTCAGTGACACTGATGTGGGATGCTTACTACTGCTTGCTTGCTTGCTTGAAGGTTACACAAACACAAAAAACCCTCCAAAAGCAAAACTCTCACAGGTGGCAACATCTGCGATAACATTTTCACGTTTAATTTTATCAGTGTTCAGGGTTGAATAATGATAATCTTAATAGCTAAAGCGGAACATAAGTGACTGAAGGCGGCAGGCTTTCTGGTTACAAACTGCACGTGAAAAAAATAGTGCAGTTCCATTACATAATCTGTCAATTTCACAATAAAGTAGTCCAGCCCTAAAGTTTTAAGATTTTCATAAAAATATATTTCTTAATATAAACCAGTAACTGGCAAAGTGTGCAATAATGCCAAACTCTGCCTCGCTTCTGAAAATCATTGTGGAAACTTTTCTTGGCATATGTTATTAGAATAATATATCCACTCCTGCCATTTCAATTTATGCGTCCAATTTTTCATGCATTACGAAGAAAAACATTGAGTTTGCTTCACACTTTTAAAAACCCATATCTCCACTATAAACTGCCATCCATTATTCTCATCCCACTCTAATGCTCCTTTTTTTAAAATCTCTTTAGACCTCCTTACCACAACACAATCAATCATGCAGAACTGGCCATCCAACCCTTAGCTTGGTAACACTTAATTGTAATGGCTCAATATTTTAGTGAATCTACCACACAAGGCACAGTGTAATAACCAGTGTAACAATATTTAATACCATGTAATACCAGGGTAACACCATGTACCAATTTTGTACATACATCTACATCTAGGGTTAAGGTTAGGGTTAGTTAGAGTTGGTATTACACTGTTATTACATGGTATCAAATATTGTTACGCTGGTCATTACACTGTACCTAATGTGGTAGATTCACTGCAATCGTGAACCATCAAAACAAAGTGTTACCTTTAGCTTTAAAGTCGCCCATAAAAGGCAGGCAGACTACTGTATGGCTTTGGTTATCTGTCTTTTACAACCCTGCTGAAGACGCGTGTCGGAGAGACAGCTGAACATCCCCGTTTACACACTGCCTGCCGCTCGCCGCATCCCCGTTTACACACTGCCTGCCGCTCGCCGCAGTGTACAGTATTGATCATAATCTCTTAACAACATACATAAAGCCACACATACATACACCCACACATAAATATATACACACACACACACACACACACACACACACACACACACACACGACGCACGCACGCACGCACACACGCACGCACGCACGCACACACGCACGCACGCACGCACGCACGCACACACACAGGTCAATTTATGTTTGCATTTTCACAGGAGGCTACTGGCACGACACGCATAAATAGAACAGAGAATTAATATGAAGTACGCGCCTTAAGAGATGTAAATACATACGGGGAGAGGACAACACAAAGGGAAACAGGGGGACTTGGCAGCAGGTTAAAGCCATCACACCCATCGAGTAAAGGCAGTGGTGGAACAATGGCACACTGGGCCCTGGGACAAAACACGGATAGAGCCCCCCCCCCATACGGCCTGCAAAGGACGTAATAGGGCCCCCATACAGGAGGGCCCGGGTTCCCGCTCAGCCCCCTATAACGTCGCCCCTGGGGTAAGGTGTTGACAGGCAGCAGCAGTGCTGTGTTGGCCGACTGCCACACCGTGATGGACAGAGGGGCAACAGAAAACTTGCACACTCAGGGGGCCCCAGAGTTAAATAATCCATAGTCGGCTATTAGTCAAAAATATCCTCTGGCGGGGCCCGGAAGTTTCCACTTGGCAGGGCGATGTGTTCTGTTCTCGCCCCACGTTGCCCTGCCATGAGCATGCAGACACAGGACACAGACATACACACACATACACAGACAGACAGAGACAGACAGAGACAGACACACACAGACACAGACACACACAGACACAGACACAAACACACACACAGACACACACACACACGTTATTGGGAGTGAGGAATAGAGGGGAGGGTGGAGGAGGTTTAGGAGGAGGAAGTCGAATGGACAGATGGTTCGTGTCACTGTCATTACGGGAATGACAAGAGCGTACTATAGTGCGTTTTTTTTCTCTTTTTTTAAGGAAAAGGTGGCCAGATGTGTTCATCAGTGTGAGTGCTCACAGACGTCCAGACTCCCTCCTTCTCTGCCACAACCCCCCACACCCCCCTCCTCGAAAATAGCCTAACCTTTCCCTGGGTGGTTGCACTTGGCCCAACGCACAGGCTCCGTGAGAGCCGTAGGCAGGCGGGAGGGGCGGGCGGCCTGGCCTGTCCTAGTGCAAAGCCTTGCCCGTGAATCACCGCCTGGTGGATCGCTGATTAAGCCGACCTTTGCTTTGTATTACGAGTCGCGACAAGCGACCTTTTCGATACGGCCATCTGTCACACATGTGACCGAGGACTGGCGATGAGAGGCGGCGGCATAATCGGCTCAGATGACCCGAGCGAGGCCCCTGGCCTGCATATTAGCCATTAGCCCCCTGATATCATTAGCGGACATGATAGCCGGCTCATAACACTCCAGCTGCGATTCCCGATCCGATGCACACGCTTGAGGAAAAACAGGATGAACGCGCTCTCTCTTTCTCACCAGGCATCTTGAGACCTGCTCGAGCTTGAAGAGACAAAAACAAAACAACATTTCCGGGATGCTTAAAACCCCATTCCTCCTAATCTCGTGCTCCAAACAAAAGCTGTGAAACCGATTAACAAAAATAAAACACAGCTGGGCCAAACACACATACCAAAACACAGATAGTGTTTAAATTGTAAAAAGTTCAGCCAAAGGAGCTTCACGGTACGTGTGCTAGCTGGTGCAGTTAGGCGGTGGAATTTGTGAGACACTCACACCGCACGGGTCAAAACGGCCATCAGTTTTTCTCTCCTCCTCAAATGGCGGCACAAATTGAGCCACAACGGCATTACATCTCACATTAACAGGCAATTAAAGCCGGACGATTAATCAAGGGGCAAAGCACCCATTACCCTGGGGGACCTCGGGCAACACCCCATCTACTCTGGGGATCAGGCAGGCCGGGAGTCATCCGTGGTTTCTCACTACCTGGCTGGGTCATGCATTCGGTGCTATTGTATGTGTGTGTGCGCATTTTAACTGCTATAGTCATTTTTGTCTATACATCTGAAGTGTTGACTGAGACTGATTCTGGCTTTTAGTTTTTTCAGTGGTCTTCTCCCTCTGTGATGTCAAAATGTTCACACTTAGTGTAGTGATTCTGGGAATTTGTAATTTGTTTAACACCATGTTTATTCCATATTTCATTGTGTTTTTAAAGGAAAAAAACGTTTTTTTGACATTGGGCCCTTGATTTCACATTATCACATCATGTTCTAGTGACCCATGGTAGTTTTGTGTCATTTGGAGCCCTCCCGAAGATATTCGGTTTTGTCATATCCAAGTAACGTCTTCCTTTGGGCAACGAGTTGAAGGCACAAACTTAACGGTTCATATTTTTTTCTTTATGGTACGCCACCACCCATAACATGTATGGACATCACTGCCGTCATATCATGCAGGTTTCGTCCCGCTTCTAATTTTTAAAATAAAAAGTCGCTGTGACATCATCAACGTGCGACGCCGACTCTGCCAGCTTGTTGACAGCGAGACAGAGCTCGTTCGCCAGCGACTGCATAAGGACAAACGGGAGAATCATATGAAATTTTCTATTTAGTTGCAATGGGGTTGAGTTGCTGCCACGTGTGTTCTAACGTGATCCGACCCTGTCTAGTACAGTCGGCAGGTCTGACAGGGTGCCATCGCAGCAGAGCATGTCAATAAAAGTGTTGAGATAATCATGACCATGAACTGACATTGCCATATTTCTCAATCCACACAGCAGTGGCAGAAATTTTACTTTCACAGTCCAGTTTGTCAGCTGCTGGCCACTGTGCCAAATCCTCTCCTCGGGAAGCTCCATGCATCTGACTCCAATACGGAGATATCCATGGCACGGCTTTTCCCACCCCCTCTGGTCGTCTTCCCCTGTGATGTTGAACTGTTGACCCGCGTCTCCACATACAGTGATTCCTTACAGCAAACGCTAGAGTCTGCACTGGCACATGTCTTTCCCTTTTTGAAGAGGCTTCACTATGTGCAGTACTGTATGTGAGGCTTGTAGTGAACCATATTTTGGATTTTGTGGGTTTTTAAAATCCAGATCCCCCCCTGTTGACCTCATTGGCACATACAGGTACAGTACATTAAGTGGTTTGTTATGGTGACTGCTAAAATGGGCACTGGCACGCCTTGAGTTCTCCTCTTATGTTAGGCTGTGTGTATCTAAGGTTTAGAATTAGACAGAGAAACAAGACGATTAGACAACCAAATCACAGGCAGTTTTTTTTCAGATGTTCAGATTTTTTTTTTTTCAGATCTTCCATCACAAGGATGCTGATTTTCTTTCTATTCATACAGTGCATTGATGTAACTCCAGTTTCCCCCTTAGATTTGTCTGAGGTTTGCTGCGTTTTCTTTTTATGTTTCCTTCCTGGCTTCTTCCTCCTTTCAAGGAGCTTGACCAATTCTCCATATACACATACATTTCACAGAGAGCCAGAGAGCCAGAGAGAGAGAGAGAGAGAGTGCATGCACACAAGAGTGAGAGACAAAGTACGCATGTGAATCTGTGCTTTAAAGAGAGAGAGAGAGAGAGAGAGAGAGAGAGAGAGAGAGAGAGAGAGAGAGAGAGAGAGAGAGAGAGAAAGAAAGAGAGAGAGAAAGTATCACATATTATCCTCATGGTACACGCAGCACAGGGATTCATCAGCTCAGCTCTCTCCTCTCTATTTTGCTCTGTTTCTCTTTTCCACTCTTTCTCTTTCTCTCTCTCTCTTTCTCTCTCTCTCTCTCATCTCACACAAACACACATTTCTCAGTCACTCATTCTCACACTCCCTGTGCCCCATTTCCATATCTGAAATTGAAATCAGCTCCATGGAAACCTCACTCTCCTGCTCGCTTCTTATGCATACACCTCAAACCAGACCAGACCCACTGGCGTAACGCGAGTACTTCAGGCCCCCCTGCAAGCTACCAAGAATGGGCCCCCCAAGGAAACAAGAATATAATGTGGAGGGGGGCCGTTTCTTCAAGTCAAGGGCCCATGTGGGCCCCCCACCTTGTATGGGGCCCCCTGCCTTGCGGGGGCTGTGGGGGTATACTTTACGCCCCTGACCAGACCATACCTCCTCCTCAGACACACACACACACACACACACACATACACACACACACACACACACACACACACACACACACACACACACACACACACACACACACACACACACACACACACACACACACACACACACACACACACACACACACACATAGTTGACTGATGCAGACTTTGAAAGACTGACTGGCTGACGACTCCAGACATGAACGTATATCTGAAATAAATGACACCTTGGGGCCAGATTACTTATCCCACATCAAGGCAAGCACCAGGCATTTTTTTGTCTGACAGCTGCACACAAAGATCAATGAAGACACGGATTCCGATTGAGTTAACAAGGTCAGGTTAGCACGAAGGACAACATATTTATTTGTGTCTACTGTATATGCCGTAGCACTTTGTCTTACAATTTGCCAGGTATGTTATGGGGGCATTACGCCCGTGATTAACTCCACAACTGTATTGAAAGCACCATACATCTCCACAAATAGCCTTGGGCAATGTATGGAATGTACAGTATGTAGTACTGTATGCTACATTTTTTTGCTAATGCGTTCAGAATTGTTGTGATGGATTCCTGAGAGAATGTTCCACTTTTATTTTTTCCGAAGCGTCCCTTCCAAGCGTTCCATTTGAGAAGGTGTTTCCACAGTTTGTACTGTGTATGCCTGTCTCCTGTGCTGTGTCTATGGAGTGCAGTATGCATTCAGTCTCTCAGCTTACCCAGTGAAAATGCTGCGCTGGAGGAGATGCTTACCTGATAGGCAGGCAGGTTTAAAGCAATTACACTTGGAAATGGAAGAGCGCTAAGATCAGGATGTTCATTACCTTTAAGAACACGAGTGTGCCGCTCTAGCCAATTAAATCTGCTCCTAGCAGAGGAGGCAAAGTCTGATATGGGCAGGTTAACGTGTGCATGTGTCTTTGCATCTCAAGGTGAGAGAGAGAGAGAGAGAGAGAGGGAGAGAGAGAGCGAAAGAGAAAGAGAGAGAGAGAGAGAGAGAGAGAGAGAGAGAGAGAGAGAGAGAGAGAGAGAGAGAGAGGAAGAGAGAGAGAGAAAGAGAGACAGATAGTGAAAGTGAGTTATAGAGAAACAGGAGATGCAAGCGAGTGACAAGAAAAAGAGAAAGAGAGAGTGAAAGAGAGTGTGCACTTTAATTTGAGGCAGAGAGGGACCTTTCCTTGATTGACAGCAGAATGCAAGATGCACGGAGGGGGGAAGTGAGGTGGAGGAGGAGGGGGAGGGGAAGGGGGGCTTCCGAGCATCCAGGAGGCAGGCAGGCTGGCACTGCCAAACAGGTCCTAATGAAATGAAATATATTACAAGGTAGTCAAGGTGACTCGCATGTAATTAAACCTATGTGCCGCGCCACTCAGAGCATACAGACGTCATGAAGAAGAGGAGAGGAGAGAGGAACAGACAGAGAGGGGGGAATGTACGTGGGAGAGAGAGAGAGGGAGAGAGGGAGGGAGAGAGAGAGAGAGAGAGAGAGAGAGAGAGGGAGAGGAAAGGAGAGAGGAACAGACAGAGGAGGAAAATAAGTGAGAGAGAGAGAGAGAGAGAGAGAGAGAGAGAGAGAGAGAGAGAGAGAGAGAGAGAGAGAGAGAGAGAGAGAGAGAGAGAGAGAGAGACGGGTCCCATTAATTTCTTCAGTGCGGTTTATGTAAAAGAAACACTTCCGAGGCTCCCTGTCTGAAGCCCCTCATGCATCCTAATGGCAATAATGCATTTACCAATGATGGATGGTATATCATTACCTTGAAGAAGCCGTAAAAAAAAGCTGTCTGGAAATATCTCCTGTTACATCATCATGCATATCTTTCAGCATTTCGATTCTCAGATGGATCACATAACATGAGCGGCATACTTTCTCTGCTCTGATAGCATCTATATGGAAGACATTATAAGGACAAAAGGTCATCCAGTACTCATGGGTTTAACTTCACTTTGATTAGTGCACACAGAACTACTCCTCTTCTAAAATCACTATATCATTATGTTGAACAAGCTTTAAATAAAACGGTCTGGCGCGATACTGATACTGTATCTCCTAGTACATCTTGCACAACTATCAGAATATTGTTTCTCTACCTCACTGGTGCCCCCTTTATGACCAATATTCATGAAGTTTGTGTCTTGTGGTGCCCCCTCACTAGTCGAAAATGGTTTGTGCCCCGCTGGCCCTTATGGATAATCTGACCATGGATACAGTACATTGCAAAAAATACAGTAGTACACTATCCCTGCCTTTACAATCTTTATGGAAGACATTGTAAGGGGAAAAGGCCACCCAGTACTTGCTAACACATAGGTTATACTTTCCCTTGGACTGGGACAGACAGAACTAATCATCTTCTAAAATCACTGTATTATCAACCCCTTAGCGCAGCGCCTATGCTATGACCTTACAGTCACCAAAATTGTAATAGCTATGTCTTAATATCTTACTTAATGTTCTCAGTACTGTCATAGCAATGTTGTTATAATGTTGTTGAGAATTTTCAGCAAATAGTGAATAGGCCCACCGTCAACCCCATCTGCACAAAGAGGCTACATTGAACAAGCCTGAAAAACACTGTCTGGAGGTACCATATATCCTATTACATCTTGCCCATCTTTCAACCTTTTTTTCTCCGACAGAACACAGACAAGATAGAACATACAGTACTGTATAGAATCTTTATGGAATACATTATACGGGCAAAAGGTCACCTAGTACTTGTTACCTCGTGGTTTCATTTGGATTAAGACTGACAGAACTAATCATCGTCCAAATAAAATCTCCTGCGGGAGACAGCCAAACGTGTGTTCAGAGACGATCAGACTGATCAGTCTTGTCACTCAGCTTGATGCTAAATCAATGCTCATCTCATATCTGCTGCCAGTCAATTGAGGTGGCCTCTGCTCTGCAGCCAAGTTAACGGAGGCCATTTTTAAAAATGACAATAGTGAAAACTGTCCAAGAAGGCTGAAAATAACTGCAGCACAGAGAGAGGATGGCTGGCTGGTAGGCAGACGGACAGAGCGGACAGAACAGACTGACGACTAGACAGCATTGCCAAATCTCAGGGAATGGTGCCTAGCCACTGTGAGAGAGGAGAAGAGGCAGGCGCTGTTTGATAAGAAAGCTCGCCGTGGAGCTGAAGTCCACTGAACTGAAACTTTTTTTCAATCGTCAGTCAAAATAAATAAATAAATAAATCCCGAAGTTGTTGGATGCAATCTGTTGCAACCTCCCGTACTAGAGAGTTGTGATAGAACTCCTGCGGAATAGGCAGGCTCCTGTCAGGAGAGAGAAGGTGAGAAAATGCAGATGCATGAACACACACACACACACACACACACACACACACACACACACACACACACACACACACACACACACACACACACACACACACACACAAATACACACGCGTGCACACACACGCACGCGCACGCGAACGCGAACACACACACACACACACACACACACACACACACACACACACACACACACACACACACACACACACACACACACACACACACACACACACACACACACACACACACACACACACACACGCGCACACATTTTTGTCATGCCTTGTGTGCATAGTGATACTATACAGTAGTACACTTTAAGTGTGTCTGCCTGTTTCCTGTTCCTGTGGCCCAAAATAGATTCTTTCTTGGTGCCTTCTACACGGTGTGGTAGTAAAATACAGCAATACTTTACACACAGCCCTAGTTTTACACCACAAGAAATAATAGATGACCTTTAAAACACTTCAACATGAATTTATTAGTAGAGGAATCACAGCAAGTGATGAATTAATTACTCCACTATACTCTTGTCAACATAAAGAAATGACTGATAACATAGTGAGATTAACTATATTGTAAGTTACAACTTTAGTTATAAGTGAGATAGACCAGTGTTTCTCAAACTTTTTCAGACCAAGGACCACTTTCCCCCCCCCTAAAAATGTTCAGGGACCACCTGTCAACTGAATTGAGAGTTGAGGGGTGCTTTTTTGACACTGCTAAATTCGATGCAGATCACTCACTCTTTATTCATATTACAAGCCTGTATTATTGTGGTGAAAATAATACTTCAGCCATGTTTAGTTTTATAATTATGTTACAAATATAGCCTACTGCTAGCTCGTCTTGGAAAAGTAGAAATCCCCTCGCGGACCACCTGAGCACTGTCGCGGACCACTAGTGGTCCCCGGACCACAGTTTGCGAATCACTGAGATAGACAATAAGCTTATTTTGGGAAAATTAATCAAATGTTGTATCACCAGTCCGCGGATTCGGATGTGACGGCAATCTAACAGTCTCATTCCACTCTAGCCATTAGTTTGGTCTGCAATACATCATCTCAATATTGTATCATCTCCTTCCTGATGTGATGAATCTGCAGTCTCCAGTCCCAACCACGCCCATGCTATTAATCTCCTGTTGTGTTTATATCAAGGACACTGTGCACAAGTTGACAATTGCTTCCCTCCTGTATCCCGATAAGCTTTGACGGACAGGAAGGTGCAGTGCCGGGAACACTTAAGATACAAAGAACCCGCACGATTATTTTGCATCTAATTTAAACACACAATGGGTATTCACAAAACCTTTGCACAAATCATTGTAGCATGTTTATGATTGGAATGTCACAGATAGCTTTTTCAAATAGCATCTCTAACCTGTCTGAATGTACTGCATGTTGGTGTCTATCTCTTGTTTTTTTAGGTGCTGATTACACATAAACACATATTTTTAAATGCAGATATTTTTTATCCGTTTACATATCAACACAATATGTGGATGGAAATAAAAACTCCATTGTAACAGGTGCATTTTAGTCCCCTAAAAGGGATGTTTTTCAATCCGGAGTTTTGAAATGAGCATTCTAAAACACTGCTTATGTGTAAACGAGATGCCAAAACACGATACGTTTTCAAAAACATCCTCATACATGTTACCGGCTTCTTGGAAGCCTTCCCCTCAGATAATATCAATAGGTGACGACTATTCTTTGGCCAGTTAAAAATCCATGCATTGTTTGCTAAACAGAAAGCAAAGTCCTATAAACCGATTATGAAAATATCTTAACAACTAAGCGATTAGGATGATATGTGTGAGCAATGAATGTCATAGTAGATCAGAATCAACGAAACAGTTTTTATTTCCGTTCAAATCAAACGTAACAGATCACCTGAAATCAGTGGAAATCATTTAATTACACTCAATGTCAATCATGAAGTAACATTAACATGCCATCCTCATTGCCAGATATGGGACATGGTGTCGTGGTCTTATTGTTATGAGGATGATTGGTGTTTGTCCCGGCTGAGTATGGTGCTAGCGTCCCTGTCCTCCAAAAGCAATCACAGTCGACGGTGCCTGTGTGACTCGGAACGCGGAGCTTTACTGTCTTCATTGAGTGCCCGTCAAGAAAAGTACAACTTGGACCGATTTACAATGACCTCTAATGTGCTATGCACTGAGGCTCTCTGTCCAAACAAAAAACACAAGGCAGCTAACACCGGCCCGACATGTCCCAGACAAGTCAACAGAGATGGGAGTACAGCACAGCTCCCGGCAGCACAGCATGGGGCTGGGGTGGAATATAGAAGCGCAGGGCTGGACTGGGACCACAAACCAGCCCGGGCATTTTGGCATATACCATCCCCTCACCCGCACCCCCATACTACAATTATGATGGGCTCAGTCCACTACAGTGGTGTAGTCTACGTAAAACGCAGGTATATGGAGTATACCCACTTCCAAAATTCAGGGATTTCAGTATAGTAAGTGAAGATTTTCTTGCACACCTCCTTGGTCAGGTGCGTAGGAGTGGAACCCCAAAGTCACCAACGTTAGATCAAAGAAAGCTCCCGCACACTGTTCACATTTGCATGGTTTAATGCAACGTTTCGGTCTACTGACCTTCTTCAAGCAATTCAAACCCAGGGATTTCAGGGATTTCAGTATACCCACTTAAAATTGATTGATCCATTATTTAGAATGGCACAAATGTAAACAGTATACCCACTTCAAACAATGTTCAAATATACAGTATACCCACTACAAAAAAGTACACTACACCACTGGTCCACTGTATTAACCCCTTAAGACACGGCATTATAAATGAGCTGTTACCAGAATGGCAATGACCAAGTCGAAATGTATTACTAATGTACTGTCATAGTAGTGTAGTACTATAGTTAACTTTCAATGTCTATTACAGCGTGACACAGGAGGTACGGCGTGCATTAAGGGGCTACGGATACACTGATACACGGATACACTGATACACTGAGGGAAAATGTGGAACAAGCAAAAAAACAATCAACAGCATCGGCCCCTGATGACTGTCGGCCCACCGGGATAATTCCCTGTATGCCAGACTACCAGTCCAGCCTTGTAGAAGCGAGATGTGTTGGTGCCAAGTTACATTAACGCCACGTCACCACCTCCAGGCTAAGACGATGTAGTGTTCCTGAGAGGCTTGTACCTGGGACAAGGCCGAGCAAGATCACTGCGACATTACGGGCACACACAGAGCACAAAAAACAAATAATACCTTGTCTGTAATTATTGTTGGTCTGTTGTCAATGTGCTGTTATGCAGTCCTTTTTTCTTTGTTTTTGTTTGTTTGCGATTTTTACATTCGCTTGTCCCCTTCACGGTGCTGGTGATGGATCTTTGCAATACGAAAACTAAACTAAGAGAGGACATGGAAGGAGATAGAATGCAAAAGCTGGTAGTTAAGAGTGCAAAATAGCCTACATCAACATACTGACTGACTACTGACTGACTGACGATTTCTCTCTCTCTCTCTCTCTCTCTCTCTCGCACGCACGCGCACACCTTTCCAAGAATGAACTACTGGCGGATCTGAATTAAGTGAACAATTGGCCCTGCCCCGGGCCTTTCTGTAGGAAAAAGCTCAACCGAACAGCCTTGTCTGCCTTACTTATTAACACTGGGAACATTCATGGCCACAGCAAAGGTTTAATACATTCTTCAATATTGTGCTGTTCTCAAATACAAATCAACTTATTTCAGTTGCTAAGCAACTTCATCTAAAAGGCCAAAATCATGGCTGTCATGGGTAAGCAGTTAGGGCGTCAAACTTGTGGCCCAAAGGTTGCCTGTTCAACTCCCTACCCCCCAGGTTGGTGGGGGGAGTAATTAATCAGTGCACTACCCCATCCTCCTCCATGTCTAAGGTACCATTTACATGGTACAATCCTGCCACACTGCTCCCTTGAGGCGCCATTGGGGGCTACCCCCTTGCACGGATGAGGAATAAATGCAATTTCGTTGTGTGCAGTGTGCACTTATGTGTTGTGGAGTCCTGTGTCACAATGGCAATATGAGTTGGAGTTTCCCAGGTGGGCTTTCACTTTCACTTAAAATGTTTCCTGCTATTAGAGTTTCTCTGATCAGTTTGTATTCTTGTCCTGTTGCATTCTGAAAATTAGCCCAATTTAGCCCCTTTGTGAACCTGTAGTCCAGCAACAAAACTGTTGGATCTTGGCCAAAATCAGGTCCAGCCACAAGAGATCGAAACAAATGAAGCCTGCGGTTTTTCCCCAGACATGACAAAAAATGGAAATGCTCTCTACGGGGGCTGGCGCAGCACTCAAACGACCAAGGGAAAATTAACATGCAACACATTGCCTGGCTGGGAAATTAATCATTGTATGCAATCAGAATAAATTAGGTCATTTGGACTATGCCACATACAACATACAGTAACACACCACATTACATGTGAATTACATGCAGATAGAGATCCATTTCCTCTGTCAGATAAGTCATTATCATTAACACCTGTTAATCCAGATCTGATTATGCTACAATACGGCTAGAATGAGAATGATATACTCTAAGGTCTGTGGTATCCAAAGTATTCAATCTACATGTCTACGTATATCCACATATAGTAACTAAGTATAGCTTCACCTTTTGAGCTTTCCAACACACTGCGTAATTTACAATGACTAGGGGTGTAAATCACAGCCTCCATGACGATGTGATTTCGATGACGGTATCGATTTCTTAAAGCAGGGATTCGATTATTTTTGATACTTAAGAATTCCTCACGATACGATACGATTCTAATTTTTCCAATTACTTTTCCACTTCTATTATGTAATGGAGCTAGGGCATTAGACAGGGGCCAGCGATTCAATTATTTTCCTTACTTAATGTGATACTGTCACATTTTTGGAAATAAGCCTATTTTACACCTCCCTTTCAGTTAAATAATAGGGTTTTGCCGTTCTCCTGTACTTTCAACCGTTCTCTGGGTATGGCAGTGCAAATTTTACCTCCAAGCTAGCAGTTAACATTGAGTCCTATGAGACCGCCGGCTGGTCTCAATGTTAACTGCTTGGAGGTAAAATTTGCATTACTATACCCAGAGAACGGTTGAAAGTATAGGAGAACACTAAAACACTGTTATTTAACTCAAGGGGAGGTGTAAAATAAGCTTATTTCCAAAAACGGGACAATATCACTTTAAGAATGCCCCATGATATGATACGGTTCGATTAGTCGTCGGCCAAAGGATCGATGCATCGAAACAGTTAGATTATTATTTACACCTCTAATAATGACTGACCACTAAAGGGCAGATGATTTAAAAGGCTGACGGACACACATGAGTCTCCTTTAGCAAGAGAAGGAAACCCTGTTCCTCTCGGCTCACTAACACACAAAATCATTAAACCCCATCCATGAATTATGCATATCTTCCCTCGTACTCAATAACGGCCACGGCAGACAGACCCAGGAACGAAAAAACGGCCTGAGAGAGACACAGGATGAATAGAATTTGATGAAGCCTTGGCCCTTGAGCTATCGCTTGTTTAATTTGTTTTTTTGTATCTTTTTTTCTCTCAACTCAGAAAAAAACATAACAAAAGAGTGATGACAGAGTATCGCCAGGGATCGATACCTTAAGTGCCAACAAGTTCGTCCCATTTGAGCAAATAACGGACAAGGTGAAAGATTGCCTGCACGGGAGCGAGAGGAGAGCAGAGCTGAAGGTGCAGTGCATGGCGGATAAGTGAGACCTTAATGTGCTACATCTGACGATCCCTGTGAATAATCAGCGGGAACTGCCACACAATTAAAGCACCAAATTAAAAAGCCTTATAGAGACGCCGTGAATTAGGCGGCTGGATTTCACAGAGATAACCGTCACAATTGCATATATTTAAAGCATATATATTCTCTACCTTGCTTGCACATACCCTACCCACTCACGATTCCACCCGCAATTCACACACCCACGCTTTTTTCTCAGTCACACAGCCACACACACACATACATACACACACACCAGCCATGCGAAGCGCTGTGAAATTCCATTAGATAATCTAATAATGTAAGATGAATAAAACCAAGTTATTACACATTTTTCTCCCAGCTACTGTATGCTTCTCCACCAGCTCTGAGGCAACACATCTAAAGTGTGGGAGCATTGATAACACAAACGTTGAAGCCACACGCGGGTTAGTTATCTAGTCTAGTGGGACCATGACAACAGGGATTCAGGTTTGGTCTTCTGAGCCTCAGCCAGCCAAAAATGATCTCTTCATCATCATCATCACCATCATCATCATCGTCACACAGTACATTTTGGATAGTTCTTTCAACACTTGAACCTTCAAAACTTTACTGGTCATACTGAAAGTATTATCATGGCAAAATGTCACCATTTTTTTAGCTGTTAGATGATTATTCCAGGAAGATGCTGATGTCCTTATAGTTTTTTTTAAATCCTCCAAGCCATCAAACAGTGAGGCGCAGGGTGCGTAGTTTGTTTATCTCTGTTGGATCGTCTGTGTCTCTGTCCCTGTCCCATTCCGCAAACGTCGGCAAAGCAGTGCTGCTTGCGATGATAGTTTTTATTAAGTTTTTGGTTCAGAATAACCCAGCAGTTTGATAACCACGGCTGCACATTACAAATCCCCTCACCACTTTTATTCCTGCCTTTTTTGATTAACATTGGCCATTTCAATTAGTTGTTTGCGCAAGACTGCCATGAACAGATATTAATTATTTTTCATAACTTCACAAATTGAGCCGTTTACATAGCACTGTCCCATTCATCCAAGCATCCGAAGTAGCCTAGTGCTCAGTGGAGCTAGTTGTCTGGTTAGTGGATGCTAGCTGGACTGTTCTCTGCAAAGTCCGACACAGCTTTTTTTCGTGGTGAATCCGAACGGTGCGAGATTAATGGATGATCTCTGGTGGGGTGGCCTTTTCGCTGGCATGGTGGAACTGAACAGAAGACGATGACGGCATGCATTTAAAAATATATATATATTAATTGATTTCGACGAAACAGAAGGTTACCAGTAGGTCACTTTTTTAGATTCAGAAGCAGGCGGCGTTATCTTCGGATGGTTTGCGCGCATGTTGGTGTGGTGGTGAAATGCAGGCGATAGCCTACAAAGGTGTGGTTGTAGGGGGATTGGAAATGAGTTTTATTCATGATTATAGGCTATTAGCCCATTTATTATTATATTGTAGATCTCTTGTTTTAAGATTACTAGCCTACAGATATTAGGGTAGGCCTACGCCTAGTAGCCTAGTCTATGGTGAATGGCGTGAGAGACTGTCTTGGATAACTTATGGGATTTTTTTTTTTTTGGCCACTGAGGGAAAGGGAGCTCAGCTCCCTTTGGCTCCCACGTAATTCGAACACTGCTTCACGGTTAAGCGCATTGAATGGTTGATTATGATAATGTGCTATGCAAATATGTTTTGCTTAGTCGATTGATTTCTTGATTGATTGATGGGTCGATATCTGTATTGAATGCTGCAAAGGGCAATCTTTCAGCTTTCACCAAAGATAGTCAATAAATGGGAGACTAAGGCGGTGTTCCACGAACCTGTATCAGTAGTAAAGCAGGTTATAGTATATCATGTAATAGAAGATCCTGGATTCGGCCCTGCCGTGGCCAACCGGTAGGGCACTTGCCTGACATGCGGCTGAACCCCGGTTCGATTCCCGGCCCGGGTCCTTTGCCGACCCCTCCCCATCTCTCTCCCAATTCACCTCCTGTCCACCTCTCACAATGTCCTGTCAAATTTAAAAAAAGTCTACTACAAAAAGAAGACCCTGGATTCCCTCCTTCTTTTTCTGTGGCGGTGGAAAGGGAAATCCATAAATTCTTCAGCTCCTCTGGTCTGATGTCACATGGATTCTGGAAAAGTGCGGACTTGAATCGCCTCCACCTCATCCACAATCTCTGCTTTCACTCCAACAGAAAGTTGAGAGGATTCATGGCCAGATCACCTACTGCCGTACTGTACAGTAAATGAGGTGTTCAACCCTACAACTACAACCCAGGGACAACCACTCCACTATGTCCATTTTGAGACCATTTTGAAGTAAGGTCTGACTCAACTAGGGCTGGCCGATATGGAAAAAAAACTATATCACGATATGGATTACTTTATATCACGATAACGATATATATCACCATATAGCACAATTACATACGTTTTCAGTTATTCTCTTTATTTGCTCTTTATTTTTTCATGTCGCAAAACAACCTTTCTTTAAAATGGATCTTTTTATTCTTATTTTTACAGTTACATGAACTTATATTGTGTATTGTGACAACATGAAATGTAATTAAATGATATTCAATTATATAAAATTGATAAAATTACTATCACGATATAAACGATTTAGGAGAAAGGTCACGATATACACTTTTATATCACGATATATATCGTTATATTGCCCAGCCCTAGACTCAACAGGAGAATGATCTGAGAGTGCAGGCTGGGCTGCAACACCTTATGCCCCAGGCTGATCATTAACATCATGTTAAAACATCTAATGGAAATTCAAGCTCTGCCAGCCAGAGAAAAAGTCCACTTTTCTCTACAGACTGACAACCCCCTGAATTTAACTTCCTCGTTTTTTAATGTCAAAGTCTTGTAGGCATTTCCAAGTGCACCTCATTTTGTAAAGAGGGGGAAAAAATGTTCCAGGTTTGCCATCTTGTTATCAACGATATCAGCTCCACAAAAGATGACCAGATGTCCTACTTTGCATAGAGCAGTGAAGTCCTTTGTGAATAAAAGTTTGCACAGTCCTTAGAATTCTCTTTTTGATAATCTTGTTTTGAGTTTATTTTAATTACATTTGGCAGGTAGATGACGTTTCCAGTATAGTCCTCTGACCTTCTGTGCTTTTTCCATTTTCCTGAGATGATGCATTACTGTTTACTTTTTTATCAACTTTATTTTCTTATTCCCAGAAATAAAAAAGTAATATGTTTATATCTACCTCTTCCATACACAAGTCATCGGTACACAAGGCATTGACTTTTCATTTTTAGGTGCAATGCGAAAAGCAGGACCCTGTATACAAAATGTGTACCTGTCATGCTGCATAAATGTTTGTTAAAGATTTCCTGAATACATTTGTGTGCCTTTCAAGATGACAAACTGTTTTGTTGTTAAATCATATGAATTCATATAGCTGTGGCCTGTGAGTTTATGACCTAACTGATGCACCATGCGAGGAAGTGCCTGGAGGCATGAAGTTTATTATTCATTTGGGTTACATGTTATATCAAAGTTCCAGTCACCCTGTCAGCATTTGTAATGTGTCCTAAACTGCCCTGTGCAAAAACTTTTTGTCCCCTTCATTCCCTTTTGTAACACATGGCACACAACACTTCGACTTTCAAAGACACAAATTTATCATTATGTATATTTACATGTGGCCTCTTAGTGCAGATGGGGTCGCCGGCGGACCTATTCACTATTTGCTGAAAATACTCAACTACATCATAACAACATAGCTACGACAGTACCGAAAGCCTTGAGTAACAGATTGAGACAGCCATTACAATTTTGGTGACAGTAAGGTTATAACATAGGCTCTGCGTTAAGGGGTTAATATTACCACATTCTCCAGCACTATACTTATCATTATCTAGGAGTCACACAAGGTACTGTTAGATGTTTGCTGAGGTGAAACAACCTTGAGCTTGATTAACAAAAACAACAACAAAATGTTTTCTATATTCTCCCAATAAGCATCCCAAATGCTAGTGTTCTCAGGAAGACAGCTGAACAGCACTGAACTGCGGTACATTGGCCATTTTCCAAATTGCAAGTGGTCCTCAGCACAAATAAATTTAGCCTTAGCCTTAAATCGTAATGCCTGTCTTGATACCCCAAACATTAAGGTCCAGGGTGACCTACGTCTATAGCCTCTCAGCCTTGTGTTAAGTTTATTCTGGGCAGGATCCTCCCTATTGACAGAACGTCAGTCTCATTCTCACAAAGACTCAATGTCCTTCAAAGTCATGGCCTTTACTTTTTCAACTTAACATATTTTCCCTCGCACCTGACTAATTGCCAACAGCAACAAATCAAAAATCGAATCAACATTCTGAAGTTTTTGACACAGCACACAAGTGCACACTGCACACAACACATTTGCATGTATGCCTCACTCATGCAAGGGGGCAGCCCTCAATGGAACCCGAAAGGGTGCAGTGCTGCAGGACGGTACCATGCTCAGGGTACCTTAGTCATGGAGGCGGATGGGGGAGAGCACTGGTTAATTACTCCCCCCACTAACCTGGGTGGTCAGGAGTCGAACTGGCAACCTTTGGGCTACAAGTCTGCTGCCCTAACCGCTTACCCATTCTACAGAGCTTCTGACCTTGAGAGTGCCAAATCAAAGGCATGGCTGGAGCACTACAGACAAAAAAGCGTGATTTTACATATTGAGTGCAGCTTAGAGATACCAGACTTTAGTGCCTTTGAAAGAACATCTTTTGGAAATGTCAATGATAATGAGAAGGAGACCAGTTTTTATCTTTAAGATTTTATGGCCTCCCAATTTAGTAGATGAGACACAAGATGTACTTCAATACCAGTCCAATCTGGCCAAACAAATGATCTATGACGTCCAACTGAATGTGGAGGAATCACATTTGACTTATAATGGTCTTTCTGTAGAGTGCTTCTCAAAGTCAGACTTTTTAGAGCCCTTAAAATATTCATTCATTACAGCTACTTTCACCTTCACCCATTGTCTGCGATTCTTTCTAGTAATTTTCGTTTTCCTCTTCTTCACATATTCTCTGCGGTGTGTGTCTTGGACAATCTATCTGAGCACCTTAATCTAATTTATCCCTTCTTTTTTGCAACGCACGTCAACTTCTGTTGCGCTCCCTGCTCTGTTTACCATTTTGTTTACAAGTGCTAAGGTCATTAGTATTCAAAAACAAACACCCCCACCACCATGACATTCATATTTGATTCCTACTGGATATCCACTCTCTTTCAATCTGCCACCCGGCCGTCATCACACGTCTCACTAAATGGCACGTACACTGTAACTGTGCGGTGCGGTGGAGGCAGCTTGTCGGTTCTCATCATCAGCACACTCCATTTTACTCATCATGCCTCGTGGAACACAGTTTTCTAGTTGTGCTACATGCTTCTCATCTGATAACACTAATTACTGCTGTCTTGACATAATGTACGGTATGTAGAACGTGTGTATGCGTATGGCTAATAGTGCAAATTGAAGGTACTGTAATACTACTTTGAGAAAGAAGCGTTTTTTTCCAATCATCAACCACTGTCTTGACAACATTACTTTGAGAAAGAAGTGTTTTTTCCAATCATCAACCACTGTCTTGACAACATTACTTTGAGAGAGAAGCATTTTTTTTTCAATCATCAACCACTATCTTGATCATGTGTACGCAGAACATGTTTACGGTATGTGTAATAGTGGTTAAAATTATTGTGCTTTGAGAGAGCCGAGTTTTGACTTGTTTTTCTATCCTCAACCACTGCCTCAGAGGCAGTCAACTTCAGCATGGCCTCCACTCGGATCTATCCACCCTTGAGATCTGACCCTGAGGTCTGACTTAATGCCATTGGCTATTCATGAAGCACTGTGATTGGCTGAGCCCTATATTTGCATCTGGCAAACCTACAGTACCGTCCTCCCCAGCACTGTGCGTATGGGTGTTAAAAGACCACTGCAGTGTGATGGTTTTATTATCATTTTATTTCACTTATCTATTCTGATTACTAAATTATACCATGGAAAAAAAGCCCAAGGCTACGGCATATGAGATGAACATGCCGCATGTCAATCAGGTTTGCCCTGTTGTAGCTAATTAAGCTAGCCATTGAAATAACAGGCCTGGAGAGTGACAAATTGCTGAAAAATTCTTCTTCTGAAGGGGCTTTTGCAATGCTGTGTTCTTCATCTTTTGTCGTTCTACACCCAATTTGGCCAGAAGAGGCATAAATTGGATCTTTGAAGAAAGAAAAGCCCAGCAGTTATAAACACTTGGCTGCATTTTGTCAAAGCTTCAATTTAGCGAGGCTCCATCACTCTTTTCAGCAGGCTGTCAATTTACTCCACAAAATATTTCCGCCTGTAGACACATGCCAAAGCACCATCAATCATCCGTCCATTCTCTTTCCCTGTTGAGGCAAAACTACAATAAACCCCGCTAAGTACACAGTGATAAAGTTTATGCCTAAAAAGCAGGCCAAACACTAGCTAAATGGCTGAGAGGAGAGAATCTCTTAGCATCTAGTGTATACTTACAGTACTGTATATAGCTCTGTACTGTATGTACTGTATATAAGAAGTGTGGACATTAGTGGTGTGGATTGGCACTGCCCTCACGATCCGATTTGATCACGATTCGGGTGGTAGCGATCCGATTCGATTCGATTCGATGCAATTCGATCCGATACGATTCAATTATTCTACAATGTATTGCAATGCACTGCATTTCTACTGAAAGCAAAGCAAATGTTTCATCATGTTTCATGTTTCGTCATGATGAGGCAATACAAGTAGTCAGATACTGAGCAACAATTCATTGGCTGTTTTCTGGATCAGTCTGGATCAGTCTTGCTTTGCAATGCTTTGAAGTACTTTTATTTAATTTAACATTCATTTGCTCTCGAAATATCCACGGAAGTAATTGAAACTTAAAAAAATTGCCGCATCGATCCTGGATCGTCCATGCCCCGCATTGGATTGGATCGCCGAATCGATCATTGTTGACACCACTAGTGGACATGTCATGTACTATGTGGGTCAGGGACGTTTCAGCAGTAGCACACGTCAGCGTGGCGCAACGACAGCCAGTGCCACTATTGCATGGATTTTCAATGTTTGTTTATAGTGGACTATCTAAGAAACATATTCATTGCAGCATATTAACCACCAATTACTAATTCATTTATGGGCATTAGATGTCGTTGCACCTCCTGACGTCTGAACCCAAATAAAAGTCTTTGGCCCGTATATTGTAAATAATGGAAAATCATTGAGACTAAGAAAAAGGGGATGGAATACACTGTAGGTGTAGAGCATTGAAGAAACTCTGGAGTTGGCATCTACAGTATGCAACAGTACATAGACAAGGTCAACTTAATGACAATTTCAACCATGGATGTGAAAGTCAGCCACACGTGTGTGTATAGGGAACTCCGAGGATGTCAGGTCTTGGAGCATACTCGATATGCATGGCACATACTGCATGGCACACCTCCTGCTACTGATCTCAAGTGCACGCTCAATTTTCATGAAAATCAAAATCCTGCCGCCAGAGATGGGGAAAGCTCGTAAATATTTAATTAGGAGAAATGTATGAGTCAGTAAAGTCAAAGCGTCCACACTTTTTTATCCTTTCCTGAGCAACAGCAACATGCTTGAACTGATGTGTACTGTATGTGTGTGTTTGCACTCTACTTAACCACGTGTTAATGTACTGTACCTTTAGAAAAAAACTAACCCTACTTAGCATCTGCACTTGCTGTTCTGTATATTTCCTGTACAGTTTATTTCTACTAGTGATGCCGGCTATGATATTGTCCTCGAATGTAAGTGGCTTTGGTTAAAAAAGCATCTCCCATATGCAATGTAATGTAATGTAATGTAATGTAACAGCCTAGCTGTGGTTCATTTCCACCCAAGACAGCCGGTTTTCTGACCTGCGTCTCTGCCTGCTATACCGCCGCTGAGCAGCAAGGCAGCCAGACAGACTCCTCTGCCTCTCTGCAGCACAGCCCGGGGGTGACTCATAATACATCATTTGTTTAATATTTTAGCGACTGTAATAGTCCAGCAAAACTTCATGCATAAATGATATGGTGGCAATTTACATCTCCGTATCAATGGGACACGGGCACCAGTCCAAACGAACAGAGCTGAGGAAAGGAAAGGGAGGTAAAAAAAAAGACAAAAAAATGAGAGAAAAAGGAGGACTAGCATAAAGAGAGAGAGAGGGAGAGAAAAAGAGAGTAGCTGATACAGTGTCTGGAACAGATGGTGCAACAAACCGCACCTCATCCAGACCCAAATCTGACACAGAGACTAGACTGGCCCTTCCTGCGGAGGGGAAGTGGAGGGTGCAATTAAAAACTCAAGGTCGTGGGAGGGAGGGAGTAGTGTAGCAAAACCCTTCCAAGAACTAAAAAAAAATGCCCTTTTTGCTTCTCACTTTTTCTCACATTGAAATGCTAATCAGTGTTTTAGCTGGCTCCAGGTAAACTGCCGCACACCGTGCATGTATTCTCGTTTATTGTGTAGCGTTTTGTGACCGTTCATCACAAAGTGTGCTGTGAAGGAAATCACCATGTCATTAGCCAGATGTGGTAGGGTCTCTCTCACGCCTCAGTCTGATTAATAAAAGTGGAACAGAGATATAATAATTAACTGAGATGCGCATTAGCAAAACGGTGGTGCTGGGGGATTCATGGACAGATTTCTGGTCGTGCAACAGCGGACAAATGACCTGATCAGAACAGGACGGGAGAGTGGGAGAGAGAGAAAGGTAGAGATACTGAGAGAGAACGAGAAAGAGGAAGAGGAAGAGGAAGAGAAAGAAGGAGAAAGAACAAAAGAGGCCCTACTGTGGCCTAACGGTAGGGCACTCATTCGCTATGCAGCCAACCCGGGTTCAATTCCCAGCCCGGATCCTTTGCCGGCCCTTAACCGTCTCTCTCTCCCCCCTCACTTCCTGTCACCACCTTCACTGTCCTATCGTGAATAAAGTTTAAAAAAAGATATCTTAAGAAAGAAAGAAAGAAAGAAAGAAAGAAAGAAAGAAAGAAAGAACAAAAGAAAGAAAGGAAGAAAGGTTGAGAGATAGAAGGAAAAACAAAAGAATGAGAATAAAGAACAAGAGAGAAGTCAGGTGGAGGTGAATAAAAGAGTAGGAGTAGGCAGCTGGGTGCGCTGGGTGTGTGTGGAGGAGATTCCACTTCCTTGTAGAAGGTCCCCCAGAGGATTGTGGGAGAGGGTGAACTTAAGATCTGGGAAGCGTGTGAAGATGCAAGACACGTTACGAGGTGAAACACGGCATGGTGTGCTGCTCGGAGTGCCTGACGGGAGGTACGCACTCACTAGTGAAAACGCACGCACGCATGCACTCACGCACACACAAAGATGCACACGCGCGCACACACACACACGCACAAAGAGAAACACACACACACACACACACACACACACACACACACACACACACACACACACACACACACACACACACACACACACACACACACACACACACACACACACACACACACGCCCTCACAGACAACCACTGCAGTTGCAGATGCACCACATGCACACAGAGAGGAACATGCAGACACAGGCCACAGGCAGCCCCCTGATGAAAACACACACACACACAGTCTACAAACACACACGCACACACACACACTGTTTTTAAACTTACACACACATTAGACACGCTGTCTTCAAATGCACACACAGACACACTGTCTTCAAACACACACACAAGACACAGACACAGACACAGACACACACACACTGTCTTTAAATGCACACACACATTGACACGCTGTCTTCACACACACACACACACACACACACACACACACACACACACACACACACACACACACACACACACACACACACACACACACACACACACACACACACACACACACACACACAAACACACACCGTCTTTAAACGCACACACACATAGACACGGTGTCTTCCAATGTTCAAATGCACACACACACACAGGGTCTTTACACACACACACACACACACGGGGGGGGGGGGGGGGGGGGGGGTGACAGAGAGAGAAACAAACACAGGCTGGAGCGAGCAAGATGAAGAGAACCAAAGAAGAAGAAAAAAAAGACCATGAGGAGAGTCACCATCTAGTCCATGTTGGAATAAAAACCCCAACCTCGCCAGTCTGTATTGGGTGGTCCTGATCGGGTCATCCCTATGTTCCCTGGGTCCTATGTTCCCTTTTCAAAAAAGGGTTCTATGTTGCCTGGCACACCAACTAATTCACTATAAAATGATATAGATTCTACTGTATGTTCCCTGCTGCTTCTATGTAGACTGCTGCCAAATGGCGAGTGCGGGTTGTTGTTAGGGTTGGGGTTAGGCTGCCACCGTGCACAAACTTGACATGAATTACGCAGGGCAACCGTTCGTGCAAGAAATATCCTGGGCCTTATCCCCTTGTCAGATATAATGCGGGGAACATAGGACCCTTTTTCAGAAAAAGAGTCCTAAGTTTCCCAGTCCCATACAAAGACCGGGGAACATAGGACCAGGGGATCATAGGACCCGGGGAACATAGGACCCGGGGAACATAGGACCCGGGAAACATAGGTACGCTCCCGTCCTGCTGCATGTGACTAAATCCAGTCTCTGACGGGGGACTGAGTGGGGTACAGCTAGCCTGATTATCATCGACTTTCAAATCTCTTGGAGACTTGGTCTGACCAAGAGCATAACAATTAACATTTCCCAAACGACATGGTTTACCCACCTCCCTTGGTTTGCTAATGATTGTTTGCCTGCTGACAAAGTGGGAGGAGTTCCCTATTTTTCGGGAGCTCAGAAAGTACTTGCATTGCTGTTGACGTGACAGCAGTCTGCAATCGTAATCGTAGCAATGCTGAAGGTGTTGCGTCACTAGGAGGGCCTGGCTAGGGTACAGCCTCCTGTGGTCCCCTTAGCGTCACTAGGAGGGCCTGGCTAGGGTACAGCCTCCTGTGGTCCCCTTAGCCTCTGTCTTGAGGGCAGTGCGCCGGTTCATATGACAGCACAGCATTAATAACTTATCGGGTGAGTTAGGGCCACTTCACCTAACCTCGCCTTGCCTCTCCTCTCCTCGCCTCTCCTCTCCTCTCCTCACCTCGCCTCTCCTCTCCTCTCCTCGCCTCCCCTCGCCTCTCCCCTCCCCGCCTCTCCTCTCCCCACCTCTCCTCTCCTCGCCTCTCATTTCCTCACCTCGCCTCACCTCTCTTTGCCTCGCCTCTCCTCGCCTTTCCTCTCCTCTCCTCGCCTCTCCTCTCCCCTCCACTCATTCCCTCCCCTTCTCTCCTCTCCACTCCTCTCCTCTCCTCTTCTCTCCACTCCTGTCCTCGCCTCTCCCCTTCTCTCCTCTCCTCACTTCTCCCCTTCTCTCCACTCCTCTCCTCTCCTCTCCTCTTCTGTCTGCTCCGCTCCTCTCCTCTCCTCCTCTCTCCCCTCCTCTCCTCTCCACTCCTCTCCTCTCCTCTCCCCCGTTTCTCTCCTCTCCCCTCATCTCCTCTCCTCTCTCCTCCCTCCTCTCCTCTTCTCTCCCCCTCCTCTCCTCTCTCCTCTCATGTCCACACCTCTTCTCTCCTCCTCTCCTCTCCACTCCTCTCCTCTCCACTCCTCTCCTCTCCCCTTCTCTCCTCTCCTCTCCACTCCTCTCCTCTCCACTCCTCGCCTCTCCTCTCCTCGCCTCTCCCCTCCTCTCCTCTCCTCTCCTCTCCACTCCTCTCCTCTCCCCTCTTCTCCTCGCCTCTCCTCTCCCCTTCTCATCCCCTACTCTCCTCTCCTCTCCTCTCCTCTCCACTCTCTCTCTCCGCTCCTCTCCTCTCCTCTCCTCTCCTCTCCTCTCCTCGCCTCTCCCCTTCTCTCCTCTCCTCTCCTCTCCTCTCCTCTCCTCTCCTCTCCTCTGCACTCCTCTCCACTCCTCTCCTCGCCTGCTCTCACAGCAAATGAAGGGCGTGATGAGATGGAGGCAGTCTGACAGGAGCCTTCTCCGTCACCCCCGACAGAATAAATACTTAACGGCCAGCCTTACTCTCACAAGAAAAGTTTGTCGTCGTGGCCCGACCGTAATTTATAAAACATAATTAAACCCTCCGCTCCGACTCCTTCCGCTAGCTCATTGGCAGATTTTTTCGTTTCACTCTCCTGCTGATGCATCGTAATCAGGATCACCGCTGGCAACGCCAGAGGCGGCACAGTGGTTTATGGGCTATGATGCCCCCCATACAACCCATGGCATGACGAGTGATGAGTGTGTTCGTTAGTCATAAGTTAACACACACACTGTAGTGTATGTGGATAAACTAATTTATTTTTCGTTTGTTTTTTTTATGACACTGTAATTTATGTTGGAGGTTTTATTCCTTTTATTTTTGTTTAGCACCTGTATGTTTACGTTGACCTCTGACCTTGTTTTTCATTGATGGGCTGTTTTCATATATAAGCAATCGTGTGAGGGAGCTCACGCTGAAGAATTGAGAGACAAGTGTGTAGTAGATAGTCATCCTGTTCACTTTGAGCACGTGTTACCAAGCTAGTAAATAAAGGAGAAACACATGATCCGTCTTCCGGGGTATTTGCATATTTTTATGTAGATGCATGACACACATCAGATCATTTTAAGCTTTAAAATCAAGCTTCCACATCACGCATCCCGAACCATCTTGGGGTGTTGATCGCTGCTGCTTGGGGTTTGTGTGTGGCTGGGCAGCCTTACAGGGTCGGGACTGTACACAATCATCTAAAATTCATTGGCCTATAAAGCAAGTGCTCAGGGTTTGATTTGAATCCAAGGCATTGCCAGGACCAGTGGCAGCCGACAACGATTGATGGAGAGGACACGTCGTCAGTCCAGCGGAGCCCAACACCTCCATCCCGTGCTTTGTGTGCACCACACATCCCCACAGCACCAGTCTGTTTACAAGCTCTACTGCCTAGGCCTATGGGAAACACCCCCAGCATTACATAACACTACATTTAGCAGATGCATTTACCCAAAGCCAGCAGCACTTGCCCCTTCCCAAAACCATGAGAGTGTATGCTTGTACCTTAATCACGTTCAAAATAGTGGTGGATGGACCTTTGAACATGTAACGGGCAAATACAGAACTGTTATGAGGAGAAAAAAAACGGATAATATTAGTCCATTTAGGGGCCAAAGAATTGAGGCCCAAATCGATAGCTCACTAATCCATTTCTGGGAGGGAATAAAATAAAATAAACTGAGCCAGCGGATGGAGTGAGTCAGTAGATAAACGGCCCCAGACGATGGAGAGAGAGAACCCAGACAACAACAAGCAGCGGAGCAGTAGCAGGCAAGCCAAAGTCCCCTTTCCGCCAGCCTTGTCCCATTTCCCCATATCCCTCGAGAAGAATGAACACTACTGACCGAGTAACTATGGCAACATTTTCCGATCCTATCCAAATTCGAATCTGTCATCACACACTTGATATTCCATCAAAAAAACTCACACGCACATTGATGGGTCATTTGCTGTTAATCAAAGTGACATTAGCTTGGGAGCAAAATCGGGAGGCCAAATGGACCAAGTCTGAGGAGAGAGAAATAAATGCTGGGTAATAATCCCCTCAGTACGTCTCTTAAAAGCGCTATGCCAAATGACAATATAACTGGCGAAAAATGACAACGAGGCATTAAGGACCCGTTAAAAATGGAGAGCAAGCTGACACTCCCCCAAATCAGGAAGGAGGAAAAGAGGCTCCTTGTTATTCAAGTCAGGTCGACTCGAAAGAAAGAAAAGAAAAAAAAAGAAGTAAAGCTTGTTTTGCCAGTCAAGTGATTCATCTCACACAATGTATACAAAACTCATACAATTACAACAGATGAGTTTTTGGAGGAGCACACAGTAGTGGGCTCGTTCATCAAACAGCGCTCAAATGTAATTTTAATGCAATGAGGAGCCTGAGTGTTGAATCTCTCCGGACGGGGGTCCATCAGGGATAAAAAAAAGGGAAAGGAAGAGAGGAAGCCACTCTGCCACTCTCTCGTTCCTTTTTTAAAAATCTATCTCTTCCTTCTCTCACTGGCATCACGGTGGGCAGATGCAGACGTGTTCCGACAGCTCCTCCTCCCCAGAGGTCACACGAAGGTCACCGTTGACTGTTTTTGGCAACCGGCTCCATCATTTCCCGAAAGCATCAAAGGAGGAGGGAGGGAGGGAGGGAGGGAGGGAGAGCTTGTTGGACCTGGAGTTGTGACTCCAGGGATCTCCCCTTAAGGTCTCTACCCTCCGAGTGCCCTCCTATCCCCCCTTTCCCATCTCTCCCCTCTCCCCACCCACATACACATCCATCACAGCCGGTGTCAGCCCCATCCAGCCCACTGATCTATAGGTCTGCATTAGCACATCTGTCCGCTTGTCTGCCAAGGTCATTCCTGATCATCACGATAAAGGCAACAAGAAACGGGAGAGCCTTTTCCAATCTGGACTACCAAGGACCACCAAGAGCACTTGCTGCTACCAAAGAAAAATGATACAGGCTTTTAAGAGCCGAATCAAGAACGGCGAAGAATAAGAAAGCAGCCAGTGTTGGATCTCATCTGATCTGAAGTGAACCCTAGTCGTGATCTGAGAGACTCGTATCTCCAGCTTGTGTGAAACACAGAACCATCTGTAGTTCTCCCTGAATCCCTTCCTCGTCAGTGTTGCCAGATTGGGCGGTTTCCCGCCCAATTGGGCTGCTTAAGATGTCCGTCTGTGGGTAAAAATGACATTTTGCAGGTAAAAAAAACGCCCAATTTTTTGCCATAGAAATTAATAGAATTGGGCGGGATTTAGTGCTTCCAGGCGGGTTTTAAGCATTTTTTGGGCTGGAAATAATCAGCCTCATCTGGCAACCCTGCTCCCCGTGCCACCAGACCTGGCCCTCCCATCTGTGCACGCTGACAACTTTTTAATTGAGGCTCATAGAGAAAGTAAATGAGATTTGGGGCTTTACCTGGCCTCTTACCTGCCAGAAGATGCTGTCTATTGTGTGTCCCAGGAAGCTCTCTCTCGTCTCCGACGACAGCAGCTTTGGGCCCAGTATTGTCATGAACTCATCAAAGTCCACCTGGCCGTCACCTGGAGGAAAACAAAAAAAATAAACACTTCGATTTGTGTTAGGATTGTGGACAACATAAAAGACCTTTGTGTGTTTAAGACACAGGCCCTTTTAAAAATGTGTTGTGAGAATGGCAATGACCAAGTCAAGTATTACTATCATGTATAACTATAATATATTACTAAAATCTGTGTGTAATGGCGTAGTAGAGTGGTGCTATGGTAGTAAAGTTTTTTCAATGAACAGTACAACTTTGCAATGGCAGAGCGACGCGCATTTACTCCCAATGTTGATTTTTTTTGTCCGTCCATATTACCGAACACACCATAAGGAAATCATTCACGTAACTCATAAATTAACCAGAGCGTCTGTACATGATTAAATTCCACACAGAAACAGGATGATGGAGTGGCTAAAAGAAACAAGCCGTTGAGTCGAAACCTTTCAAACAGATTAATCAATAAGGCTGATTATTTCGCCGCGTCCCCAAATTTACAGCCAGGAAGGGAATATTAACGACCGCTGCCTTCCCCTGACACATGGGAGCTGCCAGGGTCTGATTTACGCTGATGCATGTTATGAGAATTCAACGCATGTCGTGATGCCGGAGAGAACAGAATGTTGTTGCCATGTGAACTCAATGGCTTCTTGAATTACGAGTCATGGTTTGCTGCTGTACTTACTACTGCGCGCACATATACTGTGTACCTCCACACTAAAAAGATCGACTACACTGCACTGGCTGAATAGAGAGCAGTGTTGTTGTCACCGCTCTCCTCAGAGCTGTGGCATTACGGGCTGTTTGACTTTGGCGTTTCGTAACTGACAAGCGACCTTGTCGAGGAAGTGCTGTCAAAGCAGGATGACTTAATTCACCTTCATGTTTCTCTCTAGAAGTCCCTACACACCCCTACACACACAGACACCCCTACACACACACACCCCTACACACACACACTCGCAACACACACACGGAGACACGTGCACGCGCACGCACGCACACACACACACACACACACACACACACACACACACAGGTGCGGAGTGGCCCACCTTTTCCCACCGGGAGAATTTTCCCCTTGGCGGCCCTCTTTAAAAAAACAAAACAAAAACAAAGCGAACAACATGGTTTCCTAACCAAAAAGACAAAAGCCACGAAATCTGCAGTCGTACTACATGTGGACATTAGTGTTGTCAAAATATCAACCTGAAGTGGAGAATTGTAGCCTACACCTTGATGAAATGCACAGCCAGTGGTGTAGTCTACGTAAAACGCAGATATACGCACCCATTTCAAAATTTCAGGGATTACAGTATACCCACTTAAAATTGATTGATCCATTATTTACAATAGCACAAATATATACAGTAGACTGTACACACATCAAAAAATGCTCAAATATACAGTATACCCACTTCAAAAAGTAGACTACACCACTGGAGCCATCATCACAGTCCAAAGCATTCATAGGCCTACTAGGTTAGGCTACATCACGCTACTGTTCCATGCAAATGTGCACTCCACTGTCATTTTGACAGTTTGAAATTGAAATATCGTTTAAGGAAGACAGGATGAGCATGGGCACAAAGTTTTGAGTGTGGGGATTTTTAGAAGAGTAGGCTTACAAAATATAGTATAGTAGCCTATAGCTTACAAAAACTCTGTCTACATTGTGCAATAAACCCACCATGCAGCAAATAAGCCAAACCTAATAGCTACTTCAAACCACAACCATAAGTCAACAAAATGTATAACCAAACGGTGTAGGCCTACCTTAAAACGCTGTCTTCGTCGCAGCAAATGTCTTTGTTTCTTGCAATCACTCTACTTTAATCCACAGCTTAGGCTACACACCCAGCACTGGTCACATCAGAATCTTGTGTGGTAATTATTTTGTTCCATTTCTTCAGACATAGGCTACATCCTAAATGTACCACATATAAATATATGTATGATAATAATATTATTTCGACTATAAGGAGATATACTGACGGTCTAACAAATCAAAACAAAACCCATTGCTTCTGTTAGGCGCAGTTCTCTTCCTTACCACTTGGTGGAGTCTGTTCGTAACCCAAGTCAATAACCACAGAGCAAGTGAATCTGGACTGGAAAGACTGTAAACTGTAACAGTCGTGTGGAAATCGGAAAATAAATCATAATTTATTAATATTTCCATCCTTTGGTAACCAATATACATATCACAGGTTCTTCAAATACTGAAAACGAAACTGTGTTACTAAGATCTTGTAAACTTCCGCGATCTACGGTGTATGAAAATTATCAGTAGAGAAGGGGTGTGGCCAATGTACTGTTTGACACCGTCAGTAAGGTATTGCCGTCTGGTATGCGGTATAGATACTGGCTAGTCAGTTGAATTGAAGTACAGGGAAGTGGAAGGTGGGAAGTTAGTGCTTATGAGTACAATGTTTAAACTTCAGGACTGATTAGGAACACAATGTGGCCGCATTGTTACATTTCACGGCCGCGGCCCACCGGGACAAGTCCCCGATCTCCCGACGGCCACTCCGCGCCTGCACACACACACACACACACACACACACGCACTCACAACACACACACACACACACACACACACACACTCACAACACACACACAGACACACCTTCTCCTCCACTCGTTACGCAAATGTTTGCTTGGCTCTAGTTGAGAGCCATTGATTGGGCCTTGCGTATGCATCCGAGCAGGTGACAATTACGGCGACCGGGCTGCCTGGCAGGGTTGTGATGGATGATGTCCACGGGGGTCTCAAGGGGGCGCCGGTCAAACACGACTAGCGTGATGAAGCAGAAAAGAGAAGAGCTACTGACACTGCCAGACAAACAACCATGGAACACTGTGTGCCGTCTTCCTGAGAATGAAATGGGTCTGTTCATGTCTATCACACTAACTTCCTTATGTCGAAAGTGAAGAAGACACAACAATCTAAGCAAACATGGAACACCGGGAAAATGCTGTGGGGTGACTTCCTGAGAATGAAATGGGTCTCGGTTCATGTCTATGGAATGCAACAGATTTCTCACTTCTTAATGCTGAAAGCAAAAAAGACACTACAATCTAAGTAAGCAAGGGGCGGCTCTGGATAAGTGCTGTCTGGTGTCTTCCAGAGAATCAAAATGCCTGTTCAGAGCAGCTTTCACAATTCTTAATGTTGAAAGCATAAAGATCTGCAGTCTAAAGACCGGATAAGCCAATGTGTGATGTCTACATCAGAATCAAATGGTCTATTAGTATCTATTGTGATAGATTTTAAACTTGATCACAATTGGTCGTGCATATTAAGAAGCTGATAAGAATGAAATAATACAAACATATGGAACCCTGTTGACACAACATTCTAAGCGAGGACCAAGGACAGCCACGTATTGGGCGGGACACTGTGGCGCAGCGCGTTAACACCCCACATATGGGCTTGCATGTCCATAGACCTGGGTTTGAGTCCGGCCTGGGGCCTTTGCCAGTCCTGTCCCATATCTCTCTCCCACTCTCTTCCTGTCATACTCTAACTTCCATGTATTGTGGAATGCCTTTATAAGACAGAGGATGACTTACTAAAGTACAGTAGATCTCTCGATTTGTAACTTTGAAAAGCTAAAACTCGCAATGCACATACATCGACGGATTTGACTTGAAATAACAAGGATTATTTGGTTTGAACAAACGCAATAGGATACCTTGTCAGGGGTTAAACTCTGCTTTAATGTTCACATCAATATGTACATCGGTGAGTTACAGTAATTAAGACCCTCTCTGATAACAACCACCAAAGGCAACCAAGGCAACCGCACTCAATACTGACCTTTACACACCAAAGAAAACACATTCAGTGGGGACAAAAAAAACATCATGCCGGCCCAGATATTATATTTTGTCATTACGGCCATTGAAGAAAATCAATTCAGAGTGGAGAGAGCGGCACAGTCTCACATCTCATCCTATAATAACAGCCTAACAATGGCGGATCAATTGCACACAAGGCCCCAGGGCAAAACACTTATCAGGCCCCCTATATGGCCTGACAAGATCATAATCGGGCCCCCAGCACCAATACAGGAGTGCCCTGGGCCCAGGGGCGAATGCCCCTGCTCGCCGTCTCTATAGCTCCGTTCCTGCAGCCTAACCAATATGAGCCATAACAAACTGTGGCGGTCAATCTGTGACTGCAAGGAATTCACCTCAGCTCCCCTCTAATGTCTTTTCAATGACGACTGAACTATCTTATTCCCACGCAGCACATGACGAAAGTTAAGTTTAAAAGGCAGACGCTTTATTGATCCCCAACAAGACGACCACAACACATCATTAGAAGAAGAAGACCAGAATGATCTATTCCTGTAAAACGGTGTCAGAGTAAAAAGCATTAACAAATCGTTTTCCTTTTTTT
>NC_085864.1:29751862-29779362 GCF_034702125.1 Engraulis encrasicolus | reverse complement strand
ACTCATGAATCATTTATCACCCTCTGTTACATAATTACATAGCATGGTGCATGTGCAACAGGGCGTTGTCATAGGACTACAGCTGTCCTTCCAAGTCTTTCTTCGGACTCTCCTTGACCAAGACATGACAGTTTTCATGATGGAGGCCCATGAAGACCACAAGTTATGAAGTGATGTCCTCACAGAGGTCTACTCACATGCGTTACAGAAGCATGGAAGGCAGACTGGTGTAGTCTGGTAAAATCATCATTACACTTCCTTTTATACAATTTCCAAGTTAGAATATGTTTTGCACATTGCCTTTTTATTTTTTCTTTAATTTTTATTTTTCCCCTCCCTGACTTTACCTGTGTGTTATGTGTCTTAAATGTCCATGTGGGCATTATGTGTATTTATGTAAGCGACTTGACACCTACATTTCCACCCGGGGATCAATAAAGTTACTCTACTCTACTCTACTACGTATTGGTCCGACGACTCTAAAAAGGGGGGTCGTCTTATTTCCGCGCGCTAGACTAAATAGCGTCAATTTTTTTTTTTTTTTACTTAACCTGAATGCGGCCATTATGCTTCACAACAATGCCACAAAACTCAATGATGGATAGGTTAAGAGATTGATTTGTCCATGTCAAATTTGCAGATGCTTGTTTCGTGATGACAATTGCACCGCACATTTAGCCTATCAAATGTGCCTATCAACGCGATGCGGCCGACAGTGCAAGGGGGAAAACACAGCAGTCAATCGCGGCTCGTTGCTCTGCTTTTATTTGTGTTCGGTTTTAGAGTCTCATCAGGAAAGCTTTGGTTGTTTTCTCTGGTCACCCGACAACACCACTTGAAACTAAAGAAATAAAGGGTGATTTGACGAACAACCTGTAGCCTAAGTTTTGGATGCTGTCATCATCAGCCAATCAATGGTCATCTGTGTGCGTGAGAGAGCGGCGCCTTTGACACGCGGTGCCTATTTGACGATATCCCTCAACAATGCAACAACATAGAATAATGGTAAGGGCAAGAGATTGTCTTGTTCATATGAAATCACTAAGAGTTTTAGGCTACCCTTGGCACGAAATGAATGCCACTCTGACTTCTAATGTCAACGTGGTGCTGAAGCAGCGCATGGGTTTCAAATGCAATGCGTCAATCTGCTTTTGGTCACTTCGGTTTTTACAGTCCAACGGAAAACTTTGGATGCATAAAATGAACGGCGATTTGGCGAGGCGGCTGCTGGCTAGGCTAGATATTGCTGTTAACTAAGCATTTTGCAAAATCTGTGCATAGCACAATAGGTAGCCTATCTCTACTGGACTGGTTGCCTGGCTGGCACAGACTAATTCTCTGAGTGTAGGCTATGTTGCGTTGCACTTACAACAGGCGCATCCAGGTGGCTGTAGGTGCCTATTGGCGCTTGACAGGTAAAGTGAGCAAAGAAAGTAAAAAGGTATGAGTAGCCATCTGTGGTCTTTTATCATGAAAATTTCATGAAAATGATATTGTGAAATTTGTTCTATGTAAAAAGCCTCAGATTTTCCAGCAAATTAAAAACTGCATTTTGAAAGAAGTTTCCAATGTGAAACAAAAGTTTGTCTTCAAAAAAATGTTTTCCCGAAAACATGAGCCTGGAAAATAGGGGGTCGTCTTATATTCAGGATCGTCTTATATTCGGTAAGTCCCAAGTTTTGTTTACAATATACTGGTTATAAAATCATGACGTTTGAAAGCTAGTGTTACGGGTACAAGTACGATTATAAAAGAGCCAGAGTTATAGGTCAAGTGTTGCATTGTGGTCTGCATTTGTTTTGGATGTTGTGCTATTGGCCTTTGTTTATAACAGGACCATATTGTTCTGACAGTTAATCAGGCGTTATATTGTAGCTGGGAGAGTAAAAGGGTTATTTCCTCTGACAATAAGTGTAGCACCTATCTGAGACAACTGCGGAAACAAAGTATAACTGCCGAAAAATATGACTCTGTTGTTGAGCTGTCTGTTTTCTTTTCTCTCTCTCTCTCTCTTGTTTCAGCATCGACAGACTGCATAAATAGCCCCTCTGGCTAGACGTGTGCTCCACAGAGCAGAGCACTGTCCATTACTTGTCAATCACTCTCCGTGGCGTTTCTATTTGACAGTGGTGAAGCGTGACATAATACAAGTCCACAAAAAGGGGACAAAGAGAGAGGACATCCACTTTAACTTGTAAATTGGAAAAAGACTTTGGTGCAGTGGATGAGAAAACAAAATAAAAAAGCAATGCCTGAACAAGTTCTGGCAATATACAACAGAATGTTCTGGTAGGGCCCCTTCCGCCAAAACCATCAGCTTCAAACGAACCAGCCACCGAACCATTTAAAGAGCCTCTTTGTATTTGAGTGGAGAGGGGTTCCATGCAGACATCAAAGACGCCTCTATTTATTCGAGTATATGGAGGCAAGCAATTCATGAATAAATACATGCACATCATCAGAGGAAGACTGCGGGTGCTCCCTCATACTGGTGATGAGGCCCGAAGTGTCGAGAAAAAAAAAGGGGGGGGTGTCATTTTTTTTCTCCTCTCTTCTCCCTCAGTGAGTTTAGCTAACAAATACAAGACTCGTTTCCGCAGCTAAGAAGGTCTTTGAGTGCAAACATCAGCGAGGAAATAGGAACAGTAGAGAGACAAGAATGGAATTCTACTAAAAATGTCCAAATAGTCCAGAACAAGAAACAGGTGGTTGTTATGAGGCTGCGTGAGAGGTACCGGTGGGGTAGACTTCAAGGCAGTTAGCACTCAGCAGTGTATGTCGTATCTGTAAATGTTCTGGCACCGTAATGCTAGCTTTTTTCACAGTAAGGTGCAGGTGTGTCAGTGTGCAATCTGTCAGTCATTATGCAACGGGGTCTAATGGCACATTTCAACCTGACATTTCCCACTGCCTCCCCCTCAGGGAGAGAAAATAACAGAACAGAAATACAGAAATTGCCACAGGTCTGTATGGAGGAGAGAGTTGAGTAAGAGACAGTAAGAACATGGAAACCTAACCACAAAACAGTTATATTAAGAACATACAGTATATTACTCAGAAAAAAGGTATTAAATGCATTAAGCAATGACCCCTGTTATGTTGTTGCCATAGACATGACAAAGTTGTAATGTACAGCATTAACAAAAACAAGTGTTGGGTAATCAGAAGCTACAATCTACACCCTGCATTTGTCACAGCCATTCATTGTACTGGTTAATTAGTTAAAAAACTATGGGAGCCAAGTCTTATGAGAGCTGCTCTGCTGCAACAGTTCACATTGAAGGATACCCACAGGCTAAGCCAGCAAGGTTACACCACCAGTTCAAACAACCAAGACAAGCAGTTTTCCTTTTTATATTGATATAAATAATATATATTTTAGAGAAACAAAAATGTATTGCCTCTATTCAAAAAAGGCATACATGCTCCAAGCCAATGCACGGTAAACACCGAAAAACAGAGTAAATTACAATTATGATAACAAATGATCAACATTTCCATAATTCTCTCTCTCTTTGCAAATCACAGTGAGTTTTTTTGGTCCTGTAGGCACCTCTTCATCTACATCACCGTGTTTTCTGCCTTTAAGTCATGGTTCCTGCTGACGCACAATAACACCACCACCGCGACAACAAAAGATGGATCACGCCAACATATTATGATTATCATAGTTACTCCGCCACTGGCAAATCTGCATGTTTCATCATTAGATAAACGTTGACAGTATGTTTCTCTCAAAGAGCGTCTCTTTAATGTTGATTACAGCTGCAGCAGCGCAGCCCCGGTCATCGATCAGAAAACCACTCTACCCAGCGAGGCTGTGGGCTCCCGAGAACAGATGCTCTCACATCAGAGTCATTATTTATGGTGGTGGACAGTGCCTCTGCCTTTTACAGGGCGCTAGTGAACAGAAAGAAAAAAAACCCCACAACAATAACAACCTGCCAACACATTAACTCTGCCTATTGACAGACAGGCTTTTTAAACGTCCATAAAGTCAGGCGTGAAGAGTTTCATCATGAGGTTATGGGTGAATATGGGTCAGCCCCATGCACCACAAGGGCTTCACGTGATTACATAAAAGAGCCATAAGGTGCAGGGGACATGAGCTAGTGTTTGTGACATTAGTGCAGGGGGTGGGGGCAAACTCAGGCCCAGGGGTCACATACGGCGCAGTGGCCTGCTGAGCCATTTCATCTGTCCCCCAGAGCTTTTACAACAAAGACAACTTTTAAAACCAATATGATTCTCTCACCAAGCATTCTTAAGATGGCTTCCCAATGCAAGGGTCTTCCAGCTGGGAGATAAACCACGGCTGTATTAATCAAAGGAAATAGTCAAAACGTTATGTCAACCTACATTATTTGTTATTTCTGACACAAGTTGCCTGCGAAATGTGGCCCTTTGGCCACTATTGTCAACCCAACGTGGCCCTTGAGCCAAAATAATTGCCCAACCCTGCATTAGTGGCTTCACTTCTGAACTGCTGCTGGGAGTGTTTTCAATAGCTAATGTGGCGCTGCTCATAGTCCGTCGGGGGGAATGTGCCTCTGTCCCATCATACCATTCTTCTTTGTTCCATCACTAATTTACTCAGACAAACTGTAACATGAAACGTTAGTACCAAGGACAGCGCTGTATATTAGCATTTTATATATAACTTTACCACTTAATGTAGCACTGCATCATTTTAAAATGCATGTAATCAATTCTAGCAATTTAACATCTATAAACTTATGTTCATTTTATTTTTTTTATTTCTTTTGTTCCATCGGTAATTACAGCCATTACACAGCCCATCTGTAAACATTACATTTTAGCACCATGGACAGCGCTGTACCGGTATTCTATGAAGTACAAGTATGTGTGTGTACTCTACTTAACTGAAAAAAATACTAACCTACTTTGCATCTGCACTTGTTGTTCTGTGCACTTTGTATCTGCTAGAGATGTTGGCTATGATTATGTTCTCGATTGTAAGTCGCTTTGGTTATAAAGCATCTGCCAAATGCAATGTAATGTAAAAATGTCATGTAATGTAGAAGTAGAACTACTACTGATACAACACAACATGAGTACATGATCTTACATAGTCTTATACACCAGTTATTCCAATGTAGCAGGGCTTGACACTGGCACCTGCCAACCGGCCAAATGCTGGTAAAACTTGGCTGTGGCTAGTAATACTTTCAGTGTCACTAGCCAATTTGGCTGGCAGCTTATTCCTTGGTATGGCATACGAATCATAGTAGCCTATATTCTGTTGTTTACCCCTTGTGTATCAATTGTTTGTATTTAAGTTCAAGAAAAAGCTCAATAACTCTAAAGTTTCTATACTTCCTTGTAGAAAGCTTTACACTTATCTTGCGTTAGCACCTCATCTTCTGAGGTAAGACGTGCACTATCATGATAAAGAAAACAAAAACAATTTAAAATGTGTGGCTAGTGGAATACCTGAATGGCTAGTGACTCGGTGAAGCTACTAGCCACAGTGGCCGGCGGATGAAAAAGTTAATGTCAAGCCCTGCAATGTAGGTACACTACTTTCACTTTGTACACCTATGAAACCTCTGTATGTTTTAAATACATTTTCATCAACTATAAAATCTAAACTTTTCTTCATTTGAACATTTTAAACGACAGTTCATCTTTGGCTTAATTCATTCGCTGCCATCACTTCTAACTGACTAACACTTCACTAATTGTTTAGACCAGGGTCGTCTCGAGTGCCGTCTTTTGTGTCTGCGTGTTCTTGATTACTGCAGTATCCCACACGGCCCCCAGAAGGACACTAACGGCTCTGGATTGAATTCTCAACAGCTCCAGTGACTGTACACATGGGAAAGACCAACCACATCCATTAAATCTGACCGTGTGTGTTCACTGTGAGGCTAGGAGGCACAAAGTAGATCCATACCAGTCCACAGCACAGGGTCTGAATTGGGACCAAAGAACAGCGCAAGCATTTCTGCCATGGACCAGCCCATCACATGGTATCACCCTCGAGACAAGGCCCTATATGCCGGATGGCCAGTCCAGCCTGGCGCAGCCACTCCCTCATACAACGGTGTGTTTCTTTTTCTTTTTTCTGTCTTTTTGACTTTCATTTGACAGAGCAGTGAAGGAAGTGACAGGAAACGAGTGGGGAGAGAGACGGGAAAGGGCCGACAAAGGACCCAGGCCGGAAATCGAACCCGGATCAGCCGCATAGACGGGTAGACGAGTGCCCTACCGGTTGGCCACGGCAGGGCCCATACAATGGTGTTTCAAATGATTTCATAAACTGACATAATGCCATGACTCCGTTGCGTTGCTGACCGTGAGAAAAGAGAGGTGGCTCAAACCATTGACGGTAAACAGACTACACTGTAGATAGGTGGTCATCACTGTTGGGAAAGTTACTCAAAAACTGTAATGCACTACTTATTACATGTTACTGTCATTTAAAAGTAATGCCTTAAATTACAACATTACTTTTTTTTTAAAGTAAGGCATTACACTACTTTTGCATTACTTTTAGTTACTTTAGCCAAAATGACTGGAAATAAGGATTTGACAATCTACAGTGCAAATCTATGAGGTGGCATGACTTTCACCTGCCATCCACAAGTCGTTTTGGAAGCCTGCAGACTGAAAACCAACATTTGCGTCTTACCCACATACAATAAGGCCTAAGAAAAATAAAAGTTTGGTTCCGGTTGGTTGTCAGGTTTGGTCATCGTCCGGTCGGATTTTTTTAAATTATTTCCAATTTTTTTTTCAATTTCTTTTTTTTTTATGTCCAACCCCCCACATGCGCCAGATTTTGTCATAAACGTTGTTGAACAATGCCAAGGACGATAGTGGAGTTGAGGCTTGATAAGTACAGCTGAAGCTACAATGAAATATAATAAGCATTAATGAGCCAAGAGGCCTATAATATTTTATTTCAAATTGATTTATTAAAATTTTTAGTGATGTTTAGTTGAACAAAAGTGAGGGGGGTGCAACGTACTCATCCCCCCCGTCGGATAGCCTACCCTGCCGTGTCCCTGTCTCGTGCGAATGGGATGCACCCCCCCTCTCCTTTCCTGACTAATTTGGTGGTGCTATGGCACCTCTACAAATCGTCAAATTGTTTGTAGGCTACTGTTTTTCGACGTGGAAAGCGGTTTGGGTTTCAAGTACAGTGTGCATTTAACTTTATGTTCTTGGCGTCCTTATTTTCAATGGAGTCAAAGTAGTGGGCATATACCCATCTTGAAAACGAGCAAGCTGGATCTTCTGGATCGGTCATCCTTTGTCAGCCTGCCATTTCGAGAGACGAAGCGTGAAAGAGGAAGCAATGTTCTGCGTGAAACTTTAAAATCTCTGCGCGGACGTAGGCTATCGTAGGCAATAGCTGATCTCGCGGTGATCCGCGAACATTGTATAAAGAAAACAAAACACCCACACAAAATTTAGGTAAAAAAAATGGGTTGTAATGTGCAAGTTACTTGCATTGTAACGAGGACATATTACCGATTTTTCCTCCTGTAATCAGTTACATTACTGCGTTACTCAAAAAGGTAATGCATTACAGTAATTAGTTACTTTTGTAACGAGTTACTCCCAACACTGGTGGTCATTGGCAACAGCAAACAACTGACATGATCAATCACTAACAAAAAGGGCATCAGAATGGTATTTTGCCGCTTAAAGAGGTGCATAAAAATGCTTTCATTGGGAGTGCTCCAGGGCACTGCACTAATGCACCCAGACACAGGGTGGCTGACAGCTTTGGGCAGGCCCAGGACAAAGTCATCTGAAAGGGCCCCCCACCTAATACATACAGTGCCCTCCATAATTATTGGCACCCCTGGTTGAGATGTGTTTTTTAGCTTCCAATTATTATTATTTTTTTCTAAATAATATGGGACCTTAATGGAAAAAAAGAGAAAAATCCAACCTTCAATACAAGTGCATTTATTCAGTGGGGAAAAAATCCCACATAAAGAAATAATTATTTGACATCAAATAATGTGTGTCACAATTATTAGCACCCCTGGTGTTAATATTTTGTACAACCCCCTTTTGCCAACAAAACAGCACCTAATCTTCTCCTATGATGTTTCACAAGATGGGAAAAGACAGAAAGAGGGATCTTCAGCCATTCCTCTTTGCAGAATCTCTCTAAATCATCCAGAGACCTGGGTCCTCTCCTCTTTACTCTCCTCTTCAGCTCACCCCACAGGTTCTCAATGGGGTTGAGGTCAGGGGACTGAGATGCCCATGGGAGGAGCTTGATTTTGTGTCTGGTGAACCATTTCTGTGTAGATTTGGCCATATGTTTAGGGTCATTGTCTTGCTGAAAGACCCAGTGACGACCCAGCTTCAGCTTTCGGGCAGAGGGCAACAGATTTTGATTTAAAATGTCCTGGTATTTCAAAGCATTCATGATGCCATGCACCCTAACAAGGTTCCCAGGGCCTTTGGAAGCGAAACAGCCCCACAGCATCACTGACCCACCCCCATACTTCACAGTGGGTATGAGGTGCTTTTCAGCATGCGCATCTTTCGTGGTACGCCAGACCCACTTAGAGTGTTTGTTGCCAAAAAGCTCAATCTTGGTCTCATCTGACCAAAGCACACGGTCCCAGTTGAAGCCCCAATACCGCTTGGCGAACTCCAGACGCTTGCGTTTATGATTGTGAGTGAGGAAAGGTTTTCTCCGTGCATGCCTCCCAAACAGCTTGTTGGCGTGTAGACAGCGCCTGATGGTTGATTTGGAGACTTTGTGACCCCAGGATGCTACCATTTGGTGTAATTCTGTAACAGTGAGCTTTGGCGATCTTTTGATTTCTCTTACCATCCTCCTCACTGTGCGTGGTGGCAAAATAAACTTGGGTCCTCGTCCAGGCTTGTTTACCACTGTTCCAGTTGTTTTGAACTTCTTAATTATTCCTCTCACAGTGGATATGGGCAGCTGCAGTTGAGTGGCAATCTTCTTGTAGCCTCTGCCTGACCTGTGAAGGTCGACGCACATCTGCCTCACTTGTATGCTGTGTTCCTTTGTCTTTCCCATGTTTAAGAGTGGAAGAGAAATGGCCTCGATGTCACGTCATATTTATACCCCAGGGAAACAGGAAGTGATGAATTACTAATTAAATGCTCCTACATACTCTGGTAAACTTTGTAAACTACTGTAGAAATGACAGAAATGCTTCAATTATATTTATTTCCTGGGAATTGTTAAGGGTGCCAATAATTGTGGAACAGGTGATTTAATGAAAAATAATTATTTTTTAGTCAGGGATTTTTTTATTTTCTTACAATTCATTTGAGTTGAAGGCTACATTTTCCTACAATTTTCAGTGTGACAGTATTCTTCTGCAATAAACACTGAATTTATTTTAAGGCTTTTAACACATCTCAACCAGGGGTGCCAATAATTATGGAGGGCACTGTACAATGTAATGAGGACCCAATTCTGGGCCCCTCCTCTCCCTGGGCCTGGGACAACATACCTTCCCTAATCCCCTGATGGCACATCCTGGATAGAGTCAGTGCCCTTGGGCTGAATCATACACAATGAGGACGCCTTTATGGCGAAACATGTTACACAGAAACAAGGAACTTGGTGAAATATACCTTTTTTGTACAAAAAGACTAAGCTGGAGCATGTGATTGTTTTATATTTTTAAAGCAATGCATTTATCATACCCTTCACTACACCTTCGACTGGACAGAGAGTTGTTCATAGTGCCCTAAACAGCCGTGGTGTAATGGTTAGGGAGTTGGACTCTGAATCACAGGGTTGCATGTTCGAATCCCACCCTTCCACTCCCTATCTCTCTCCATGGCTGAGGTGCCCTTGAGCAAGGCACCTAGTGACTCTACATTGCTCCATGGACTGTAACCAATACCCTGTAAATAACCGTAAGTCACTTTGAATAAAAGTGTCAGCTAAGTGAAATGTAGTGTAATGTAATGTAGTGAAGTGTAATGTTGTAATGTGCCCTTGTGCTTCAAGTCTTACCGTCGAGTTCCTCCACTGAGATGCTGGCCAGCTGGTCACTGTCACTCCGCTCCGAGAGAGAGCGGCTCAGGTAGTTCCCCTTGTACAGCAGGCCTGCCGTCACATGGTGGAACGGCATCTTCTCTCTGAAGAGGGGGAGGGAAAGGGAGAGAGAGAGAGAGAGAGAGAGAGAGAGAGAGAGAGAGAGAAATCAGGAAGATTCAAATGACGCATGATGAAAACGTTGAATTTATAAGTAGTTTGATGTTTGTTGGTTGGTAATGTCACAAAATTAAACCATCGACGACAACTCAGCAGTGTGTGACACTTCTTTCTTTCTCTAAAGTTTTGTATCGGAGTTTTAGCCTCTTCTGGTGTGCATGTTACACCTTCATTAATGATAGAGCTTTTCTTAGTCCACCCAGCAAGATGAGTGAAAAGACTACAGTCACCGTTACAACTTATGTGAAGAAAATAGCAACACACGCACATATCATGCAAGCAGGGTGCGATTTTTTGAAGAACCAGAAGGGGGATAAGTTTAAGCATTATCCATGGAGTTACATACCGCAAATATTAAAATCCTGTAGGAAAAGTGGAGGTATCAAAACCAGAAGGGGGGACAATCCCCCCCATCCCCCCCTACAAATCGCACCCTGCATGCAAGCACGCAAACAGATGTATGCATTGCACACACACACGTGTTACGAAATAACCAATGTCTGCGCTGGCATAACCACTCCAGAAAGATGTATTTACAGCCCACATGGACAGAGCACGCTGAAAGCATAACGTCTCACCCAAGAACTTTTCTTAGTCGACCCAGCAAGATGGGTGAAGAGACTACAGTCACCGTTACAACTTATGTGGAGAGAATAGAAACACACGCACAAACACACGCACGTATGCACTCACACATATTACGAAATAACCAATGACTGGGCTGGCATAACCACCCCAGAAAGTATTTATGAATTTATTTACAGCTTACAGGGACAAAGCACGCTGAAAGCATAACGTCTCACCCAAGTTTGAAAGTACAACATGAAATAAAATAAAAACTAATATCCCAGGCCCTACTGTGGCACATATGGTGGGGCACTCGTTTGCTATGCGGCCGACCTGGGTTCGATTCCTGGCCCGGGTCCTTTGCCAACCCTTCCCTGTCTCTCTCTCCCAATTCGCTTCCTGTCACCATCTGCACTGTATCATGAATTAAGTCAAAAAGACAAAAAAAAAATCTTTAAAAAACTAATACCCCAAAGACACTGGTACAGCATTATTCTGCATTATTTCTGACTGCTGTATCATTGCCACAATGCCATGACTTGCAGGAAGCCTCTAATAGATAGACGCGTCCTCCTCCTTCATTAATTATTGCGCAGAAATGACCTGGGGGCACAGGCATAATATGATAATACGCTAATATGATAATGTGGGAGGAAAATTGAAAAATCGCTTCTCTGTAACCTTGCTGGGGATTGAAAAAAAAAAAACCCACACACACACACAAAAAGGTGACAAGGTCCCGCCTCTGGAATCAAAGAGGCATCAATAGTCCTTTAGACACGCCTGCTGAATCTTTAAAAAGAGAGGGGCGGTGCGGTGCGGTGCAGCAAGGTTGTGATGCATTTGTCACAGACTGGCATCAGACTCCGGCATCTCTCCCGCGTCGCATATCTCTCTGCTCGTTTCTCAGGACCCCGCAACGCTTGCATGCAGGGCCAGTTCTAGTCAATTTGGTGCCCTAGGGCTAGGCAAGCAGCTATCTTTCCTTTTTGTGGAATTTGACATATATGTATATATGTACCGAGTGCCCATTAATAATCATTGTCAATGTAAAAGTTTCATGCTTAATTTTGCAATTCTGTGCGGCGTGGTGCCCCCAAAGACATTTCACCTTTGGAGACCGCCTAGTCTGCCTATGCCTAGCACCGGCCCTGCTTGCATGTGGGGGGAGGCCATAAATGATCTCTCCAGTGGGGGGACTTTACAAAGCAGTGATGGAAGATGCAAGAAAACAGCATGCAGATGTATTGGCCGCCCGCATTGCATATGCATTTATCTCCCCTGTGCGCGCTGGGGTGCGGTGCTGAGACAAGGTGACACCAACCAGGAGCTGACGTGACGAGCACAGGCTGCAGATCTCACATGTCACAGCAGGCTAGTTTGAGTTGTCATGACACGCAGACTGCTTCCTATCTTTATCTTAATGGCCTCTCAGAATATGATCTCCTTGAACATTCCTCCCCTTGCTAAAGATGGTTAAATAATGGAAACATGTCTTACGCTGATGACCTGATTTGTCTTGACAGGGCTTTTCACACAGACAAGGGTCTCTGTAGCAGATGTCTGTCTACACTACAGCATGTACGCCGTGTTCCTGCTGAGAGACTGTCCTGTAATCACACCAGCAGCAAGCAAGATGGAAATGACTCTTATTGGAGTGAACACACTAATGTCAGAACTCAGAAGGATGCAATTTGTCAAAAAAAACAAGGTGGGGGGGCTGTTTGAGATTTCAAGCAACTTACTTTAGATGTAGGTCCTTTAAACTGAGATTAAAATCATGTATACAAAGTTGATAAATCAAAGCCAGAAGATAAATCAGATCCCCCTCATCCTCACCCCTACAAATCACACCCAGGGTGTCGGTTCTAGCCTGATTTCCATTGACTTTTAAATCTCTTCGAGACTTGGTCTGACCAAGAGCAAAACAATTTACATTTCCCAAACAGCATGGTTGACCCGTCTCCCTTGGTTTGCTACTGGTTGTTTGTTTCCAACAAAGTGGGAGGAGTTCCCCATTTTTCCGGAGCTCAGAAACAATATTTGTATTGCTCCTGGCCTGACTAGAAGTAACGCTTAAAGGTGTTGCGTCACTGGGAGGGTGCAGCCTGACAAGTCGGTTCAACAATATCCTTCCTGAAGCATTGGAAGGTGGAAGGCGGCAGACATATCAAGGGACGAAAAATCACATAACTCATCATTAACCCCTGTGTGTCACTGCTAATGATTGTAATCACAGTGGATTAGTGAATGCAAACAGTAGACACACCAAAAGACAATTCTGCTGGAAAACATTGAGTGAAGAAAAGGCTAACAGCAAACGTATTTAGTCACATGCTGTCCGAACTCTTCCAGGTCGGCAAGGACATTAAAAACAACCATCCCTACACTGTTCATTGTGGCACAATGCCTGGTCTATTTTTGTAGTTTCTAAGTGTCATCGAACAGCCACAAGGTATTAAAATACTGCCACCAAACAGGTTAAATGTGTATCACCTTGCAAATAGACTGTTATCAGAGGAGTAATCAATGCAGTCTGCCTAAAATAGTGCTGCCACAGTCCAGGAAACCTTATCTCCATCTCCATCACTTGTTTCTCTTATCACCATGTTTTATCAAGCTTGAAATCTGCAGAACAGGACAGAATATATTATGCAGGAATCGACAACGCGATAAAAATAAATTACAAATGTAGCATCTTACTGCCTGTCATATTTTTGCACAATTAGGCATCAATTGGCATTGACCTTTTTGACCCCAGCCAGAACCTTGCGAAATTCATGTAAGGATCATGTAGTGATATCTTGATGTTGATAGATGACAGCTAAGACATAAAGGGATATAAAATAGATACAGCAGTGACGAGCACACCATCAGAAACGTTTCAATCTCTGTAAGCTTGTGACCACAATGATTCCCACACCAATTCACACGTCAACACCACGTGACTCCTTGCCTGGTTAACACCAGACCTAATCACAAGTGTCTTTCAGATCGAAACGATTGTGTAGAACTAAAGGCAGTGTGGGAGTTCCCAGGCTACGTGACTCCCCTGTCATGGAGAGAAGGGTTGGGTCTACAGACCAAGCTCTGGCTTCCTGAGATTAAAACTGCTCTGACGGCCCTGCCGTGGCCTGGTGGTGGGGCACTGGGTTGCTGCACCGGCGACCCGGGTTTGGTTCCGGCCCGGGTCGTTTGCCGATCCTCCTGGTTGCACTTTGATGAAGGACGGTTAGTCCGAAACGTCGTGCCATTAAATATTTGGGAGCATTTAACAGTGTTGCGGACCTTTACTTTCTTTTCAGTTATCTTACGTTTGGTCCAGCACCTGTGCCACTGATGTGCGCGCATTCTTTGACTTTCTCGTTTGCCGATCCTTCCCAGTCTATCTCTCCCCACTCATTTCCTGTCTCTGATGATGTGCTGATCAGTGCAATATCAATGTAATGCGGTGACTCGCCATCTTTGCATAAGGTGCCCGAGTCACATGACATGACATCTTTACAATCCCCTATATGTCAACATTGAGCCATCTCTTGCGTGACATGATTAGGTTCTTAACCCAATAAGACATGGCCCCGTGAATCAGCTATTACCAGAATGGCAATGACCAAGTCATAATGTACGGTATTACTAAAGGCCCAATACACTGTCATAGTGGTGTAGTACTAGCCTCGCGACGCCATCCTCTGTACTCCACCCAAAGATTTTGGCTCCGCACATCGTCTGGCAAAAGCCTCGAGCTCGGTTCTCTCAGTTTTTCGCCTATCAGCAAACAGTTGAGAGTGGTGACGTAGAACTCACCCGCGAGCTCTGTTACTGATTGGTTAAGGTAACTATATTCACACTTTCGTTTTGTAATGTGTATGCTTTTGCGACGCTATAACGTAACAGGCATGCTAATAAAGCACAAAATGGGTTTTAATTTGAGTTTGGAACTTCAATTAATTTAAATGATAGAGTAAGATCGGACCATCTCCCATCGTCCACGGAGACGGATTCCTCTTGGCTTTTGCCAGACTGATTGATGGAGTCAACAGTCGGCTATTCGCCCAGGCTAGTGTAGTACCATGGTAGTAAAGAGTTTTCAGTGTCTATTACAGCGTTCCACTGATGAGACTGTGCTCTACGGGGTCACAGTTATGAGAGTCAAAGAGTCAATATCAAATTATGTCTGATCGCATAGTACCTAAATTTTGTCTCATTCTACAGACTTCAAGCTGGATAAAAATGTGATGCCGAGAGAATGCCAAGCACCCACACGACCACCACTGTATGCACAGGGAAAGGCCATGTTTTTTGCCTAAAATACTACACATATCTATGGGTAAAAATAATTTCCCTGACATCAGACAAAATCTGAAGAAGCTCTTGAAAGAAGGCTGAAACATCTTCACATTGTAAAAAACGACATCAAGTTGCTTAGACAACTTGTTAACTGAATAATGTGTATGATCCCCTACAGACACACATGTGAGCTTGACCTTTGACCCCACAACAGAAAGCACTTGAACAACAATCCAGGTCATTACCATGTCAGAGATTCACAAACTGTAGCACTACATACAGTAAACTGCCTCTAGTCCGCAGTAAAGTAATACAGAAAATGCAATAAGGTTGTCACCATGAGAATCCTACAGAGGACAAAAAGCATTGGAGATCAATTTGCATTATTGCACCCATGTGGAGGTGGTGACGTTTTTATACATGCATACAAAAAGAGGATATTGGGGAGAAAATACACTCTATTAAAATGTTTAATAGCCTCATTAATCCTATCACATATAACGTGGTATAAATAAACCGTATTAATTAACAGTGCGGAACAGCAGGCAACTGTATCTGCTACTAAATAAAGTGCTACACTGACAAGAGTGCACCTTCCCTGTCAGCGGTGCTTATGCGAGTTAGAAGATGAAGATAAAAGACACCAGTTGACGAGTTGTGCTTCTGGGCTTCTTTACTTTAATGGCCACATTCAGCTGGAAAACAGGACGCTTAGTTGCTTCCTCCACCATGACGTGTGGGTTCAGCAGGAGAGAGTAGGAGTAACCTGCTCCCCACAGGCACTGAAGGCTTCTTACGGATGCTTGCTGTGTGCTTGCTTACTGCTGGACAAACAAGCTTGGCTTGCATTTATTTCGAAGCATTTTTTCCCTCTTCTGTTAATGGTCTGTTGTGAAAACCTGGCTGGCAGCTCTTCCTGGAGCGAGTCTAGTGCTCTTCCTCATAATACCATTTCCGCAGTCAATAAAGAGCTTTGTTCCACTGAGGCTACTGCTAATAAACCTGTTGTGTGAGTATACATACAATCTTGCCAAAATTCTCACACTCATATGGTTGCTTAACTATTGTTACTTAATTAAACAGGTGTTTGTGCTGCAAACTTGTGTTTTACCACATGAGCATTTACTGAGTTCCTGTTTCATTTTTTTTCTCAAAATTTCCTTCAGAACAACCATAAATGTCAAGAGTCTGCTGTCATACGCTATGAGACATCCATCTGATTTATGAACTGAATTAATGACTATTTTTATAGTAAGGCCAAGAAAGCCATCCATTTATAGAAAAGCATTTACAGTAAAAGCTGCAAGTGTTACTGTAGTGGCTCAAACTAAGAGGTCTCCTTGACCACAAGAACCCTGGCTGAACCTAAAGACAAGAACCAAGAGCCTAAACTAAAGATAACCCTTGCCAGCTCCACTGTGGGCCTTCCTCCAGCACCAGCGTGCAGCACTAAGACCAGCCAATGGGGCAGCGGGCAGCACTATGACCAACCAATGGGGCAGCAGGAAGCACTATGACCAGCCAATGGGGCAGCAGGAAGCACTATGACCAGCCAATGGGGCAGCACCAGCAGATAGCACTACGACCATCCAACGGAGCAGCGGGCAGCAGTAAGACCAGCCAACAGGGCAGTGGGCAGCAGGGAGGGCCATCAGGCCAGGGCAGCATAACAGCTGGTGCCACCCATGGGAGAGGGCCCATGAGAGGGGTGGAGTGGAGGTGCAGGTGGGAGTCTGGGCAGGGATGGGCAAAGGTCCCACAGCTCGCCTAATGAGCCCAGGACTGTGTGTGTGTGTGTGTGTGTGTGTGTGTGTGTGTGTGTGTGTGTGTGTGTGTGTGTGTGTGTGTGTGTGTGTGTGTGTGTGTGTGTGTGTGTGTGTGTGTGTGTGTGGAGAGGAGTGAACACGTCCAGCTGAGCACTCCCATGGGCAGCGTGCCCATCAGACAAGAGAGGCACGGCGGAGCCCAGGAGAGAGGGATAGAAGGAGAGAGAGACGGAAAGAGAGAGAGAGAGAGAGGTAGAGAGATAGAGAGAGAGAGAGAGAGAGAGAGAGAGAGAGAGAGAGAGAGGAAGAGAGAGAGAGAGAGAGAGAGAGAGAGAGAGAGAGAGAGAGAGGGAGAGAGATAGAGAGAGAGAGAGAGAGAGAGAGAGAGAGAGAGAGGAGAGAGGAAGAGAAGCAGTGCGAAGAGTTGGCTGGCTGCATCCAGGCTGGTGTGTGTGTGTGCGTGTGTGCGTGTGTGCGTGCGTGTGTGTGTGTGTGTGTGTGTGAGCTCAGGTGAAGGACGCCTGGCTAATTGCTGGCTGCTTCCCCACAACCGCCACCACAGCTCTGGCTCATAACAAGGCAATCTAGCACCAGGCTCACCGTATAGTATAGAGGCATCTCAAAATGCCACACACCACCCTCTATCTAGGCAGCGCTGGGATGATCCGGGAGGAAAACGGATCAAGATTTTAATCAGATTCAAGTGTCTAGATTCTGAAGGTGCATTACGCAATAAATAGGATGCAGTTACCAGGAAAGTATGAGGGGATGTTTTTTTTCCTCTTCAATCTACTGCACCATCGTTATTTCCCTTTATGCAAGCTTTGATATTTATAGGTGCAAGTTATTACCGTGAAATCAAAAATAAAAACGCAGATATCTGATGCATAAGGAAAGAAGCACATTTCGTGAAACACTGTGAAATGCTGTCTTTCCGCCAAGTCCACAGAATTACTGATATTTATAGGTGCAAGCTATTACTGTGAAATCAAAAATAAAAACACAAATATCTGATGCATAGAAAAAGGAAGAATAACATTTGCGTGAAACACTGTGAAATGCTGTTATTCCGCCATGAAATACTGTCATTGCACCATATATTTATACTTTAATTCCCTTTATGCAAGCTTTGTTATTTATAGGTGCAAGCTATTACCGTGAAATCAAAAATAAAAAGAACACAGATATCCGTATAATAACAATTGCGTGAAACACTGTGAAATGCTGTCATTCCGCCAAGTCCAGAGAATTAATGTATTGTTGAAAGCCTAAAGCTCTCTATTGACGTGAAATATGAGATATTCCATATTGAGATGTTGATATGAAATATATCCTGGTTGGATATCCCTGATAGTCAAAGATGTCCGTTTCCTGTTGTCACACTGTGTGTACTGTGTACACAAAAGCAAAGCTAATTACAAATGCATTCTGTGTCACACTTGCAGATCTCCATCCGAAATCACACCAATCCCTCTTCAATCACCATGCACAATTTCTCACACAACACGGTCTGTTATGTAAGATCAAAGGCAAAACGTGATGCTGAAAAGACTAAGACCTCATTTTTGTTCCCCTCCTGCTGCTGGTGCTTTTGTACACCTCTACTGATCACCAACTGGGAAGCTCTAAGAGGCACAGCTATAGCCTGCCTTGCCAACTCGCACCGAGCACAAGGCTGGACTGGTAGTCTGACATACAGGGCATTTTCCTGGTGGGCTGATAGTCCTCAGGGGCCGACACTGTTGGTTTATTTGTTTGTTTGTTTATTTGTTTGTTTTTCCCATAGAGACCGGCGATCAATTTAGATGGGGCGGCCCATTCTTTATACAGTGATATCAATCGATCATAATATCATAGAGAATCAGGGGCGTGGGCCCTGCCGTGGCCAAGCGGTGGGGCGCTCGTCTGCCATGTGGCAGACCCGGGTTAGATTCCTGGCCCGGGTCCTTTGCTAGCCCTTCCCCGTCTCTCTCTCCCCACTTGCTTCCCGTCACCACCTTCACTGTCCTATCATAAATAAAGTCAAAAAGACCAAAAATAAAATCAGGTGTGTGTGTGTGTGTGTGTGTGTGAGGGGTTGGTCTATTCTATGCCAAAAAAAAATGTCTGGGCTGTTTTTCTGTCCCAGTCCAGCCCTGACCGTGCACGTTTACTTCCAAGTATGATAGCTACCTCGGGAGAGAAACAGTACTCCTTGAGGGCATGCTGAGGACAGGCAGCCCTATACAGTACAGTATGGGGTCTATGGAGAGTGCACTCAGGGGACGCCATGTGTGAAATGAACACAGAGACACAACTCCCATCCTGTGAGATGTCCTAAATATGAATAATCCAAAATGTGTGTGTGTGTGTGTGTGTGTGTGTGTGTGTGTGTGTGTGTGTGTGTGTGTGTGTGTGCGTGTGCGTGTGTGTGAATGTGTGTGTGTGTGTGTGTGTGTGTGTGTGTGTGTGTGTGTGTGTGTGTGTGTGTGTGTGTGTGTGTGTGTGTGTGCATGTCTGTGTAAGTGGCAATGTTTTTGAAACATTGAGCAAATTTTCCTACATGCGTTCGGGTAATCTCAGTAGATTGGAGCAGTCGCACAATTGTCTTCACAATCTTCATTCCACTGTACAACATACTGGGAATTGAAATTATCCTCAAGCACAATCCAATGTTTAAGTATCCTATTTTTGCATTACAGAGAAATGTGCTGATTTGATTCAAAAGATCCAACTATCCTGGACAAACCACGTGGGTAGAACGTCTCACTTCTCCCATTACCCGCCATATACATTTAGTCATTAAAATAATGGAATACGCTTAACTTCGAGCCTATAGACCAGATAAGCTGTTCAGGTATTCCAAAGGTAGCAGCATCTCCATCAGTAAGAGAAACTGTGAGAGAGATTCGTTACCCTTCAGCAAGACATTTAAATTAACTCAGAAAGCCAATGCACTTCCAGAGCCCACAGACAGTGTGTGTGTGTGCGTGCGTGCGTGCGTGTGTGTGTGTCCTGTGTCAGCACCGGCAAAAAACCTCCTCTGTCTGGGTGTGCCCAATCCACTTCAGCCGTTCCCCATGAAATGAACCGTGTGGCCATCCATTTACCACACATGAGACAGTCCCAACGTGACAAGAATGTCTCAGCTGACAAAGCTAATGTGCCAAAGTCACGGATGAAGATAAGGGGAGATTAAATGAGGAGAGAACAAGTAAGGAAATTATTCATTAACACTAGCGACTTTGCCTCCTCACTTTTAAGTCTAACACAATGTGACAATGTACCACACGTTATTGTTTATTTAGGCTACCACTCATTGCTATTCCTCAACAGTGGGTCACTATGGGTAAAGTCTGTGATGTGTAATTTGATATAAAATCTTAAAACCAAATCACAGTGAGCGTTCTAAATTACCTTAGGAAAAAGGCAACATTTAGCAGTATTTTTTTCTTTTTGTTGTGGGTAGCTAACATATTGACCAGAGAAGTTGAGGACAGGAGATTCAAGGTCATTTCACATTGCGATAGTCTTCCAAGTCATTCCAGGAAGAGGTATACACTTACAACAACAAAGAGTATGAGCCACAGAGCCCGGTGGACTTGTGGGAAAGCAAATAAATCCATTTCTGAGGACAAGGGCTAAGTGAGAAAAGAAACATTGATCTCCAAGCCTTTCTTTTGGTGTTGTTTTGAAGGTATGACATTTTCTTGCAGGCGCAGGAGCTGGAGCAGGCAAGTGCTACTCTCCACACAATCTAAACAGTAAACAACACAGTTGCCTTCCAAATCACCTCCAAACGGAAATAACTTCCCAGCCCCGAAAGAAGAGATGGTGTCACCAATTAGAAGTTACCTACAGGAGCACTGACATTTCCCAAAATGAATGAATCGCAATGGAATAGCCTTGAAGCCTATGCTTCAGTGTTCCACAGAGGCTCAATCCATCACACCAATAAATGTTAACTTCCCCCTCCTCCTCCTTCTAAAATCAATAACTTAACAAACCATTTGAGAGGAGAGAGACACAGCTTTCAATATGGCTGTCTTTGTGACGATGAACCACAACAACAACAAAAAATACTCCAAACATCAAGAACTAGACAAAACACTAGAACACTAGTCAAGGCATAAGTGATCTTCATACCCATGCTATGGGCAGAAAACCACCAACCAGTCAGAAGCACCTTCACCCCTGATGTTTGATGGACAGCCATTACAATTCTGAACAGGTATCCAAATTAATTTCCCAACAACCCCTCGTAAAATGGCATGCTTAAACAGACAAGGCACCCATCCACAAGAGAGACCCATCACCCATCCACATGCATCCATCCCCTGAGCATAGTGGAGGATAGTGGGGGGAGAGCAGCCCTGGCAGCCAGCAGTGCCCTGCCCTGCCCCAGTGAAAGCTTACCCATACTGAGCAGCACAGTCTGGGGGGTACAGCAGTGGGGTTGGCTCCTCCACCACCTCCACCACCTCCACCACGGGGCTCCCCGTCCGGCTGATGTCGTTCAGGCATGGTGGCCCCTTTGCCTCCTCCCCTCCGTCCTCCTCCGTCCAAGTCTCTAGTTCTGTGACCTCCATCTCCATCAGAGTGTGGTGGTGGTGGTGGGGGGCTAAGTGAGCAGCAGCCAGCCAGCCAGGCAGGCAGGGCAAGCTGTCCTTGTCCCTGGATGGCTCAGCCCGACTACTGCCTCCCGAATTTGTGCCTCTCCCAAGGCAGCATCCAAGCGGTTAATATTTCAACCGTAAGGAACAAGGCAAGTCATTCAACTCCTCACTCTTGCGCTCTCTTTCTCCTCTTCTTCCTATCCCCTTGTTCTCCTTCTGTGTCTCCTCACCCAATCAGTCAGTCAGACAGTGGCTCCCCTCACTCCTGTGGTGTCCTGCACTACTCATGAGGGACGCACGGGTAGGACAGCATCAGCGACAGCGACAGCAGCAGCAACAGCAGGCTCACCAGTCTGAGTCCTCAGTGGCAGAGCCCCCTCACCACTTCTCCCTTTTCCTCTCACAGCTTGGCGGAGGCTGCCTGCCTGGCTGCCTGGGCACAAGGTGCTTCACAGTGATTTGTGAGAGCGGAATCTTTCAGCCCGTTAACAGCAGCCGCGTGCCGCACACACACACCTCTCCCCTCTCTCTTCCATTACCGTAAGCAGACCGCTTTCGGCGCCAGCTTTTGCGCGGCCACTTCCACCTGGCAGATGTGAATTACAGCACTTTCCCATTGACTGCCCGCACACCCACCCAGCCCAAACAAAGCATCACGTCAGGTATGTGTTTCATTAAAACACAAAGCATCCTTTAATCACAACACCAGAAGGCTGGGTAACTTTTGCGCAAAACGCATCGATAATCTATGGACATGGGCTGCTGTAACCCATATTTTTTCCGACAGGACAAGCTATTAAACCATGACACAACCTGTCACATATGACACAACCTGCCATATAAAATATACAAACAATTCAAACTAACAGATTATGTGAATAGAAGAAAACAGAACAGTCGGATAGACGCTAAAGATCTCGCCAAATGGGTGTTTCCAATATGTGCGAAAATTACGCGCTACGAAGAATAAATTAAATGTTAGGTTGCATAACAACAACGAATAAATATGTCATTTAAATGTGTACTTCTTGGAGAACTAGACATCCACAGACAGGTACATTCAACAGAGTGCTGTAATGAATCAAAGCTTTCCCCCAAGTTTAGCGCAATAATGACCAGGCGAAGAGCCACGGTAAAGGACAAGCCTATTTCAATAACAACAGGTGTAAGGACGTGATACCGCCACCAATATCGTCAGCACAAAGTAAAGACTTGAGGCCGACGTCAATTTTTCGATTATGATGAATAAAACACATACGTTTAGAACCTTACCTGTAGGAATATCTGATTGTAATCCTTGTTGTGAGTCGTTACTGAGCAAACGCTGTCAAACTCCAATCCAGTTGATGCGCCAAGATATGCACTCATATATTCAGACGAATGGCACAATAGACGGACAGACATATAATTCCTCCACAGAATGATGAAATATTATTCCATTAGAAGAAGAATGCATTTATCTTCTTCCCAGACAGCCAGTCCACGTGCGTCGAGGACGCTAATTCAACAGAGTTCCCACGCAATCAATCGAACAGTTGCACTTTTCATCCAACTCGCATCAATTTTAATGACCTCGTTGGTTCCTCATCATCTCAAAATTCCATTGTAGGCGCACCCAGACTTTTTCAGCAGGTTTGCTCGTTGAAAAGAGGGAACCTCAAATATAGACAAATGTAACTTATATCTCCACACAGCCTTGAAGGGTTGAGTTATTGCCGCGAGCCCTCCCAAAAAGCAATCAATAAACCTGTCCGATTCATCTATATCCGTGATTTCTTCACAATAATCACAAGGTCTGCGCGCGACGGCAACAAATTCCGCTCTTCTTCGTGTCGAATTGTGTCATATTTCTTCGAGTGAAAAAATATTAACCCTTGAAACGCTGCGAAGGACAAACTGGCCAACCGCTATAGTCATTAATCAAGCCAACCCAGGCAACAATCGGCTGGCTACCTTTTAGTACACTGGTGCCTGTGGTGCCTGTTATTAAATACAGAGGAAGACAGCCCCCAAACAATTGGTGCTGTGATAGCAACAATTGATTTATCTGAACAGAGGTTCACTCCAAACAACAACTCAGCGGTGAATCTTGTTCACTGATGAGTTACAGGATTCCAAATTACCTTTGTTATTTGTTACATCCTGATTTGTTGGCACAAATTGATTTTGTTTTTAAAAGCAAAGATAGTGTCCTCTTTCGTGTGCGCTGTAGGCGCCCCAACACCTGGGGACTTTCCCAGCAGGCAAGCAATTCGTAAACTACCTGTAGCCATGCATCCGAATAACATCAATTTGAGAACAATGTAGCATTTTGGTGGTCGGTGTTAAAAACAAAACTTCTTAGGGTACCACTTGTCCGCACAACACCTGTTCTGCGTTTCTCAGTCTTTATAAACACATTATAACTATTGACCGCACAAGTTAACATGGATAGCCAACAGAGAGAGTAGAGGTTCTGTATTCAGACTCTCAACAACGAGTGTATTACTGATCAATTACGCATCACTTTGCACCACTAAAACAAACAATGGTTCTTACCTAGATTAAAGAATTTGATCAGTACTAGTCCTGTGGCTGAGGGTGAGACTGACGGCTCATTTTTCAGCTGCGGTCCGGTCTATGTCCTTGCACCTGGCTGCACAGTTGTTGCTCGGCCCGGGCTCTTCCTGATTTATCGATGAAGGTACGATGGAAACTCAGGCTGGCTGGATCACGTGCTACGCCTGCAGTTTACCTGCTACCTTCATGTAGGTCACGTTCAGCAAGTTGGCCTGTCTTCAGCTAACACATGCTTACGGGGAGAGCGCGGGAAGTGTCTTCCAGCAACAGCTAATTGGTTGCACCAGTTGAATTATGAAGCGCTACCCCGCTGAGAAGTGAGGCAGCATCATCGTCAAGACGCATAACTTGCCCGGGCTGATGTTTACGCTTTCAATTAATGAGAGAGATAACGCCCTAAAATATTTTTTTGCACTCCACAAATGTCCACATATGTGTTCACATGTGCAATTCAACTGAAATGTTAATTATAGTAGGCTAATACATTAAGTTGTATTAAAACTACTAACAGTTATTAAAAGGTGATACAGTCCCTGGAGCAATTTGATGTAAAGCTTGATCAAGCCAGGGCACTTCAGCCATGGAGGTGATATCACCTTATATGCCTATATACACCCAAATATATAATAATTGTATATTGGGCCTATAGGATTCATTATATTATAGCCTTCCAAAACCATCTCTCTAGTGATTAGGCCACGGCTGCCCCACAAATGGATAATCTTATATAAATCACAACTGGGTTTATTTCATGTATCATTTCAGGGAAGGTGTGCCATAATGCCATAAGCCTCAACCAAAACCTAACCAATACATCTGTGCAGTAGTGGTGTCTATGGGGAATTACACATGCGCCAAGTGGAGGGAGAGGTCTCCCATTTTATAGTGAGACAACTCAGATCTAGGCTAATGCCTCTCCAGAGGGTTTGCAGTACAATAAAGGACCCCTATCCTCCCTCCCTCCCTCCCTCCCTCCCTCTCTCTCTCTCTCTCTCTCTCTCTCTCTCTCTCTCTCTCTCTCTCTTTCTCTCCTGAAAAGTCATCCTTTTCCCTGCCCATTACTATCATTCTCGTTTTAAAAAGCCTTTCCGCTAGGACTGGGTGGACACAGAACTGGTGAGGGACAAGCTTCCAATTTAGCTGTGAAAGTCTGCTGAGATGCGATTAAGGGAGGGAGGGAGAGAGAGAGAGAGAGAGAGAGAGAGAGAGTTTAGTTTGTGTAGGAGGAGGAGAGGGTGGTCCGCAACAACAACAATACCAAGGAAACCTCAGCACTCAGCGATAAAGTGCTTCTATAAGCAAACAGTCTTCAGTCAGCTCCATGCAAGGGCTCCCTAGCCAGGCTGCGCCCTCCTAGTGAACTCGGGAACTCCTCCCACTTTGTCTGTCAGCAAACAGCCATAAGCAAACCAAGGGAGGCGGGTCAACCATGCCGTTTGGGAAATGTTAATTGTTATGCTCTTGGTCAGACCAAGTCTTGAAGAGATTTGAACGTCGATATTAATCAGGCTTCCTACAGACAGCCCTGTCCACGCTCTGATCATCATACAGCTCCTTCTGCGCAGCCCATTGGCCATATTGCAACATGTGCAGTCCACCACAAGCAACCTGCAATACCAGCCTGTTATAAAAGCCAAGACATGAACTACAGAGGGGTAGATCAAACCCAGCACAGACCTGGTGTAGAACCAATTTAGAAATGTTCCTGCTCATTGCTCAGGTGAAAGAAAGCCCAACTGGGAAACTCCAACTCCCATTGTCATTGTGACACAGCACTCCACAGCACACAAGTGAATACTGCACACAACAAAATTGCATCTATGCCTGTGCACCCGTGCGAGTTTCCCGGGAAATTAGGGATGGTTGACAGGTATGGGGGGCAGCCCTCAATGCCACTCCCAAGGGAGCAGTGCAGCGGGACGGTACTATGCTCAGGGTACCTCCATCATGAAGGAGGATGGGGGAGAGCACTGGTTACTTAGTCCCCCCACCAACCTGGCGGGTCGGGAGTCGAACCGGCAACCTATGGGCTTCAAGTCTGACGCCCTAACTACTTACTCGTGACTACCCAAAGAAAATGGTGTCTACACTGTAGTAGACTCATGATATGCACCATTCTGCCAATGGAACACTGTGATAGACGTTAAAAAAGACTTAAAGACCATAGTACTACAATACATTACTACAACATTGCACAGGACATTTAGTGATATTACGACTTGGTTAATGCGATAATGGTCAATTTATTACAGGGGCCATGATGTCTTAGCAGATCAAGCCATTACTATCCACATCCATTTCTGTAAGGGCCGGCTTACCGTATAAGATTAGAACAAGACATAAATTATACATCCTTCCTCATACCATACCATACAGCCATTTTGCAAAGGAAATTCAGGGTTGATATCATTAAAAGGGCAAGCTGAATGACCTAAGAATTTAGATGATGAGACAGATATGCTGTAGTTACAGTCTGGGGTACAACGCTAGACTTTCTGAACGGTGTTAACAAGGATGTTCGGTCACACAGCACAAAAGGGAGAAATGGTCAATTCACACTTCCAAAAATACTGTAACTACACACACTGTCTTACCAAGGTACAGAAAGACCGATGGGGAGAGAGGGGGAGAGAGAGAGAGAGAGAGAGAGAGAGAGAGAGAGAGAGAGAGAGAGAGAGAGAGAGAGAGAGAGAGAGAGAGAGAATGTGTGTGTGTGTGTGTGTGTGTGTGTGTGTGTGTGTGTGTGTGTGTGTGTGTGTGTGTGTGTGTGTGTGTGTGTGTGTGTGTGTGTGTGTGAGAGAGAGAGACTGACAGAGAATTATACTCAGTGAAGGAAACAGACTTAGGACGTGGATGTGAGAAATAGAGAGAGAGAGAGAGAGAGAGAGAGAGAGAGAGAGAGAGAGAGAGAGAGAGAGAGAGAGAGAGAGAGAGAGAGAGAGAGAATTAGACTCGTACTCTGTTTCAAGAGATCCCTCGTTGCGTTCCCATCTACAGGCCTCAGTGAAGAGAGAGAGAGAGAGAGAGATAGAGAGAGAGAGAGAGAGAGAGAGAGAGAGAGAGAGAGATAGAGAGAGAGAGAGAATTAGACTCGTACTCTGTTTCAAGACAGCCCTCGTTGCGTTCCCATCTACAGGCCTCAGTGAAGAGAGAGAGAGAGAGAGAGAGAGAGAGAGAGAGAGAGAGAGAGAGAGAGAGAGAGAGAGAGAGAATGGAACTGTATGATATTATAAAGTGATAATTAGAATCCCCCTCACACGCGTCCTCATGCTAACTCACAGGCTGGCATGCATGCATGCATGAGTCACAGGTTCCCTGGAGTTCCATGGGGTTGTCAGAAGATGACACCAGTCAAGGAGAGGAGAATAGAATAGAGCTCGCTCTGCTTTCTTTCGCCCAGAACTGAAATGAGATCCAGCAACATCTCCAACTCTAACAACAGCTTACTGGGCATTTACGTTTGCAGAGTCTTTTTTTTCCTTCAGAGAGTAAAAGGAAAACTCCATCCCTTGGGAAACTACCGGAAAT
>NC_085864.1:29744362-29749362 GCF_034702125.1 Engraulis encrasicolus | reverse complement strand
CTGTTATCCCGGGCCCAGAGAGAGGGGTCCCAAAATTGGGTCCTCATTACATTACATGTATGGGATGAGGGGCCCTTTTCGACGACTTTATCCAGGGCCTGACCAAAGCCATCAGCAGCCCTGCACAAACACAGACATACAGTACATACAGTATACACACCTCCTGATGCACACACGCAGGTACGCGCGCGCACACACACATACATGGGCAAGCAACCACTAGGGAATCGGTACCACTCTCAGTCACCTACTGAGGCGCACACACACACGCAGGCACCATGACACACACACACACACACACACACACACACACACACACACACACACACACACACACACACACACACACACACACACACACACACACACACACACACACACACACACACACACACGGACACACACGGACACACACGGACATGGACACACGACACACACACGGACACGCACCAGCCTGGGGCAACCAGCTATCTATAGTCTATGGTGTAAGTGCATTCTTTTGACATACACAGACACACCAAACACACACACATACATACATACACACACATGCACGCGCACGCACACATACGTACACGTACACGCACACGCACACGCACACGAACACGCACACACACACACACAATGTTCCCACTCCATTCCCAGGGTAGCTAGGTGATGAGCAGGTGCCTGAGCTGAAGCTGGTGCTGTGGCTGGCTTGGCTCTCTCTATAATACGAGGCATCTCAGCTCCTAATAAGGAGCTACCATATCCACCATCATGATGCCAGGGCCTGCAGCCATGGCCTGCTCCATAGATGTCAACATGTCAACAAGCTCCCTGCACCACATAGCACAGCACAGCACAGCACAGCACAGCACAGCACATTGCAGGATAATCCGCACTATAGCCTGAGCCGTGCAGTGTTCCAGATCCATATACAGGGTATTTCAACTATTTTTTATGTAATTTGAATATGCACAAAAGTATTTAAAGTATGTAGCCTATTTAAAATATCTTTGTGATACAAAAAAGTATTTTAAGTACACATTTTAAATAAATGTATCTGAAATACTACCCAGCCACTCTCAGGCTGCAAGCACACCACAGGAGACTGTGAGCATCTCATCTCATCAGCATCTGCTGTAAAGGACAGCCATACAGTACACAAAGAGAAGGGCAGATACTGCAGCCTCATATAATAGTCAAATGACAGTTCGAAGGAAAGATAGATCATTATGAAGGGAAGTAGACTGACATGGCAGACTGACACGGCCGACTGCATAGAGACACAGATAAGACGGACAGACAGACAGACACAGGCGGACAGACAGTTACAGACGAACAGACAGACAGACACAGGCGGACAGATAGTTACAGACGGAAAGACAGACACAGGTCGGACAGACAGACAGACAGACAGACAGACAGACAGACAGATGGACATACAGACAGACACAGATGGACAGACAGACAGAGAGACAGACAGACAGACAGACAGACTTTAGTTACATATAGACACACACTAGACAGACAAATTGATATGCAGCTACAATTTTCCTGAATGTGAAGTGCATACTATGCCAGCTGCTGTATGGCTCGAAAGACATACAGACAGATGAAATACAAAAAATGAACATATTTTACCGTCACCATTTTCTTATAAATCACAGCTATTAAACACACGGTTATTCCAGGAAAAAGGGATCTCTTTCATTCACAAAGTGTTTCAAAATAAAGTGCCTGTTTGCCTCATCTCAGGGTTTCTCCTCTCATGCTCTACCCGTCCCTATTCTTACAGAGGTATAAAAGGAAAGTGATAGCTTGTCAGCACTTGGCACAGTGTTCTCTCCATGAGTGGAAAATGGACAGTATAGTAGCCTACAGTAAGAGCAGAGCTGTTTAGCCCGTTCGTGCTTTCGTGCGTTTCTGTTTGAAAAAAAAAGGCATCACATTCAAGTACAGCCCACTCAAACATGGATAATATGTGTAATAATTATGTGTGAAAATGGCAAATGCATGCGTCAGTGGAAGGCGACCATCATCACATTCTCCCCATCGGAAGTGGTCCAGGTATAATGGTCCATTTGGCAGTCTCAGCCATTCACCCAGGGCTGCTGGCAGCTTTTGCTGGGCCCAGGACAAAGTCATCTGAAAGGGCCCCCTATCCAATACATACAATGTAATTGGGACCCAATTTTGGGCCCCCTATCTCCCCAGGCCTGGAACAACATACCCCTTTGTTCCCCCCTGTCTGCGGGCCTTCACTCACCCACCAACGTCAAACAATCCCACCACCCCCACCCCCACCCCCATCGCCCTTTCCACTGCCGCCACCCCAGTTTGCTCCAACAGGTGACCCCATGATGACACATATAAAAAACAGGAGGGACAACATGCCCAGAGGCCTCGCGGGAGGTGACCTGACATGCCACAGTGTCGTGTCGTGTGTCATGTCACCTGGCGTGCAGCCCTGCTGCCTTGGACACCTTCCCTCTCGCCCGTCTTTGCTGTGCGTGTTGACTGGCTGGCTGCTTGGCTTGGCTTGGCTTGGCTCAGCCCTGTGGCTTATGGCTTATTCTTGATCAGGCTGCATGGTCTAAAGGGGTACTGTGCCAACTGGACACACAGACAGTATGGATTTCCTTACTGAGACTCTGGAGCCTGGGCCCCTGCGTCTGAATCTCTCCATTAATCTGATATGCACACATGTACACACACACACACACACACACACACACACACACACACACACACACACACACACACACACACACACACACACACACACACACACACACACACACACACACACACACACACACACACACACACACACACACACACACACACGCGCACACATACGCATGCGCACGCATACACACACACACACACGCATACACACGCAGAGTGCATCTGAACCTCTCCTTTGAGCTCTTCCTCTCTTTTGCTTCTTTTGCCATGTCTCTCTCTCTCGATCTCTGTCACTCTTACGCCCCCTAGGTGTAGCCCGTGGCCCTGCAGGATGTTGGCTCTAACCGCTGCCATCCCTGCCAAACAGGACAGCACATCTGCCATGTTCAGCTCATTGTCATCGGCATCCTCTGTCTGTATCTTGTCCTGCCTTTTCCTCTCATTTTCCAAACCCACACAATCAAATCTGAATCCACATACCCCACACCTGAGCCCCTACTGTGGCTCTAACGGTAGGTTACTGGGCTGCTATGCTGGCTCCATGGGTTCAATTCCCTGTCTCTCTTTCACACCCATTTCCTGTCACTCTCTCACTGTGCTGTCCTAAATACAGTCATAAAAGGGCAAAAAAAGAAAGAAAGAAAGATACCCACACCTACAATTAGCAAAAACAGGTGTACATCGGCTCCAGGCCACGAGAGACCTGAGGAAAAGCTTTGCGAGCCATTAAAATGCAGTGCAGAAAAGCCTACCTGCTGCATCTGCATTCAGCACAAGCATACAAATGAACACGCACCAAAAGAAAAGAGACAGGTTGGTAGACAAAAAAAGAAGGTAGGCTACAAATGAGACAGTTCACCGTTCACAGCACCTCGTTTTGCCACCTGCATCCATTACAGGTGTAAACCTCCCTGGGCCTCCCTCTGGTGCAGGGCCGGTGCTAGGCATAGGCAGCCCAGGCGGTCACACAGGGCGCCAAATATCTTGGGGGCGCCAAATTCCACAGAATTAAAACATTAAGCGAAATAAAGCATTAAGTTTTATATTGACAATTATTATTAATTACCGGTACATATGTAGGTACTAGATCAGCTGTGCTCGATCAGATGTATGACACCATGTTTACAGATGCCAATTTCTAAATGCACAAAAAGGAAAGGGGGTGCTCGCCTAGGGCACCAAATTGACTAGAACCGGCCCTGCTCTGGGGTGTGCAGGGCACTCGGGCTTGTAAAAATCCCTCTTTCTTGGCTCCATCGCAAAAAAGTTCTAAATTATTGCAGTTTCACGGCCATGTGGTTGATTCCCACTATAGGATCGGAACAGAGCCAGGTGCTTGTGTGAACTTACTGTTATTACAGGGGGCGAGAGACAGACAGACAGACAGACAGAGGAAAAAGCGAATGAAAAAAAAGGAAAGAAAGGGATGAAGAGAAAGAGATAAAAGAAGAGAGAAGAGAGAATGGTAAAGTGACAGGCAGTGAGAACAATATTCCGAGAGAGAAAGAGAGAGAGAGAGAGAGAATGGGAGACAGACATTGAACGAAAGAAAGGGAGAGAGACCTATTATACAGTAAGTACCTCAAACAGATCTCTGTGAAAGACACCACACATGATCATGACAACATCTGTTTTAGGGGCACCAAGTAACCACTCCTCCCCCCTCCCCCTCCTCCCACGCCCCCTTCGCACCTGCTGAACCCCCAAAACAAGCAACACAATTAGCAGATGTGTGTTGACAGCTTTGGCTCCTCCCTGCCACACGTTTGAGGAACTGAGGGGGAAGCTGTTACATGTCCAGGGTACATTCCAATATGCAGACTTGCATCCTCCACTTCAGCTTGTGGCCTCATACCAGGAAGTGATACGTTGTAATGACATCACTGATAACAGCATTTTATTTCAATCTCTCACGAAAGCTCATTTGCAGACTGGATGGTGAATGAAAAACAGTCCCCCAAAAGTTGTTGTGGCTAGGCTGACGGCTGGGAAACTTAATTGTTTTCTCCACAGAGGTGGGGCCAGGAGGTGGGGCGAGGCCACAAGCACAAGTGGAGGATAGAAGTCTGCATATTGGAATGCACTCGCCAGGTAATCTGTGACTTTCCCAGGTTCATTTAAAAGTTAATCACTTTCATAAGCATGCAAATCCCCCTGCCAAAAGAACATCACCATGGCAGGCAAGCGATGCCTGTTGGTGAGTGGTATATCTTTACACACCACCTGCTTTGAAAAGCTGAGTTAAGTCAAATAATGTAACTATATCACCTGATGTACCTCATGTATATCGTCTGTTTTGTTTCTATACATATTTGGGCATTTTTTCA
>NC_085864.1:29721862-29739362 GCF_034702125.1 Engraulis encrasicolus | reverse complement strand
AGAAGAGAGATGCTCCAAGATAAAAAAATAAAAAAATAAAAAGGCCAGTAGCCGGCTTCTATCCCTCCACCATCTCACAGTATGTGGAAAGAAAAGTAGGACCAGTGCTCTGGGGTTGTAGCAGTCTTCTTTGCCCTACAAAGGCAAAGTGCACTAACAATTTTGTTAAAATTGAGTTAAGACTGAAACCGCTCATCTTTACACATCCTTTATCTTGTCTCAAGTCTTACGGTCCAAATGTGTTCCCCTTTAGAGATATTTCTATGTCAAATCTGCAGTAATTGCAACATCCAACCTAAAAATAATACTTCAGAGGCCTTTTTCTCAGTTTCAACTGTTGGTGTAGTAACTGCATTTAGCCTCTGTCCACCTCTGAGGGGGAGATGTGAGATTACGTAGCCCCAGGCCCTTCTGAGTCAGTGTGTAGAAGACAGATGCTCCAGGATTTAAAAAAAAATGGCCAGCAGCCGGCCTCTGTACCTCCACCATCTTACTGTATGTGGCAAAGAAAAGTTTTTGGGCAAAGGACATCTGCCATCTTCATGCCAAGAATCCATAATTAGGCCTAGAGTTCAGCAAAAAATGAGTTGAGCTCTTAACACAAGTCCTTTTAGTTCTGGTACGGTGGTCAAGTAGACATAGACTGTTTGCAGGGGGGAATCGCACACAGAATGACTAACTCAAACAGAGGTTTTTTTTACAGTAGATTATGTTTTTACTTTGAGAAAAGTAAAAGAAAAGAAAAGTGCAAATGTTTCAGCCCCCCTGGACTTTCCTAAGAGCAAACCACTGCAATAATTCCATAATTGGAATCACTTTTTTAAATCATCTAAATATGGATATACATAAACAAATCCCTGTGCAACACAACAAACAGACATACACAGTTTGGCCCTCAGCCACTTCTAAGACATGTATACAGGGTTTATACTCCTATGCATCTTGCACATGATCTCTACATATTTCATCATGAACCTTACATCTTGCACGCAACATCGCACTATTACATGCACTCCTAAATCACACACCCTCTGTGCTTCACTATACCACACGATCCATTTAAACTTGCGGTACATACATCAAGGGCTTGTACTGTTGTTTGTACTATATGCCCCTATATACACATTTACATTTCTCTTTTGAATCTACACTGACACGTCCACAGTGTACAGAATGTTACATTCTGTATATGGTGAGCTCCAGTCATTGTAGATTTGTGTTGGACAGCTCTTGAAGAATCATTTCTTTGTGATTTTCCACAGAGAGCAATGCTGTGGGCATGGGGGTGAGATGACTGATTAGGCTATGTACTGCATTGCACATCAATCAGCATTGTCAACATCGAGCCTCACAAGTGGCAGCGAAGCAATGACCAAAGCTGCAGCTATAGTGACATGCTCTCCGTAACTATGGTGATAACACTTGTGGATCAATGAGCACAAAGCAAGTCGTAACTGTTGCCTAAAGCTTTTTACAGCCTTCACACAAAAAATGAAATAAACAAAACATGCTTGTCCACTTCTTTTTTTGTATGGCACAAACAGTCCATTTCAGCATGGTTACCAGGCAACACACAATGTAAATTCTCAGCTCCTCTGCTGAAGACACCATACCACTCACACACACGCAAGAGATACAGATGTGTTACGTAAACATCTTTTTCGTCTCTCACAATACTGACTCAGTCAGAACATTATTGTAAATGTTAAATTAGAATAAAGGTGTGACTCATGCCAGACTTACCTGTCAAGGACAGCAGGGCAGAATGAGGAGGCAAGGTGTTTCTTTTCTTAGTGGTGGTAAATGATGACGACCCAAGCTGGGTAAAGTGTTGCTGCTCCAGAGGGAAAAGGGTCACTGCTCCAGGGCTCTTCCTTTGCTGAACATTTATTATCACACTCACAAACTATGCTCCAGGGACAGACACATCATTAAGAATACAAGACATACAAGACGGGAAAAAAAGAAAAACAGTGATGAGAAACTAGCCCATTTTTCACACCCTATAAGCGTCTAAAAAGCAGTGTGCTCTTCTTGACTGCAAGGAGGGAAAAAAAGCTTGCAGCTGAATATTCACTGAAATTCTGTTGATGAATTTTTAGCTCTTAGGTGGGTGGACAGGCTTTGGGCTGTGGGAGAAAAAGGAACAGGGGTGTCAAGGAAATGCATATTACAAGACGTGTCTTGAAATCGCAATACAAGGACATAATCTGATCTGCTTTTTGAGTGGCTGGATTTGAGAGCTTTTTGGACTGGGATGTACGGTATATTTATATGAAAGATTCAGCCCACTGCTGATATTAGAAGAGAACAAGACAAAATAAGTCCAGACAACGGTCGTCATCGCCTTGCATTGTCAGAACAGATTCTTTCCTTAACCTGGATCAGACAAACACACACCCAGAGTGTCACTAGAATTTAGCAGGCAAGCTTTGCAATTCAAGATTAGCACAGAAGAACACCTCACCAACTGCAGAATGGAGTTGTGTTACTTCTGCTGTGCTGTGCACAAACAATAAAGCCAACAAATACCACAATTAATTAAAAATATCTTCACTTTTTAATGAACAAAAAATAAAAGCTACTGTACCCCCTACCACGGTAACCCAGATGAAAATAACCCAATTAAGATGTTACAGAATAAAATGTTTTATTTCAACATAAGGGGTTCTCTGGNGGGGGTCTCTGGCATTGATTAAAAAAATATGTGAGAAAGACAAAAGAGGGGCGCATTAGCCCAGATATGGCAGTGGCTGCCTCCAGCCAGGATCAGATAGACTTTCTATATTTGCAGAACACGAGAGAGGGGGGCCCGTAAGAAAATCGATCGTGTCCTGTCACTTATCATAGAGAAACATATCTGTCTCCGTGTCGGCAGAGTTGCCAGTCAGTCATACCCCCTGAGAAGCATCAAACGCGACAAGATGAATCAAAAACGGCAGCTGAATAGCAAGCAGAGCTGCAGCACTGGGAAACGACAGCACAAGGCTCTTAGTATTCAGAGTGACGTGGCAAGCAGAGATGTGGAGAGAAAATGCACACTGAGAGGTTGATTGAGAAACATCAGACAATATTTTTTTTGTTGATTTTGTATTTTTATGCCATCGCCATGACCTGGTTGTCTGAGTGGCTAGGTGATGTCATGTCACGAGTTCAAATATGTCTGGAAAAACTGAAGATGAGACGCATGCATCTGTACTTTCTCCATGCCAAGAATACCAATTTAGACCGTAGATATGCTTACCATGGAGCCTTAATCATGCATCCTAGGCCATAATCCCCACAAAATTATGTTTCTTTGTGGGAAGATATGAGTAGGATGGTGAGACTGTGACATAGCTGAGTATCCAGTTGTCCCACTTTGAGTGCTTCTTCTGGTAGGGAGGGATGTACTTTTCTGCAAATTAGTAGACTCATCCCCCTCCTCCCTTTTTTCTTGAGTGTTAAAGTTAGAGCTGTGTTCATTGGTGTGTGTTAAATTGCAGTTCTTAGCTATGCTTAGCACTCAGACACAGTGAAATGTTCAAATGGGTTATGTAAAGTACATTTTTATCCTTCTCTTTTTCACAATTTAAATGCCATTAATGTGGGTGTGAAAAACCTTGAGAAGACAAGGTTACGGAGGAGGTGTGGTAGTGCAGAGGCAGAGGATGGAGAGACGTCGAGAAGAATAAAGAGCCGTTACTCAAGCAGCCTCTTCAGTCATCAATTACACCTTTAATGTAAAAGTCACCAATCAGATCAGTCAGAGATGTACCCTAATGAATGAACAACAGGAAAGCAGACATGTACATAAAAAAACAAGACAAACAAACAAAAATCCCCAAATAAATCCCTTGCACATCTCAACACTGGGACACTGTCAGGTCCAAGAATTGGTTGACAATGCTGCTGCTGCTGCTGTTGCTGCTGCTGCTGTTGTTGTGTGTGCTGGAGGTTCGAATGGAGGCTGGTGCTGAGGGATGCGATCGTCCCAGTAGATTAATGCAAATGAGGCCCATTAGCTGGCTGTGCCTGCAGCTGGCTAGCTGTCTCTCTCTCCCTCCCTCTCTCTCACTCTCTCTCACTTGCTCTTTCTCACTCGCTCTCTCTCTCACTCTCTCACTCACTCTCACACTCGCTCTCTCTCACCCTCTCACTTGCTCTCTCTCTCTCTCTCTCTCTCTCTCTCTCTCTCTCTCTCTCTCTCTCTCTCTCTCTCTCTCTCCGGTGAGGGTCGTAGCGGTGGCACTGGTTGGAGGAAGTGTGCGGAGAGTTGCGGGCGACTGCCAGAGCAGGCAATTAGCCGGGACTGGGGCAGAGAGCAGTCACTGACCCCACGGCGGCCCCTGAAGCCATCTCCACAGCTGACGGAGCTCCAGCAAGCAGAAGAGGCAGCAGACATATCCAGTTGTCAGGGACAGAGGGAGAGAGAGAGAGGGAGAGGGGAGAGAGAGAGAGAAGGGGGGGGGCACAGAGAGAGAGAGAGACAGCGAGAGACAGAGAGAGAAAGAGAGAAAGTGATAGACAGAAAGACAGATAAAAAGAGAAAGAGAGGGAGCGATCTTCAGCGTAGAATCCTACTAAAAAAGTGCTAGAGTCCACAGAAAGTAACTTGGGTTGGCTGCTGTGCCAAAAGTTCCTTGTGCACTGCCCGTCAAGGAACTGTCATCTTGAACACTCCAGCAGAGCGCGAGGAGGAGGAGAAGGAGGAGGAGGAGGAAAAATCTCAAGCTGCAGAAAATTATACACATCTTCACACTATGGCACATTCATCTTGTGTGAAATGTCAATCTCTCATGGGGCATTCAGAGCGCACACAGATTTCTTGTAGAGAGAGGGTACGAACGAGGGCACCAGCTACTTGTTCAATTTGCCTTTTTTCGTTTTTAAGGCTTGATCCACTAAAAGAGGACGACGTTGGGAGGTTAGGACACCTCTCATGTTAAAATCTCTTGACAGTCCAGCTCGTACAATCACAATTGTACTGTCTGATTTGCAGTTTACATCTTTGTGAGTGAGACAATTTGACTCGATAATAGATCAATTCATTCAGAGATATTCAGTGCTTTGTGGAACAGTAACTGGGGCAGTAACTCTTCATAACATTTTCATATTTGAGTGCAACACGAAACAATTACATTTAAGTCGCTGGGGACATTTTTCAGGGGTCAAATTTTGCACTGGAATATTGACAATGGACATTGGTCAATTTTTTTTGTCAATTATGGCAATTCTGACCACTCTTCAGAGTTAGTAAAAGACTTAGTAAAGACAGCTTGTGGCCTAAAGTGCGCTACTCTTTACCTAAGCCTAATTGGAATGATTACGCTGGAAGGGACATATAATCTTGGGACAAGATTTAGCTTATTAAGGGAATGACAACATGTTACTTAAGGGAATAAAAAATACTTTAAATAAAAAATAAAAAAAGGACTGGCTTGTTTTGGCTGTCAAACCAAAACCAACAGAGATGAGTATCGAAACACAGAATCATGTAGTAATAAAAACATGGAAAAAGAATCAAAATACAGCACAACAAAAACAAACACAATTCTCTGATATTTACGTATCAGAAAGAAAGAACAAAAACAATCATATGGTGCTTCAAATTTCTCAGCTCAACTCAACTCATACTGAAAATATAAGTTATTTGGACGGATTTTCACTCATGTTCAGGGGATGAAGTTTGGAGAGGGGCTGTGAACATGGTATGGCATGACAAGACAATACTACTGTACTGTACCAACCCAGTGTTCCCACTAAGTATACTTGATACATATTCTACTATATAACAAGTACACTTCTTTTACTGTTCTACCGTGTCTGGCTGGTTCCCTTGTACAGCTGGTAACTCCCTGAATCCTGAAACCATGGAGTCCTTCATAAAAAGTCAATTCAGCAGTGTCGTCTATCAGTGGAAGAGGAATAATGGGACTACTGCTCTAATAACGGGAGGGAGGGACGCTGTGGCTCGCTATGCAAATGTCACTCAATGAGAAAACACAGGCCGGCTGGGCATCCAGGTCCTCCTGTGTGTGTGTGTGTGTGTGTGTGTGTGTGTGTGTGTGTGTGTGTGTGTGTGTGTGAGTGTGAGTGTGAGTGTGTGTGTGTGTGTGTGTGTGTGTGTGAGTATGTGTGTGTATGTGTGTGTGTGTGTGTGTGTGTGTGTGTGAAGCATCGGGCTCATCATGAGAGTGGCTGTTAAACCAGTGTTTTATAGTCATGCTGATGTCCGACTCAAGGAGACATTCTGGAAGCTGACAGAGGCTTTATAAAAGTGGCAATCTCCAAAAAAAAAAAAGAAAAAAAAGGTAAGCATCTGAAAGCTTCCCTGATTCACGACACGAGAGTCATGCAAAGTGCACGAGGACGTGGGCTGGCGCCGAATCGTCAAGTTTTTCAGGGTCATCGTCAGGTCAGCAGCCCGAGATGTCTTTGGTCTTGTTCTTGCGCTGGTAGCGTGTGTCTGCGGGGTCGAAGCCCCGCTCGCCGGCTCCGAACAGGGCCCAGCTGGGCGTCTTGGCCATGTAGTCGGACGCCGAGAAGGTCTGGGTGCCGCCGCTCGCCTCGTGGGCCGCCACCAGGTCCTGGAAGCGCTCGTAGTCGATCCACGTCCACCACTCGCCATCCACTTTGAACTGGAGGAGAAGAGTCAAGTCAAGTCAAGTCAAGTCGGCTTTATTGTCAATTTCTTTACATGCACTGGTCATACAAAGAATTGAAATTACGTTTCTTACTTTCCCATGCAGACATAGACATACTTTAGGTATATAGACATGACAGTACACATACAGTTCACCTAGAGTACCTATACAATACACATTCAGACATTTAAAGTGCAAGACTGGGCAACAGAGAGAGGAGGAGAGAGGAGAATGGATACAGGGAGATGGGGGTGGGGGGTGATGAGAGAGAGAGAGAGAATGGTGGGGGAGAGAAGGCAAGAAAGGAAGACAAGATAATAGATACCGGGAGAGGGGTGGAGAAAGAATGAAGGGTGGGGGGAGAAAGGAAGACAAGATAATAGATACCGGGAGAGGGGTGGAGAAAGAATGAAGGGTGGGGGGAGAAAGAAGGGAGGAAAGACAGGAAGACCAGGGAATTGACACAGAGGGGTGGGGAGGGGAAGGAAGATTGGAAGGTGGGATGAGAAAGAAAGAAAGGAGAATGGATAAAGGTAGTGGTGGTGAAGGTGGAATAAAGAATGGAGGGGGGGAGAAAAACAGGAGAAATGGATACAGGAAGACGGGCGGAGGGGAGTTTGTAGACAGAAGAGGAGCAAGGAAGAAAGGAATACAGGGTGACGGGGTGGGGGGTGATGAGAGAGAGAATGGAGGGGGGAAGAAGTCAAGAAAGGAAGACAAGAGAATGAATACCGGGAGAGGGGTGGAGAAAGAATAAAGAGTGGGGGGGGAGAAAGAAATAGAAGAGAATTGATACAGGGAGAGGGGGTGGGGGTTTTGGAGAAAGAATGGAGGAAAGAAAGGAGACGCAGAGAATTGATACAGGGAGAGGGATGGAGAGGGGGAGGAAGATTGGAAGGAGGGAGGAGAAAGAAAGAAAAGAGAATGGATAAATGTAGAGAATGATGGAGGTGGAAGAAAGAATGGGAGGAAGGGGGGGAAGGAGAAATGGATAGAGGGAGAGGGGGGTTGTTAGACAGTAGAGGGGCATGGAAGAAAGGAATACAGGGGAAAAGAAAAGAAATTGGATAGAGGGAGGGAGAAGAGGGGGATGAAAAAAAGAATGGAGCGGAAGGAAAGAGGGGAAGAGAATGGAGGAAGAGAAGAAAGGAAGGCAGCAGGTGAGTGATAGTTCTCAGGATGATTAATCACGATGGCCTACTGAGCTTCCTGAAGAGCTGGGGGTGATGTGAGGGGCGTGCATGACTCTGACTGTGTGTGTGTGTGTGTGTGTGTGTGTGTGTGTGTGTGTGTGTGTGTGTGTGTGTGTGTGTGTGTGTGTGTGTGTGCGGGTGTGTGTGTGTATGTGTCTCTGTGTGTGTATGTGTGTGTGTGTTTGTGTGTGCATGTGTGTGTGTGTGTGTGTGTGTGTGTGTGTGTTTGTGTGTGTGTGTGTACGTGCATGTGTGTTAAGGGCTTTGGTTGCTGACAATGGCATCAGTCAGGTAATGCAAACCAAGGGAGCGTATCAAATCCTAATTTAGATCCCCCGGCCATCGGTGCAACCTCTGTCAACATGTTTATGGGAGAGGGGTCAGCGTCGCTCGGTCGGTCGGTCTGTCGACGTCTCGCCCCGTCCCGCGCATTTGTCATCTCTGACTGGGGATAAACAAGGGGGAGCGGCCTCGGGAGTTTAGGCACGGGTTCATTAAGTACAAAACATGATGCAATATAAGGGTCACACCAGGGAGCAGGGCGTAAAGCCTGTTTTCAAAAAAACCCTGTGGTGTGAAAAGACCCAGAAAAAAAAACTAGATGGTGGATGACCCATTGCACACATTTAAAAAAAAATTGAGTTGTGTGCAGTGCTGCTGTGTGCAGCAGGAATATGCAGCTCTCTCGGCCCGTCAGTCCAGTTGTTTATTTATGAACAAATAAACAAATGGACTGACGGACCATTAGACGGGGTCCATTAGATACAGTGTCGCTTCTGGTGGGTTTGCAAATTACGTAGGTCTGTTACATGAAATTTTCCGGGAATTAAATGTGCCAATAAATGAATGATTAGATTTTGGTGGCGATCCAGGTCACTGTCAGTTCTAATTTTGTGAAGGTCTCTTTAATACTAGACGACAGAAGTTGGCAAAGGTCTGTGCACTGTGAGCGCTTCCTAATTATTATTTTACTCTCTATATGGACACAGATAATGCAACATGCATTTGAAGTGCATTTTCCAACTAGTTGTAGAGTATTTTACCCCAATATTTGTGTTGGAAGAAAATGTATAAAGCAACAAGTTATAGGTGTTTTAGATGTTTTGGTATTGAGCTTGACACGTATAATTGCACTGAATATGCAATCATTTACATGGCTGATTTAATTAAAATGGCTGACTTCATTAAAAGGTGAAGAAGACGGGCTGACTTCACTGCATGCTGTGGGGCTGCATGCTGTTCAATGTGCACATGGATAACGACAACGTATCCTTGAAAATCAACAGCAAAGGGGGATAGAAAACGGTCTGTCCATAAAACAAGGTGCAATGTGTGAGACCGAGGCAAGAATAAGCAGTGCTTCACAGCACGACTACCAAACAACAGTGTTTGAAACCCCAAAATAAACACAAGAGGATCAAAGAAAGGGAACAGGTAGAGGTGTGTTTGCCAAAGATTCAGAGAATAATTACAGAGATTTCACCTCCTTTAACACACACGCACACACAAAGATACGCACAGACACACACAGACACACACACACGCACGCACGCACGCACGCACACTTCCACAGTGGGAAGGGAGGGGTGTGTGTTGGGGTGTTCATCTCCTGCCGACTACACAGGCTCCTCCACAAAAGGAGAATAATCAAAGTTATTTTCCTGGCGTTTACGAGGGCTGCTGGCTGGCTGGCTGCGTTGGCTTCGTCTGGACCTACTTGTGCGCCTCAAAGGCTGCCGCAGCTCATCTCCGTCTTCATCCATCACGGGCGTCTATTGCCACTCAATCGCTGCTGAGCACCGCGCAACAAGCAGCAGCAGCACTCACTGCCTAGTGTGCTAGCACTTTCCACCTTCCACCCACCGCCACCACCCACTACCACAACACCCCTGCCTGCACTAACAACGCTCCCGCAGGCTGGGAGTCTGTGTGTGTGTTTTTGTGTGTGTGTGTGTGTGTGTGTGTGTGTGTGTGTGTGTGTGTGTGTTTGTGTGTGTGTGTGTGTGTTTGTGTGTGTGTGTGTGTTTTTGTGTGTGTGTGTGTGTGTGTGTGTGTGTGTTTGTGTGTGTGTGTGTGTGTGTGTGTGTGTGTGTGTGTGTGTGTGTGTGTGTGTGTGTGCTTTTTGGTTAAGGAGTTATGCTTGCATACACACATATTTTTGCATGCGTTTAGGTGTGTGCCATGGATGTGTTTGAATGTTGGGGTGCTTCTTGAGTGGAGTGGGAGTTAGTTGTGTGTCTGTGTGTGTGTGTATTTGTGTGTCTGTATCTGTGCGTGTCTGTATCTGTGTGTGTGTGTATGCATGTATGTGTCCCGTATGTCTGTGTGTTTGTATGTTGAGGGCTTCTTGGGCGGAGCGGGAGCTAGTTGTGTGTCTGTGTGTGTCTGTATCTGTGCGTGTCTGTATCTGTGTGTGTATGTGTATGTATGTGTTCCGTATGTCTGTGTGTTTGTATGTTGGGGGCTTCTTGAGTGAAGTGGGAGTTAGTTGTGTGTCTGTGCGTGCGTGCATGTGTGTGTCTGTATCTGTGCGTGTCTGTATCTGTGCGTGTCTGTATCTGTGTGTGTGTGTATGCATGTATGTGTTCCGTATGTCTGTGTGTTTGTATGTTGGGGGCTTCTTGGGCGGAGCGGGAGTTAGTTGTGTGTCTGTGTGTGTGTGTATGTGTGTGTCTGTATCTGTGCGTGTCTGTATCTGTGTGTGTATGTGTATGTATGTGTTCCGTATGTCTGTGTGTTTGTATATTGAGGGCTTCTTGGGCGGAGCGAAGTTAGTCGCACTGATTGCATTTTCACACCACACAAGTGTAGAAAAGATGGCCGCTATCCATTCTGGGCCGCCCAGATGCAATCAGCTGCAGCCTTCTCCTCCTCTGTGTGTGTGTGTGTGTGTGTGTGTGTGTGTGTGTGTGTGTGTGTGTGTGTGTGTGTGTCTCTCTCTCTATGTATGTCTGTCTCTCTCTATCTCTCTGTGTGTGTCTCTCTCTCTCTATGTATGTCTGTCTCTCTATCTCTGTGTGTGTGTGTCTCTCTCTGTGTGTGTGTCTCTCTATCTCTGTGTGTGTCTCTCTCTCTCTCTCTCTCTCTCTCTCTCTCTCTCTCTCTCTCTCTCTCTCTCTCTCTCTCTCTCTCTCTCTCTCTCTCTCTGCGCCAGTCTCCACACTTCTCTCGTCTCCCGCCTTCCACAAACATAATCAACTCCTCTGTTCTGACAGTGGGACTGGATTACATGCTATAGTTTATGCCATTCCATGAGGAGGCAGCAAACCTCCCCAGCGCCAGCCAGCGCCTGTCATACATACATAAAGCATGCACACACATGCACGCACACCACGCGCGCGCACACACACACACAGTCACACACACAGGCACACACACACACAAGCGCGTGCACACACACACACACACACACACACATGCACACACACACACAAGCGCGTGCACACACACACACACACACACACACACACACACACACACACACACACACACACACACACACACAAACACTGAGTATTAAGCTACACACACACACACACACACGCACACACATACACACACACACACACACACACACACACACACACACACACACACACACACACACACACACACACACACACACACACACACACACACTCCGCTGCGCTGCAGGATACGCGCACAATGGCCTGGTTTACGGCATCTGAATAATCAGATTTACACAACCACTGTTGAGTCTACGTAAATTAAAAAGGCCTTGAAGCCATCGTTCACGGAAGAAAGGGGGAGTCGGTCTTGGAAGGGAAAGACGGCAGGCAGCGTCTTGCGTTGCATAAAACATCATTCTTTAAGCTCTGATGAGTAGATCAGGCGTCCCCAGATGCCCCCTGACTGAGACCTTCATGAGACATCTGTGGGATTCCTCAACGCTGCTCTAGGTGGTATGGTGGATAGAGCTGGAATTGCAATCAGATTGCACACAACATATACTGTGATATTCCGGATTGATCCACTCTCTTCCAGAGGTAAGCAACAAAAAATACAATTGAAAAAAAAAGGTAATTGAACGGCTGCACTACATTTAAGTCATGATTTCATCTTTAATATATTATTTATTTTTTGAAATATTTTCAGTTTGAGTGAAGTTGGAGTATATTCTCAGTCACTAGGTCTACAGAGATGAATCCATAGGCTCTACTGAATATTAGACGCGGAACTGTAATTCCAATTTTGCAATTTTAGCACATTTAGAACACTAACTGGAAAAAGAAGGCGTTTTCAGAGGGATCACGTCTTAAGTGCTGCTACCGTAGTGTGGGGATCCTTCTCAACACTGCTGCAAACTGCTCAAGTGAACATACAGTACTCCACTTGCACATGGATTTCATGGTGTTTACACATAACCTCTAATGTTGTGAGGAGATTAAACAACCCCCCCCCCCCCCCACGCCTCCTTTCAGCAGTTGTGGAGATGCACAGTGGACACTGTCCTGTGAGGAAGTAAGGAAGATCCTTATATCACCAAGACTGTGATCCAGCTGTTTAAATATTTACATCCATCCACAGCTCACATGCACAAACCTGCATCACTGTCCCCTTAAATTAACCGGACCAGGAATAACATCAATAAATGCCCTCTTAGTGGTCCTTATCTTTGCTTTAAAGGTACACTGTGTAATATTTTAGCAGTTTATTTCCAGAATTCATGGTGCCCATTAACACATACAGTACTGTATTACCACCGCCATCAAATTCTAAGTATTCATTACCACTGGACTTTTCATACATTTCCTCAGGTAGATCTCCTCCATGTCTGCCATTTTCAACTTCAACAGAAAAGTCATTTTTAGCTGCAAAATATACTGCACGTTGGTCATACTACTATTATTACTTTATGTTGTAAAAAGTTATGAAAAGATCAAATTTGGCAAAAGGCAGCAGCACAGTTTTAAAGAGCAGCTTAATTGTGATACTCTAACCACCATTCTATACAGTAGACCTTTAAATACGGTCAGGAGGGGGAAAAAGAGAAGAAACCACTTGACTGTATCCAGGAGACAAACTACTGACCCCAAGAAGCAGACAAGCAGAAAAGCGATGTTCAGCGTGTTTTTAATGTTCTCAAGGGAGCAAATGGATGCATGCATGGTCCGTGATTTTTAAAGAGCCTAGTTCATCACCAGACTCTGTTAAAACAGACCCAAAGTCTCCAGTGGTCGTAATATTTAAATGCTGCTTCCTGTATGAATTATTGAATAATCACAAAAGAGCCAGGCCACGTGGCACTGTCAGCGCTGGGACACAAACAATGCGCTATTAAATCACACGGTTTCATTGCAGCACCGTTAAATCGGCAGAATTCAGGCAGAAGATTTAAACACTTGTTTACTACTTAGCCTGAAGAGCCTGCAGCGAGCAACCTCCACAATAAACAAAGGCCACCTTTTAGGGGATAAAAGACAAAGAAAAAAAACGGACATCAGTCATAAAAAAGTGCAAAAGGAAAAAAAAAGTATATCAGTCATATATATGGGCAGATCTCTGCCGTTTTATCTCAGACAGAAGCGCAGAGCAGCTGAATGCTGCGATGGGCAGACGACCGACACAAACAACACTCGCAAAGCCCCATAAAGCAAACGAGAGAGCATCTTAACGAGCGTCAGTGGCTGTTGGCTGAAGAGCTCATAGGAAGCCGAATAGAGAAAAGGCACACAAAAAAAAGAAAAGAAAAAAGAAAAAGAAAGGATGGATAGATAGATTGAAGGAGCTCAGAAAGGAGAGGGGAGGGAGGTGTGTGGAGACTGAGGGTGTGATGGCGCAAAAATCAATGAGATGAATTACTGACTTTGGCCTTCCCGGCTGCTGTGTGAAAAATGGCAGCGTATTAAGGGAACAATTGGCTTTTCAGCAGCGAGCGGCGTTCTTAGAGGGCTGAGGCTGAGGCTCTCCCCAGGTGCAGCAGGGAGGAGAGCCGTGAGCTCCACGCGGGCCTCCACTCCAGAGCCTCCTCTATCCCTCCCTCCCTCCCTCCCTAGCTCTGCAACTCCTGGCGTTGAAAGGTGGCTCTCACGTCAATCTCACTCTCACACTCTGTGTGACGTGTTAATTCTTTCCCCTGAAATTCTGGTTGAGGTATACAGCCACATTCTGTAAAGTAGAAGGTGGGTGTGTGCTATTTGTGGGGCCGAGAGGTGCTTCTGACTTGTATTTGTCTGCCTATTTGCTGTCATTGCCTTTGCTTACACATACAGGTTAGGTTGTATGAATCCACATGCAGCTTTTCTACAAGATTGCAAGCTTGAGGCATACTCGCTTTCCTGTTGCATCAAGCACTACTGTAGTTAGGGCTTCATGTAGGCTAGAGTCTAGGGGTTCTTCCTCTCTGCAAAAGCATATCTCCACACATCACAGCATATCTCTATGAACTATAAAGTGTACTTAGACGTACACTAGCCCCTTCCCCGTGAGATCTCACAGGCTGTGCAGTGAGCTACCCAGCGCCTGAGGAGAGGAAAGCCAGGGGTGAGCAACAACAGGGGGGCACCTGTGTGGGAAGGAGCCCTGGAGAGGAGCTCTCTCTCTCTCTCTCTCTCTCTCTCTCTCTCTCTCTCTCTCTCTCTCTCTCTCTCTCTCTCTTCCTCTCTCTCTCTCTCTCTCTCTCTCTCTCTCTCTCTCTCTTCCTCTCTCTTTCGCATGTGCTCTCTCTCTCTCTCTCTCTCTCTCTCTCTCTCTCTTTCGCATGTGCTCTCTCTCTCTCTCTCCCTCTATCTCTCTTTCTCTTTCGCACGCTCTCTTGTTCTTTCTCTCCTTCTCTCTCTCTCTCTCTCTCGCTCAGCTGTCTCTGACCCACCCTGCCGACATGTGCAACACATCAACCCCTCTCTACAGCTTCTCATTACACATAATAGAACAGTGGCATGGGAGAGGCGAAGGGGGTTGCGTTGCGGTGACCGGCGCATTTCCATGTAAACAAGGTTAGGATGCAAACCCATTCAAAAGGAAATGAACACACAACTAGAGTGAGAGAGAGAGAGAGAGAGAGAGAGAGAGAGAGAGAGAGAGAGAGAGAGAGAGAGAGAGAGAGAGAGAGAGAGAGAGATAGCAAGAGAGAGCAAAATAGCAAGAAAGAGAGGAGGAACGAACGTGGAAAAGAAATAAAAGAGAGAGGAAGAGGAAGAGAGAGAGAGAGAGAGAGAGAGAGAGAGAGAGAGAGAGAGAGAGAGAGAGAGAGAGAGAGAGAGAGAGAGAAAGAGGCCTGCATGTGTTCATGGTGATGAGCCGATTTTTCGATTGGGCTGCATGCATAATTAAGAAATAACAGCAGCAAAAAAGAGTGAGAGAGTGGGAACGAGAGCACTGCAAAGAGCCCCGATGGCAGGAGTTGGATGGGTGTGTGTGTGGGGTGTGTGTGTGTGTGTGTGTGTGTGTGTGTGTGTGTGTGGTGTGTGTGGTGTGGGGTGTGTGTGTGTGTTTTTTTTCATGTTTTATTTTTCATTTTTCTCCTCAAGCTGCCGGTGGTGGTGTAGTTCTAGACAAGCCCAGGTGTCCTTTGACTGCCCGGCAGCTGGTCTTGCCGAGGGGAGGCCGGCTGTGCAGTGCAGTCACCCACGTTAGAGTTTACCTTCCACTTCTGTGTACGATGCTCTGGGCTCCACCAACACAACACCCCCCCCTCCCACACGCACGGACGCACGCACGGACGCACGGACGCACGCACGCACGCACGCACGCACGCACGCACGCACGCACGCACGCACGCACGCACACACACACACAAACACACACACACACACACACACACATTCCCATCCACTCCCGCCCAGCACCCCCAATGGAACTAATGAGCATCTATATTCAGCATGACGGAGAGGAGCTCCATTAGAGGAGAGAGTGAAGAGGAGGTGGTCTAGAGCAAAGAGAGGGAAAAAAGGGATGCAGTCAGCGAAGCCGACATGGGCGGACAAAGGAGTCAGTTGTCCGGGCCCAGGGAGAGAGGGGGCCCAAAATTGGGTTCTCATTACATTGTTAGTATTGGATCGGGGGCTCTTTCAGATGACTTTTTCCTGAGCCTGGTAAACGCTGTCAGCGGCCCTGGCCACTGTAGATGGTGCTGGAGGTGGTGGTGGAGGTGGAGGAGGTGGTTGTGTAGTGGAGGAGGTGGTGGTGGTGGTGGTGGAGGAGGAGGTGGTGGTGGTGGTGCTGGTGGAGGTGGTGGAGGTGGGGTGTGCCAATTGACTGCTGTCTGGTGAAGAGATACGGGGGGCGTAGGGGCGCAATGGAATGATACCAAGTACAGCTAATAAGCATTGAGTCCGAGCCAAAGTAATGGAGGTGGTTTTTCAAAAGCGAGAGTGAAAGAGCGAGAGAGAGAGAGAGAAAAAAAAAATCCTGGCCACGGCAGGTAATTGGAGGTGTGCGAAGGGGAGTAGAGTTATTTGCCTTGAAGTCACATCTATCTGTCTGTGTCCAAAGAGACATTCAAGCCATGGAGAGTTAAAGAGCTCCGGCTACAACACCAAAAGAGAGGTGAAGCGAAATGGGACCTCATTTAGACAAGCAGGCAGCCGCTATTATGGCACGCATATCATAAGCATAAAAACAGTCACAGAGGGACACAGGAGCGAGGAACGCTTGCATAAATACATGTGGCAGTAGACCCCCTTAATGCGCGCCGTACCTCCAATGGCACGCTGTAATAGTCATTGAAATGTAACTACCATAGCACTACAATACTATGACACAACACAGGCCCTTTAGTAATGCACCACGACTTGGTCATTACCATACTGGTAACAACAAATGTATAAAGCCGCATCTTCAGGTGTTAAGAATCTGAGATGACAATCCCTGCATCAGAATTCCTTCAGTCATGTGCACTTAACACAGATGGTTTCTTTCTGTTCTTTAAACTTTCAATGAATTCTAATAATCATCTACATCCAGATACAAGGATAAACACAGGTGATTTCACTAATTAGTCGATCTTATGGTCTTATTATTGTGCTGTTCATTATGATCAGCTGGGTAAGACAGTGGTTTGATGAAATATGCTACAGGAATTGTACCATTAAAAGCTCCACTTCTGGTTATTTGGTCAAATAAGGCTGTGATTTAAACAACCAAAACAACAAACACATAAACACACAAACAACAACAAACCACAAAGAAGATGCCTTTCAGAAGAAGAATGCCTTACAGCCCACGCAAAGCTGTCAGATATCCAGCAGGAGGAGAGAGGAGAGAAATGGGATGGATTTAGAGGGGGATAGAGCAGGGGGATAGAGCACTTTGCTTTTAAGCCAAAGTGTGACTGGAGTTACAAAAAGACAGAGGGAGTTTTTTTGTGTGTGTCCCCTGTACCTTGCAGAAAGGTTTAAAGAAATGTTGGGAAACACTGAAATCAATTCTGTGGAGCGTTTTGTGTGGGGATCAAGAAAATCCTTGGCAAAAAAATAAATGAAAGCAAACGTGACAAATGAATCTCTCTGCACTTTTACAAACAACAAGAGCACTCTTGGGTATGAAATCAGGCAAGGAATTCACCAAGATTACTCTGAAAGCACCTAGAGCCACAATCAGACACACATTTATTTATAGCCGTTTTTGTGACTTTGTTATTGGTGTTTTTATTTTATTTTACTTAAGAAAACTGAATCTAATGGAGATCCAATAAGTGAAAACAACAAAACACTAATTTTC
>NC_085864.1:29699362-29716862 GCF_034702125.1 Engraulis encrasicolus | reverse complement strand
ATGAGGCGCTCTCTGTGCCAAGGACAAGGAGAGGTCAGCGGGCAATAAAACAACCTGTGGACAGGACAGCCCCCCTGTTGGGAGGCAACACAAGACAAGAGGCATGCTGAGATCCACGGCTATCGTTAATTAACACTTCATCTCTCTGGAGACACTAGGTCTACAACAAAAGAATGCGTTGACCTAGAAACACTATACATGTTTTTTTTTATATATATATAAACACCGTGAGGCAAGACACTGGCAGCCAACACCGTGAGAATTTGTTTTGACCAACAGTGGTTTCCAACAATCAGATTTTGAGTTGAGCGCAGCCAGGGTCGCGCAGCCAGGGGAAAACAAAAAATGAGAACCCATGTATACAAGGCCTATTCAAATGCGGCACAAGGGCCACATGCGGCCCAGACTCAGTCCACATGCGGCAAAGACATGCCCCCAGTTGTAGCAATATTCAATGCATTTGATACTGCAGTACAACACGATTTCTTTCTTGTCTTGTACACTGAACATTCAATGTGGTTAGGCTTTAGGTTAGAGGAACATGTTTAAAATTAGTTTGTAGACCACTGATTTGAGGTGTCATTACAGCGTTAGTGATGGCTGAAAATGTGCGGCCCGACTTAATTTCTTGGTTTTGAAATGTGGCCCAAAAGGAATTCTAATTGAATAGTCCTGCTCTATACAGATAGAAAGAGTATAATATGGATTCTCCACATTCCTTCTCTTGGTATCTTTTCTGGCCAGCCTGAAGCCACCGCAGTGCTTGAATCAGCTGCTCAATATTGTGGTAATGCCACAGCATGGTGTCCGGAAACTCTCCAGAAGCCTCAGTTAGTTTCCCACCGCACCGACTAAATTTTTCAGCAGCCCAATCTAGGAACTTGTGCTTAAAGGCAGTGGCCCCAAAAGTTCACAGTGAAAGTATTGACTCATAAAGGAGGAAGCTAAATGAATATTCAGAGTAGCCAGCCAGACAGACTCTTTGCACAAAGTGACTGGCTGACAGGAGGCGCGGGCGCAAGAGTGCTGGTCCCCCAAGGCTAGTCATCTCCCCAACCCTTTTGAATTATCCATCGCCCCTCCAACTCCTCTCTAAAAACAAAATGACCCAGCTCGGCCCTACCGTGGCCAACCTGTGGGGCACTCGTCTACCATGCGGCTGACCCGGGTTTGATTCCCCGCCCGGGTCCTTTGCAGACCCCTACCCGTCTCTCTCGCCATTTTGCTTTCCTGTCCACCTCTCACACGGTCCTGTCGAATAAAGTCGAAAAAGACCCAAAAAAAAGAAAGAAAAAGAAATCTAAGAAATGATCCAGCACAGGGTTGGTACATTCTGGCACTTGAAGGAGCTGATAAGTGAAACGACAAGGGCCAAAGAGGAGGGCTTTACTCACACTGAGGTTATCTCCAGCTCTGCACACACCGCTAACACCATCCACACCACCGCACCTGTACAGTAATCCTATAGTGCTAACAGAGAGAGCGGCCTCGCAGACAAAATCATGTTCACCTCTGGCTTCTTCGGGGTGGCCACAGCAGAGCTGAGTGCAGCTTTATAACAAGCAACATCCGAATACTACATCTGTATACATTTATATTTAGCCCTCCTCTCATATCTTCCACAGGACATAACAAAAGCGTTTACAGGATTATGACCGGTTAAGAAAGAAACACACACACACACATACTTGTACACACATATGCACACAAGCACACACACACACACACACAAACACAACACACGCACGCACGCACGCACGCACGCACGCACACACACACACACACTTATACACACAACACACACACACAACACAGTAACACACACACACACACACACACACAGGCTTGCTTGCAAGTTGCAACTCTGCTCTTGCTGGGAAGTGGCTGATTTCCAAGGCCGATAATCCTGGTCGGCGCTACATCGCTTGTGCAACAGAATTGATGAGGCTCGGCTGCGTTATCAGGGCTGTGCTGCAGCCATGTAGAATAATGATCGGCTACAAAGCTGCCTTTATAAATCACCAGCTAGGGGTCTTCTGGAGCACGGGGAGAGAGTTGGGGAGCTGACCTGGTTGGTGGGGTGGGGTGATGAGAAAGAGAGAGAGAAAGAGAGAAAAGAGAGAGAGAGAGAGAGGGGGAGAGAGAGAGAGAGAGAGAGAGAGAGAGAGGGAGAGAGAGAGAGAACGACAGAGAGAGAGAGAGAGAAAGACAGAAAGAAAGAGAGTGAGAGTGAGCAAGAGAGAGAGAGAGAGAGAGAGAGAGAGAGAGAGAGAGAGAGAGAGAGAGAGAGAGAGAGAGAGAGAGAGAGAGAGAGAGAGAGAGAGAGACTCCTCAGCTTGCCAACTCAAAATATTACCGGCTTCTTACACTTGTAATGGAATTCATCTGGTTAGCTGAGAGGTCCTACAGCGTGACTAATTGTTTATCTTCCTGTGTGTGTGTGTTTTTGTTTTATTTTGTGAGTGCGCACACGTGTGTGTGTGTGTGTGTGTGTGTGAGAGAGAGAGAGAGAAAGACTGAGCATGTGTGCGGATGAAGTGTAAGTGTGTGTGTGTGTGTGTGTGTGTGTGTGTGTGTGTGTGTGTGTGTGTGTGTGTGTGTGTGTGTGTGTGTGTGTGTGTGTGTGTGTGTGTGTGTGTGTGTGTGTGTGTGCGCGTGTGTGTGTGTGCGTGAATGAGTGAGAGAATTGAAAAGAGCGAGCTCAAAGGACAGATCCATATGCAGTGTGCGTGACTGAGAGAAGGAGAGAGAGAAAGAAAGAATAAGAGAAAGGATGAGAGAAAGGACTATGAGTGGGTGAGCAAAGGAAAGGGCATATGGGGAGAGAGAGAGAGAGAGAGAGAGAGAGAGAGAGAGAGAGAGAGAGAGAGAGAGAGAGAGAGAGAGAGAGAGAGTGAGTGAGAGAGTGAGTGAGTGAGAGAAGGAGGCATCTTGGAGAGAGCAGAGCGGAAGCAAGAGAGAGCCCCTTTTAGACGGATGGCATTTACGCCCACCACAATAACTTCCTGTTGTCACCAGACGGTAATGCGCCCCAACATTTATGCAGGATATTAATTCAGTGCAATGCTACATATTCAGGTGAAAAACGGGCCGCTGACTGCACTGCCCTACATACTCTGTAAAAAGAAGCAAGACTCGTAATATGTTGAAACACACCAGCATACACACACACACACAAGCATACACACACACACAAGCGAGCGTGTGTGCACGCACACACACACACAAACGCACACACAAACGCACGCACGCACGCACGCACGCACGCACGCACGCACGCACACGCACGCGCACACACCATATTGATTGCATTCTCCTTAGTTAGGCCTAGTGGTGATGAATCACGGACCTACAGCTAATTTGCGCTACGGATCACGAGTTCCATCATGGTGTCAGTTCTAATACTCTTGTGACATACTAATTGTAAAGGAATAATGCTTTAATCAATACTTTCTCACGCGGGACCCCCCCTCCACAAATATACCTGGCAGGGTACAGAGGACAGCCATGAAGGAGAGCAGGAGAGAGGGAGAGAGGGAGGGAGGGAGGGAGGGAGAGAGGGAGAGAGGGAGGGAGGGAGAGATGGAGAGAGGAGAGAAGCATCCTGACTTTCTAGGAACTCCTGCTGACATCTATTATGGCACCCGGAGGGGGAAGTGTTTGGCTGACATCTATTTGTCCTTCCTGAAAAACCTTTATATATAAATCATCGAAACACACATGAAATACAATACATAAGCAATGGGTATTAAGACAGGTGGTCGACTGCAGAGGAACAGGAACATTCAAAGGCACTTGTAAATTCAATCCAACACTACTGTCGTCAGACTTGGAGCCCAAAGGTTGCCAGTACAACTCCCGACCTGCCATAAACCAGTGCCATCCATACTTCTCCATGACTGAGGTACCCTGAACATGGCACCGTCCCACTCCACTGCTCCCTTGGGGCGTTATGTGGGGCTGCCCCCGTGCACAGGTGAGGCATAAAGGCAAATTTGCTGTATGCAGTGAGCACTATGTGCTTTGGAGTGCTGACAGAGTAAATAGCTATGTAGCTATGTACATGATACCTGTCAGTTATTATAAAGCTTTACGAATGCTGTCAGTTATGTGTTTATGAGGTCTCGATGAATTCAGAACTATAATTCAAACTCTACCAAAATGTATTATAGTAACACAATAATAAAGTAATGTACAGTGGGTACACACCCGATGTTGGAAACACAGTTAATCAGTTCCTCCGAGAGAAGGCAAAGGTCGTCGTTCTATTTTAAGAATGCCGAAATGAACAAGTCAAGCGCAATGAATCTCAATGTCGCCTCCACAAAATTGTCTGCGATAACAATGCCATTCTTATGGATACAAAATATATATATGGAAATAAATTACTTGGGGAAACAATAAACAAGAAAAATGATTAATGGGTGATGTTTAATTGGATCTCCACACAAACACAACTTGTGCAGACAATACAAAACATATCCATGTCCTTAAGTCCTCAATCCATTCTCTCAACAGCCGCGTAACACCAGTGTTATTGGACTCAACCAGCAATTTACTGTAACAGTTTCCATCTCTCTCTCTCTCTCTCTCTCTCTCTCTCTCTCTCTCTCTCTCTCTCCTCAATTCCTCCCTTGGCCCTCACAACACCAGCGATAGGCTATCGGACTCAACCAGCAATTTTCTTCAGCTCAATGCTTTCATTCAACCTTGGTTCACGGGCTACATTAACACAGAGCATCTCCCTCTTTCCCGCTAACTCCCGCCGCTATCTCTCCCTAGTTGGCCCTCTGAGCAATGTTGTCAGAGGAAACGATGACAGGGACGGCAGTGGATGATGAAAGAGAGAGAGAGAGGAGTGCCTGGGAGACCGGGAGAAAAATTACGAAGAAGTCAGAGGGACATCGAGGGGGGGACGTGGGGACGTACGTAGGCCACTTATTCATTACGTGGAGCCAGGGTTGCCAGATGAGACTGATAATTTCCAGCCCCAAAAATGCTCAAAACCCGCCTGGAAGCACTAAATCCCACCCAATTTAAACTAAATTCTATTGATTTCTATGCATAAATTTGCAGAAAAAATTGTTCCCCTGCAGACGGCCATCTTAAGCAGCCCAACTGGGCGGCAAACCGCCCAATCTGGCAACACTGTGTGGAGCCAAGAGAGGAGGGCCATCAGTTTCCCAATACCCCCCAGGCCCGGTCACACACCTGCACAGCCCCTGAGATGCAAGCTATTAATACTCATGAACCCACAGCAATCTCTTCATTCAGGGAGTTTTTCCTCTACATTTAAAAAAAAGAATATAAATAATATATTTAAATATAAAAATATAAAATATAAAAAAAGAATATTTGAAACGTCTAGCCTGGTAAGATTAATGGCACGATGGTCGGCTTCCAACTGGACTAAAGCCCCGCGGGCCATCTCTTGTATTTAATTCAGTTGCCTTCGCAGTCCCTTCTTGGTCGTTGGCCACCAACAACCTTCAGCAGGCTCCCATGACACAAAAGTAAGGACAAAACGGTCCCCCTTGGTTTTACGCACAGTACAGTGCTATTTGTCTTGGATTTCCAGTAATACATAGAAATGTGATGTATAGTCCACATATCTTTATCACTGGCAACCACCTGGACAGAAAAAACGGTAGCGGAATACTGAACAGATCAGCATCTGAAAATGAATTTAAGACACAGCTGCATCTTAGATATTGAACAGACAGACTGGGCGCCGTCTTGGCAACAACAACGCACAAATGAAATTGGCCCCAGGCGTCTCTTTGGTGCATCAAAACATCAGGTGTTTGAGGCGTTTATAAACCTCCAGGGTGTTGTATCACGCGTTATGCCTGTTTATTCTGTCTTGTTTTCGTCAAAGCAAACATGAACTGGTGAATAGTTAATGGCAACAGGCGTGTGTGTGTGTGTGTGTGTGTGTGTGTGTGTGTGTGTGTGTGTGTGTGTGTGTGTGTGTGTGTGTGTGTGTGTGTGTGTGTGTGTGTGTGTGTGTGTGTGTGTGTGTGTGTGTGTGTGTGTGAGTAGGTGTGCGCATGTGTGAACATGAGTGTGTGTTGTCCACACGAGTAAGCATGTGTGTGTCTGTATGCATGTGTGTGCAGTGCACGGGTGTCCAAGCGAGTAAAGGATTGTGGGTGATACCGTGTGTGTCCGCGTGTATGAATGAGTGTGTGTATGCACGTGTGTGTGTGTAAACAGTGTCTGTGTGTGTGTGTGTGTGCGTGCGTGTGTTCACCGTGCGTGTGTGTAAACAATGTGTGTATGTGTGTGTGTGTGTGTGTGTGTGTGTGTGTGTCTGTGTGTGTGATCTGCAGCTGCCTGTGCGGTTGGCTGCAGCAGCAGCATCGCAGCGGCGGTCAGGCGAGCTCATCAGAGCCTGGAGCAGGAGGTTCAAAGGGGAGCTGATGATGGGGAGGAGATGAGGGCAGATGCTGAGCAAGTGGAGTGAAGATGAGAAGATGGAGGAGGAGGAGGAGGAGGAGGAGGAAGATGAGAAGATGGAGGAGGAGGAGGTGGGAGGTGGAGGGATTCTCAGGAGGACGGGGGGAGCAGGGAGGTCGTAGTACAGTAGGAGGTGGGGGTGGGCTGGTGCTGAGCTAGTGGAGAGGTAGAACACAGAGAAGATGAGAAGATGAGAAAATGAGAAGATGGAGGAAAGGAGGAGGGGAGGGGAGAGGGAGAGATGGAGAGGGGGGGTTGGGGACAGTGTTGGGCGAGTTGAGAGGTGGAAAACAGAGAATGAAGAGAAGATGAGAAGATGAGAAGATGGAAAGAAAGGAGGAGGGGAGGGGATGGTGGAGGTGGTGGAGGGAGGTGGGAGATTGAGGTGGGGATGGAGATGAGAGCCAGTGCTGGGTGAGTTGAGAGGTAGAACACAGAAGATGAGAAGATGGAGGAAAGGAGGAGGGGAGGGGAGGGGAGGAGGGGATTGGATGGGGGGAGGGCGATGGGGGAGATGAGGGAGGTGGTGAGGCCCAGTGTTGGGCAAGTTGAGAGGTAGAACACAGAGAAGATGGGAAGATGGAGGAAAGGAGGAGGGGAGGGCGATGGGGGAGATGAGGGAGGTGGGAGATTGAGGTGAGGAGGAGATGAGAGCCGGTGCTGAGCGAGTTGAGAGGTACTGTAGAACACAGAAGATGAGAAGATGGAGGAAAGGAGGAGGGGAGGAGGGGAGGGGGGGGGAGGATGGTGGAGGGAGGTGGGAAACTGAGGTGAGGAGATGAGCGCCGGTGTTGTGAGGTAGAACACAGTGAAGATGAGAAGATGGAGGAAAGGAGGAGGAGGAGGTGGTGGGGGAGGTGGGAGATTGAGGTGGGGATGGAGATGAGAGCCAGTGCTGGGTGAGTTGAGAGGTAGAACACACAGAGGATGAGAGGATGGAGGAGAGGAAGAGGGGAGGTGGTGGAGGGAGGTGGGAGTAGGAGGTGGGGATGGAGATGAGGGCTGGGCGAGGGTAGAGGTAGAACACACAGAATATGAGAAGATGGAGGAGAGGAGGGGGGGTGGAGATGGAGGGAGTTGGTGGAGGGAGGTGGTGGTGGTGAGAGCCTCAGATGCTGAGAGAAAAGGGGTGCATATCAGAGAAGATGTTGCTGGGAGAGGGAGGACTGTGGAGGAGGACGGTGGGAGCAGGGGGCGAGGGAGGAGGATGGTGGGATGGGGGAGGTGGGGTGGAGGGAGAAGGCATTGGCATTGGGTTAGAGATGATGGGGATTTTACATACTACAGTAAGTAAAGAGGAGCAATGCAATGCAGAGCAGATGATGAGGATGACGGGGGTAGGAGGTACGTAGGAGGTGGGTGAGAGGATGAGGATGGAGGGGGTAGGGTGTAGGAAGAGATGCAGGGAGGAGATGGAATGGAGATGAGGGCAGATGCTGGATGCTGAGTAGAGTAGAGGGACATATAATCCAGACAAGAGGGACATATAATCCAGACAAGAGGAGCAGGGAAAGGGGATGATGGAGGGAGGAGGAGATGGAGAGGAGATGATGTGATGTGAGTTTTACATACGAAGTAGAGAGGTGCAGCTCAATGCAGAGAAGATGATGAGGACGAAGGGGTAGGAGGTGGGGATATATGGGGCATCACTAAACAGTAAGTATTTGCCGTGTTGATTCAACACTTAGCCCTTTAATTCAACACTTGGGGCAAACACTTTCCATGTCAGATCCAACTCTCTAAAGTGTTAAATCAACACATCTGGATTCACTGTGTGCACCATCCAAGCTCACCCAATTTCATTATCTGCTACTCAAAAACCAGCAGGCCAGGCTCCCCTAAGGACACCAGGCAGCAGGCAAGTGATATGGGCCTCGCTGCCCCTTCGCCTGCCTGCCTCGTGGCCTGCATGGCCGCTCCAGCCTGAAATGAATATGATGAGGGTGCAGTTATGTGTAGCGATCGCCAGCAGACTTTGAGACTCATATACTCTGTATGGGTAACACAGTAGAAACATCGTCCCTCTGCACCATACTGCAGGTAGCCAGTAGGCAAGTGTGAGGGGCCCTGCTGTCCATCGCCTGCCTCGTGGCCTGCATGGCCGCTCCAGCCTGAAATGAATATGATGAGGGTGCAGTTGAGTTATGAGAAGCTAGCGATCACCAGCTGCCATACTAAAGATGTAGAGACTCATAGACGTATGGGTGACATCGTAGAAAATGTGTGTGGTCTGCACATGAGGCATGAGCTCCAAAAACTATATATGGACATGATGAGGGTGCAGTTACGTGTAGCGATCGCCAGCAGCCACTAAAGACTTTGAGGCTCATATACTGCATGGGCAGGGGCGGTTCCAGACATATATTCTTGGGGTGGCAAAGGGGTGGCGAAATGTATTTCAGGGGGGCATGCTCCTACACTAAGAGAAAATGATAAACGCTATATAATCGACACACACACTTATGTGATACAGTGAATCCCTTAAAGTGAAACCCTGCAACCTAAAGTTCTATGTCTGAAACGATGTCAAGCATTAAGGCTATTGGTCACAATCAGGGCTCTTAATTGGGGTGGCAAATCATATTTCTTGGGGGGCAAATGTCACCCCCTGCCACCCCTTAGAACCGCCCCTGTGCATGGGTAAGAGTAGAAACATCGTCCCTCTGCACCATACTGCAGGTAGCCAGTAGGCAAGTGAGATGAGGCCTCGCTGCACCTTCGCCTGCCTCATGGCCTGCATGGCCGCTCCAGCCTGAAATGGATATGATGAGGGTGCCTCGCCAGCTGCCATATTAAAGACGTAGTGACACATACATGTATGGGTAACATCGTAGAAATGACAGGTAGGGCACTGGGTTAATATCCTGGCAACCAGGGTTCGATTCCTGCCCGGGTCATTTGCCGATCCTTCCCAGTCTTTCTCCCCACACTCGCTTCCCTGTCATAATCTCCACTTTCCTATCCATAAAGGCACAAAAGCCCCTAAATATATCTTTCAAAAGAAAATGTGTAATAGAGTGGTCTGCACATGAGGTATGATGAGCTCCAAAAACTATACACTTTATTTCATTAAAGTACAGACGGCAATGTTTCGATCCACCAGTCAATAGGCAATGAGGCAATAAGGGTGCAGTTATGAGTAGCGTTCACCAGCTGCCGTACTGAAGACGTTGAGGTTCATATATTGGTAACGTACAGTAGAAAAACCAGCCCTCTGCACCATACTGCACTGCAGATAGCATTATATGTGTGGAACATTATAAAGGGAAGTGACGGGTGTGCTTTTGTTGGCAAGATGTTTCACACTTAAGTGACAGGCATCACAGAGTGGAACCAAATCTGATGACTTTGAATGGAATTTTATGATGGTGTGCCCCTACTCAGAATTTAAAATTTAACAGCAGCAGCTGGACTAAACAACATTTTGCGGGCTGTTGAGAGTGCTTGTGCCCTCGGTGCAATGAGCTGTGGAAAACCATGAACACAGTGGTGAATTAGCTTCAGTGCTCTATTGTGTGAAGTTAAACTGTACCTCAGAAGTAAAGAGGATGCTGAATTTTGTTACTTTCTGTGCAACCACTCCCACTGGGAATCTGATAGCTTGATGCTGAACAAGTATCATCAAGATAAAAATCTGCAATAGATGGCAGTTTCTGCCTGCTGTCTCTAAAGACGATGTTCGATGTTCATCTGCACTGTTCATTCTCAGGACACCAGTAGGCTTAACGTGTTATGCAATCAGCGAGCTCACCATGCTACACCAAATGCAATTGCAGCCACTCTATTCTTTTCTCGTGTTGCAATGAGCATATTAAACAGCCACCCTGAACTCCCTCCCTCTCATCTATATATATATAAAAAAAGAAATGATTTATTTATATTCATTCTTGTTAAAAAATACATTTGCTCAAGACTTCTGGAGAAGGCATATGAATGCATATTCATTTTGACCACACTGCAAGGTCATTTCAGCTGAAACTCATTCCCTTATTGGGAGATCTGTCTTCGCGTTCTGACATTACAGTACAAGAGATGCCCATGTACGTTTTTATCATAATTCATCAAGAACGACAACAGAAGTGTTATGGCAGAGCTGTTTGTCTTGGGATTTCGAACAAATCCACGAGGCCTTATGAGATTCTGTGTACTCCGCTCTGACAGCGCGGCACGGGTGGTTTTTTTTTTCCTTCTACATCCCTCTTCTATTTCTCTTTCTGCCGTTTCAATGCCTTCATTTTTTCCATCTCTCCTTGAAGAGGCGAGGAGGCGCAAATCTTGTGTTCCCACAGTGCATCAAAGAGAGTGAATGTTGTTGCTAGGTAACCGGATGTCATAGTTGAAGTCTGGCTTTTTTTTCTTCTTTTTTTGCTGTTGGACTTTTGAGTCTGGATGATGTGACAGTTCCTCCCCCCGGTGAAGCGTACACATGAACCAGCCCCTTTTCGGGGGTCTGGTGGTAATGAATTTACAAACTGCGTCATGGTTGTATGTTACAGAGACCCGAAGGGACTCTTAACACCATCAGGGGAGGTGGTGTGCGCATAAGGGGAGGATGGGAGCAGAGGAAAGGATGATGGGACATCATGGGGAGATATGAAGGACCCGGAGGGCGGATTAAAGCGTAGCGGGTGCCTCAATTTACCCAGGGATGAAGACGAACACACACAGCACGTCAGCTTTAAGTCAGACACCTGTGACGGATAGCTGTTCCATTTTTTACGCTTAAACCCTCTAATTCTGAGTCCAATCACAACACATGTGACAAGAGAGAACAAAAGAGAAGGCTTGATTACAGTCGACTTGGTGTCATTCCAATTTTCCCTTTCGGAAGTTACAGGACATATTTTAAGCTCCATATCTAAAGCTTACAGTATGCTATCAAATTCTAAGAACAAAAAATAAGAACATGACCCAAATTAAACTATGACAATCAGGCAAAGTGGCAACAAAACGAAACTGGTCAGAATGGATAACGAAAGACTTCATAGCACAGAGTCCTGCAACAGTAGAAGAGGGGGCGAATCAGGACAACATTTATTATATCCCCGAAACGCGGAGCGTCGGGGATGTAATGGTTTTGCGTGCACCGCCGCCGCCGCCGCGTCCGCCGCCGCGTCCGCGTCCGCGTCCGCCGCGTAAGGTCTTTCGTGTTAACGCGATAACTTTTGAACGGATGTTTGGATTTGTCCCAGATTTGGTGTGTGAATGCTCTAGGGCAGGTTCATGAACTGATTCGAGTTTGGAGGTCAACAATTTCAAGATGGCCGAATTCAAGATGGCCGAATTTTTATTTGGCCCATTACTTCTGACCGGGTGGATGGATTTGTCCCAGATTTGGTGTGTGAATGCTCTAGGGCAGGTTCATGAACTGATTCGAGTTTGGAGGTCAACAATTTCAAGATGGCCGAATTCAAGATGGCCGAATTTTTGTTTGGTCCATAACTTCTGACCGGGTGGATGGATTTGTCCCAGATTTGGTGTGTGAATGTTCTAGGGTAGGTTCATGAACTGATTCGAGTTTGGAGGTCAACAATTGCAAGATGGCCGAATTCAAGATGGCCGAATTTTTGTTTGGCCCATTACTTCTGACCGGGTGGATGGATTTGTCCCAGATTTGGTGTGTGAATGCTCTAGGGTGGGTTCATGAACTGATTACAGTTTGGAGGTTAACACTTTCAAGATGGCCGAATTCAAGATGGCCGAATTTTTGTTTGGTCCATAACTTCTGACCGGGTGGATGGATTTGTCCCAGATTTGGTGTGTGAATGTTCTAGGGTAGGTTCATGAACTGATTCGAGTTTGGAGGTCAACAATTTCAAGATGGCCGAATTCAAGATGGCCAAATTTTTGTTTGGCCCATTACTTCTGACCGGGTGGATGGATTTGTCCCAGATTTGGTGTGTGAATGCTGCAGGGTAGGTTCATGAACTGATTCGAGTTTGGAGGTCAACACTTTCAAAATGGTGGAATTTTTATTTGGCCCATAACTTCTGACTGGGTGGATTGATTTGCCCGGTAACTCCTTAATTTAATGGTTCACCATTTCAGTGAATCTACCATATCAGGTAGGCCTACAGTGTAATAACCAGTGTAACAATATTTAATAACCAGTGTAATACTAGTGTAATACCAGTGTAAAAATAGGCAATACCAGGTACAGTGTAATAACCAGTGTAACAATATGTAATACCATGTAATACTAGTGTAATACCAGTGTACAAATATGCAATACCATGTAATACCACTTACACACAAATAGCCTACATGATTTAAGTACAAAATTGGTACATGGTGTCACACTGGTATGACGTGGTATTAAATATTGTTACACTGGTTATTACACTGTACCTAATGTGGTATATCCACTGTAATAGTGAACCATTAAAACAGTGTTACCATTTGCCCCATTTTTCCCTTCATTTTCACAATAGTCATTTGGTTTTAAGCCTCTGCTCGTCATTTGATCTATGTGTAGATATTAAATATATTTATTTTATATTTTGTATTTATCATAAACGTTCATGAAAAGGTGGACGGGAGTGGTAGGAATGATTGGGGACTGGAATCGTCGCGTTTCGGGGATATACCTTAAGCAGTCGAAGGCGACTGCACAGGCAGTCTAGTTTGAAATGCAGATCCAGAGACCCAGATAGGAGTGCTTTAGGGCTTTACGTCTAAACTTTCAGGAGGCTAATATTCCAAACACAAACAATGAGCCAGTAAATATCACGCTGGTAGTACACGGCCAGGATACAGACTTCCAACTTTTAAAAAAACCCTCACTGTACCCTTGAAGAAATACAACCAGAAAATTGCAAATGCAGGTTACGTTTGTGCAAGCATTCTCCTTTTTAGCCGAGGTTCAACTCACCAAGCAGGAATAGCCTACGAGGACGAAACATCACCGCTTATTTACTACATCTAAATTACACAAAGCTGGAGAAATGAGCTGCAAAAGATATCAAATGGTGATCAAACATAAGCACTAACGTCCAGTTTGTGAAAACTAGGACGCAAAGATGCAATCTTAAATGATGAAACCCCAAGTTACAAATTCAGTTAGAAGCTTCATTTTGCACACTCAGCCGTGCATATTCCCAATACACTGCAAGTCCTGACAGCTATCCACCATTATCTGTATCACCCAGAAAGAGTGTCACAAGGCCACCGCACCTCAGAGCGCAATTCACCATGGAAACAGAACTGTCATTCATCATGTGGCCTCACACGGCTGTTCTGTTCAGTCCTATTCAAAATTAATTACTTTCTCTCTTTGGGAGCTCAAATAGTTATTCCATCACACAACTACTACCCGGCCAAAAAGTAGTCAAAACGCTCAAGGCGAATTAAAAAGGAATCCATACCATCCTCCAAATCTAAATTAAAGAGATAAACTGAAAATAGCCAGGGGAGACTTACAGTAGAGGGGATATGAAAACACTGGCCTCTTTTCAGCGGGCAGCGACAACAAATACATGAAATATGTTTTTAAAAAGTGGGTAGTTTATCGCCATCTTGGCCATCGCCTCAAAGAGTGCAAAGCTATAATTAACACACCCACTACATTTCTGCCAGTGTGGGGTATATTTTTTCCCTCTTTTTTTTCTTTCTTTCTTTTTTTAAAGGCATTTGCCTCACACCAGAGGGGGTCTAGATCAGGGGGCGATCTACCACAGCTTGAGCACCTGGAGGACTACTGTAGGGTTCAATGGTGTTATACCACGTGGTCAAAAAAAGACGGAAATAAACTAAACCCTGACTAGACATGAGCCAAGACTGGAGATGCTCCAGACTCGCATGGCCCAATCACTGCCAGATCCACATCCCAGGAAAAAAGAAGAATATGTGTGTGTGTGTGTGTGTGTGTGTGTGTGTGTGTGTGTGTGTGTGTGTGTGTGTGTGTGTGTGTGTGTGTGTGTGTGTGTGTGTGTGTGTGTGTGTGTGTGTGTGTGTGTGTGTGTGTGTGTGTGAGAGAGAGTACTGCTCAAAGGTACAGAAGGCGGTGCACATACAACCACAGAAAAAAATTAAAAAAATCAGCATGCAGCTCTACTGCTCATGCTTTGCCAAGACTTCCCAGAGCCGAAGTTGCCAGAAATATTGGTCCACCAGAGGTGTAAATTGGGGTTTCTGGAATTCAACATCCTACCAATATTATATATTTGTTCATGGCTTTGCACTTAACACAGGTTACTTCACAAATGTCTTTTTTTATATATAAATATATTTTAGGGCTTTTGTGCCTTTATTATTTGATAGGCCAGTGGAGAACAGACAGGAAATGGCTGGGAGAGAGAGAGATGGGGATGGATCGGGAAATGACCCGGGCCGGGAATCGAACCCTGCATAGCAATCCAGTGTCCAGCCACTAGAGCCACGGCGGGGCACCTCACTAATTTCTAACCTAGATATAACCTTGCTGATAATTTGCGTGCTTGCCTTGAATCAGCTCAATATTTCACAACTTTTGGCTTTATGAAGCCGGTATTGATGCCTGCAACCATACTACGGAATACAGCCTAGGTCATTTAAAAAAAAAAAAATTACAATTAGGGGAAAATATTTTCAATGATGTTACATGAACAGGGTGTGTTTTTTCCTATTTACTCTAGTCTCTACTCTCTACAAGGCTTCTGAAATGTCAATGGGACTGCTGATGCTGAAAACCTTCAAAGCAAGCTGTGTGAAATCTTGCTGCTTGTAGCACAGCAATGTGTGTGTGTGTGTGTGTGTGTGTGTGTGTGTGTGTGTGTGTGTGTGTGTGTGTGTGTGTGTGTGTGTGTGTGTGTGTGTGTGTGTGTGTGTGTGTGTGTGTGTGTGTGTGTGTGTGTGTGTGTGTGTGAGAGAGAGAGACATATAAAAGCATGTGTGGGTCTCTGAGCAAAACAACATCTATCAGACCGAGGAATCTGTGGACTGGGACTGTGTGTGTGTGTGTGTGTGTGTGTGTGTGTGTGTGTGTGTGTGTGTGTGTGTGTGTGTGTGTGTGCGTGTGTGCGTGTGTGCGTGTGTGTGTGTGTGTGTGTGTGTGTGTGTTTTCAGTATGTGTGAGTACTCCAACTACGGTACAAGACATTTGTTATCTGGGCAGAGTCCGGGGGAAACGAGAACCCTGGGGTGCATTTCTCAAAAGAGAAGTTGTTAGCCTGTTAGCAACTTCGGTAGTTGCCAATGGGAAAATGCATTGAAAACAACAAAGTAGCTAATGTAGTAAGCAACTTTGGTTTCGGAATCCACCCCTGGATGGGTTCTCAAAAAAACCTCAGAACAAAATCCTCAACCAAACAGCCCAGCACAGTGTACCATCTTCGTGACTAGAGACACGATGTGCTGATACACCAATGAAAGAGGGAGAGAGAAACGAGAGAGTGTGTGTGAGAAGCAGGAGAAATGTGCATCATAATGTTGGTAATGCTTGGACGGATATATTAAAATGTCTTCTGTTGCCCAGTCTTGCACTTTAAATGTCTGAATGTGTTTTGTATATGTACTCTAGGTGAACTGTATGTGTACTGTCTATGTCTATACTGTCTATGTCTATACCTAAAGTATGTCAATGAAAGAATGTTCAATTCTTTGCATGACCAGTGCATTTAAAGAAATTGACAATAAAGCCGACTTGACTTGACTTAAAATCATTCATGATAATTCATACAATTGTCATTAAGATTCCTGAAAAATCTAATTTTCCCAATAAGGGTTTTCTCCATAAAATTACCTAAATGGACAAAAGAAGGTATACAAGTACATCTGCCTCAAGAGTGACAAATATAATCAAAACCAAATCACGTCTCTAATTTAGACTTCATGCAAAAGTAGATATGGATGTAGATATGGATGTGGATAAGGTCACTATGATCATGGAGTAGTCAAAAATTGAACATTAAATTCACAATGAGTTGATATCATGATCGTATCAATGGATAAATGAGGCAGATAATATTGTACTGATAACAAGAATGAGAATATGGAATATGAAGAAATGGAAGGTTTAGAAATACTGGAGAAAAACAGCTAAGAGACTTCCCAAGATGAGACGAGACACACCGAGCAGTTCCTTCCAAATTAATTTAACTTTAGGCTGACTAACGTTCAATCAGAGAGAGAGATCGTGGTTCATTTGCTTTCCGCAAATACATTAGGGGGAGAGAGAGAGAGAGAGCAAATTAAACGAGTGCAGTCATTAACTTGTTTTCCCCATAATGAAATGGGAGAGGATCTGAGAGGTGCTCACAGGAAGAGCTGGAGAAGGGCCGAGGCGATCGTGCCAGAGTGTGGACAACTTGTCATCAAGGCGGCGGAATCTGGTTGCCAGTATGCGATAAACACAGTGCAGCAAATCATCTGTTCCCCCTGGTTGACCGAAATAGCTGCAACTTGTATGAATAGATGTTTGTATTGTATGCAGATGTCTGAGGATGTTTATGTGTCTATATGTATAGCAAATGAGAGATGTGTACACAACAAGATCTAACCTGATGGAACTGAAAAGTCTGATGTGAAAACAAATATCCCTATGGGACAATAAAGAATAAAGAATCTAATCTAATCTACCTCTTCTCCAATACACACCAATTATATATTGAGGGCAGAGCTAGATCTGAAAGATGTTAATCTGATAAGACATGGGTATTTATTGTGATTCTATCTTTCTGTTATTATTCTGCACAACAACAACCTTTCTCTAGGTTTACAACAACAACCACGTTAACCCCGACCCCTGCTACGCCAGCGTGGAAGAATCTCTCATCGTAACCCCACCAGAGTGTAGAGAGGAGCCTCCCGCGGCCTCACACATGGCGGGGTTAATGTGGGTGCGTTTAGAGGGCAGCTGTGCTTCGGCAGCGTCCAGATGGAGGGAGGCCAACGGGGGGTGAGGGGTGGGGTTGGGGAGCTCTCGTGCACCGAAATAGGCAACATGCGGTACGTACCTTCACCTCGATGAAGTCGGGCTGGCCAAGGGCGATGAGCTCCGAGTAGGCCTTCAGCTCGTCCACGTTCCACGCCTTGACCAGGGTCAGCCTGTACACCGTGCGCTGTT
>NC_085864.1:29676862-29696862 GCF_034702125.1 Engraulis encrasicolus | reverse complement strand
AACATTGAACTCTGCTGCCAAATGATAATGTTTACAATACACACAACAATCCATGATCGAGCATCTAGCATCTCACTCTCGTTTCACACTCGATATTAACAAGGTCTTCTTCAAACAGTAGCTTTCCCATGTGACATTCTATTGGCTTCCAAAACACCATTGTTGCAATACAACCCCCCGCACATCAACAACATCGAACTCTGCTGCCAAATGCCGCAGCTGTCCATTTTTCTTTGCCGCGGCTCAATAAATGTTATTGTTTGTTTAACAGATGCAGATCGAAACCTTTGGCGAAAATGAATGTGACATGAGCGCTCTCTCTGCAAGAAAAAAAATGCTGGTGTGGAAAAATGAAATGCCATTGTGTCGACTGTCGAGGCCCTTTATTGTACATTAAAGCATTAAATCAAATTGACGAATGAGTCACTCAGCAGCAGTGTCAGTGGAGCCCGACTCCCACCACCGACAATAATGGACACATCACATGTGACGAGAGGACCGGAGCACCTTGAGGTAAATTGGGAGAGAAAATTAATAGCAGTCCTATTGGAGCTCCCCCTCCCCAACAATAGATCCCTAACACCTCCAAACGCCCACAATAACAGACCCATTACATGACGAGAGCAGCCGTACACTCTTGGTTGAATATAGAAAAAAAACTACAACCCTGTCCCATCCTAACCCCCTTGCCATCAGTGGAGACTCCCACCTCCCAAAATAATGAAAACGCTATACGCACGCACGCACGCACGCACGCACGCACACACCATCCAACCACAATGGGTACATTGCATGAAAAGAGCACCAGTACAGCTGGAGCTAAATCATGAGAAAGCGTACAGGCCCTCTCACAGCATCTGCATTGTAGGCCCGCTATCCTCCATCCACTAACTCACAATATTGGACACATCACCACATCACATGTCAGGGTGACCAGGCAGAACACCTTGAGTTAAATTGGGAGAAAGCTCCCACCCTGTCCTGTCCCTGCCCCCAGCCCCAGCCCCATCCACAACATCCACCCTCTCCTTCTCCCTCCCCCACCACCCCTCCCTCCCCCACCACCACACCGCCCAGCAGGCACACACACGTGCACACACACTCGCGTGCGCACACATACACACGTGCACACACGTGCACACACACACACACACACACACACACACACACACACACACACACACACACACACACACACACACACACACACACACACACACACACACACACACTTTGAGCGTCAGAGCTCCAGCACCACCAGCACCATCCCCACCACCACCACCAGCACCTCCACCACCACCGCCCAGCAGGTGACCTTCACACCTGGCCCTATCCATTGTGTCCTTCTGAAGAACGAGACCTTTTACTTCCCCCTCCGTTAGGCCCAAAATAGAAACACATTACACTCAGGTACCCCCCCAGAGTGAGGGATGAGGGGTCCGACCGACACACTGCACTGCACTGCACAGCACAGCAGCCCCCCCTCCTCTCCCCTTGCAACAGCTGGAGAGCCTCAGGATGGACATGGGAGAGAGTGTGTGTGTATGTGTGTCTGCGAATATGCGTGTGTCTGCGTGTGTTTCCACATGTGTGCATTTGCAGGGACACGTGTGCTTGTGCAAGAGTGTGTGCGTCAAAGTATACAGTATGTATGGGTGTGAGCTCCTAAGTCGATTTGTCCCCAAGTCTGTGTGTGTGTGTGTGTGTGTGTGTGTGTGTGTGTGTGTGTGTGTGTGTGTGTGTGTGTGTGTGTGTGTGTGTGTGTGTGTGTGTATGTAATGTGAGTGTTTGTGTGTCCCATGTCCGTGCAGGCGAGGTGTCTCAGCAGTACGTGTGTGTGTGTGTGTGTGTGTACATCTGCGCACACACGTGCAGCGCATGCAAACTGTTGGAGTAATGTACATAAGTTATTCACTTTGTCTAACTCTTGTCCCCAGGCTTTAAGTCAGGGCATATGTATGTGCGTATATTCTGAATGTGTCATTGTTTTCGCTCTGTGCCTGCAGGCCAGAGAAAGAGAGAGAGAGAGCAGGAATGTTCTTCAACTGTAGCAAACACTCTCTCATTAGGCGAGGAGAAAAGGACAAGGTCACATTCAGTCTGTTTCAGCTAAATAACAAGATATTCTGCTAAGAAATATGCTACTGTGTAAACTGGTATTCTGCTAAGAAATATGCTACTGTGTAAACTGGTTTCAACTGGTTTAGCTAATTACCCCTCCCCTTAGACCAATTGAAACCGAAATTGTAACTAGGGCTTTCCTTCAATAAAACGTAAGGAGAAGGAGGCTGTTTTCAGAGTGATCTTGGACATTGTAACTGAAAGCAGTCTCCTGGTCACCCTCCTTGCAAGTGTTGAATTTAACTCAAGTTCTCTGTGACTCTTCTGTACAGGTTATTAGAGATAAATGTTGGTAGCTTAAACCTAACATTTAATTGGTCCTTTCGAACCGGATTCCAAGATACCTGACGATTCCAGCGTGCGAGTGAGATCCAGGAAGACTGTGGCCACAGCACTAAGACCCTTTGCGGGACTGGTCCCTCCCTCGCAGGCTGGGATCTGAGGGTTGACGGAATACCCAAGAGAACAGAGAATTGTGAGTAGGTCTTTTATTCAAAAGGATTGAATGTGAAAGACGGTAAATAGAGAGTAAAACCCTGACAATTCTAGACTCTATCAGGTAAAATAGGAGGCCAGACTCCTCTGTGTCGTTGAACAAGTTAAAGACTGGACTACGTAAAGTAAAGGGAGAGCAGACTCCCCTAGTTTAGAAGAAACTAGTTAAAATCTGTGTTCTCCGCGTTGAGAAAAGTGTGAAAGTGTGTATGAAAGGAAATACATTTACCATTAGGTGATTGTGTTTCATACCAATTCAACAAGAGTAAAGTAGTGAGCCCTTGTGGATGCTCGTATGCAAGAAGGTTCCACCTGAGAAGGTCGAAGAGAACCTTACCACAACGGTCGTTGATCGCTACCTTGTTGCAAAAACCAGTGTTAGAATACTGCAGGTATTAAAGAACCACTGGGCCAAATTTTAGTTCAAAATGGGAACGGGGCAAAGCAAAGACAGAGAGAAGTTCTTGGAAGAACTATCGTGTAAAGACTGAAAAGTAGTACAAAAAGAAGACCCTACGGCAATAGCACCTTTTGTGTTATTGGATAAAGCGGTACGAATAGAAAAATACTTGATAAATGCTTTATATGTGGAGAAAAGGGTCACTGGGCAAGGCATTGCCCACAAACAAACAAAAAATGTAGATCTGAAAACTCTGAAATTATAGCAAAACTAGTGTGAAATAGCAAATGACAGCCATTTGGATTACTCACTGAGCAGTTAATGTCTCAGATACCATATAGTAATATGATATGTTTACTAACAACTGTGATCTCTGTTTGTCTGTCTGTGTGGGCCCTATTTGTTGTATGAATTGTCCTAGTGGGACACCCCACTGTGTGTGTGTGAGAGAGGTTGTATATGTGTCTGTGGAGTGTACGTGTGTATCTGTGGAGTGAGTGCCTATAATATGTCTGAGAGTGGAAGACATACTTTGGGTGTTTAGTGGAGGTACTAGGGATGGTACAAACCGCACCGAAAACCGAAATCGTATAATTCACACACCATACCGAACCGTGAAATGCAGTCCGTGGCAAACCGCAATTCATGTACTGCCCAGAAAAATATGTTAAGTAGAGATTCTAGGAGTATCTTACCCAGTCTCTCTGATTAATACATTAGTATATAAGACCAATCAGAGGATGACACAATTAAAATCACACCATTTTCACATTATAAGCCTATACAAACCATATGTAGGATATTTAGTGATAGGTCTGATTCTATTAGCCACTTGAAAGAGGGCATTTGAAAGGCTGATGAACGAGAACCGTGACCTTGATTCCGTGATATGAACCGCACCGTGAATTTTGTCAATCGTTCCACCCCTAGGAGGTACTCTATTGTGTTCAGAGTTAGCCGAAGCTTGTGAGTGCACATGTTGAAACAAAATTTAAAAAAAAAGAAGGAGCCTTTTATTTTATTCTACAATTCAACTTTGAGGTCTAGAATTTTGTCATGATTTTGTTTTTCCACACATTCTTACCAATTTATTTTTGGCAGGAGAAAATGGGGTTGTGGAGTTATGTTTTTTTTTTTTAGGCAACTGTTTTCAATTGATTGTTAATGTTTAATGTATTGTCTTAAGTGAGAAATCACCAACCGTGGTGAAGGCCACCGGGCCCTTTCTACCTGGCCCTTTATGTGTAAGAAAAGCGTAACGTTGCGATGGTCTCTTTTTGATGGTTTGTGCAAGTAGGGTATTGGTTGGTTTAAAGAGGTGTAATTTAATTGTGGAATCTGGGTTCGCCAGGTTTCCCCAGTCTGTATAAACAATGGAAAAGTGAAACTGAACGTAAAGAAAGCTGAAGCAGGTTGAAGAGACTTTGAAGGCTATTTGTTTATATTTGTGATAGGCCTACTCGTTGTTTGTGCATTAAATGCTATTGTTTTAAATGGACTATCCTGAACATGTTAACTTTGCAAAAGAGTTTTGCTTTCATGATTTACTGTAGGCCTAACGAAAAAAGGCCCTGTTTTGGACAGTGACTATGCAATCAGGAATACACATGTTAGAGGAAGAAGGATGAAACCTCTTTCTCACAGAGGAGGAGGAAGATTTGCTAAAACCAGTCCCCACCGAACTCTGGTCTAAGGGACCCTGTGATGTTGGATTAATTAAAGGGGGCAGCACCCGTTATAATAAAACCTAAAACTGAACACCGACCTAGGATAAAAAACAATACCACAGCTTAAAGTTATGTCAAATATCTATCATTGTCATTAGTTTAATACTATAAGTATGAACATTGCTTCACATGTTTGGCACTATGCAGTGCCTGGTATTGAATGAGGTGTGTGATGAGCAGAGGTGGAAAGAGTACAGAAAATGTGTACTCAAGTAAAAGTACCTATCTAAAAATCTACTCAAGTAAAAAGTAAAAAAGTACTTCACTTAAAATGTAATTTGAGTAAAAGTTACTTAGTTTACTTTTAATTAGCTTTCCTCTTGAGAATGTCATGTTTTATTTTCTTGAATATCGTCCATAACCTCTATCTCTTGCTTGGCACCAGCCATCATCCAATACATTGATACAAGAGAGTAAAATAGTGGAAATGCTGTGTGCCATCCTGCACAAACTTTTATTTCCGGCGGATTGTGTCATTATTGTGCATTGCATTTTGTCTCTCAGTCATTTTTTTGTTTACTCAGTACTCAGGCCAGGTTCCAGTGTAATTGAGTAAAGTACTTGGGTCAAAATGTACTCAAGTACAAGTAAAAGTATTAATTAAAAAAATTACTTAAAAAGTACAAAGTATTCATAAAAGCTACTCAAGTACAATACTTGAGTAAAAGTAATTAGTTACTTTCCACCCCTGGTGATGAGACATGTCAAGGTTTTCTACTTGCTTTTAAAAGTTTGAATTTGGGGACGTTGGGATCCTTATATTTTCATTTGTTTGATTTACAAAGGAAGACACAGTTGTCTCTCTGTATTTTCATTTCATTACTGTTTTGAATTGTTTGGTTTGTTATTTTCGGATAAACCATATGTGTAGCCGTGCCATACTTAGAATTAATCTGTGTAAGGGTCTTGAAACACCCTTTTCTTTCCTGTGTGAAGATAAGTAGGCCTCCCTGTAGACCAGTGGTTCCCAACCTATGGGTCAGGACCCCCCTTATGGGTCGCCAAAGATCCAACGGGGGTCGCGGAGCCCTCTTGATTTTAAGGGGTTTCGTTTTAAATATATATAGCCCATGTTGAATAAAAGACAAAGCATTTAACTAATAAATGCATAGACGAAACAAATTGTAAGTGCTACATTAAAACATTTATTCATTTGACCAAAGACGAATTGAGGAATAAAAATAACTAAAATAAGTTATCGCAGGAAACGGAGGGCATCTTGTGTGACTCCGTCTCGTGCGGGCGCTCGCGTGGTTGGGTCACCAAAGCTTAACATAGTAAAAACATGGGTCCCCTAAGAAAAAGGTTGGGAACCACCACTGTACACTAACGATGAATCTGAGATTGAAACTTCATACAAACAAAGATTCAAAAGTTAAGATTAAAATTAAGTGTTTGCACAAGGCAAATAGTGAAAGGTTGGTCTAATTTTATCATGTTTTTTAGACAAAAATGTATCATGTCATTTTTTCTTTCTCTTTCAAACCATGCGACGTTTGACCTAAAGTTAGACAAGGTCTGACCTTTATACCGTAGGTAAAGGGTCTGTCTGGTTGTTTCATTTTTCTTTTAAAGTTGCGTATTTTACAATGGCAGTTGTGTGTTCTTTCTTTTTATCTCTTACATTTTGATTGGTTTATCTAGTGATCTGTATGTCTGGGTGATGACAATGCGCAACTTTGGAATGGTGTGAGAAAGTGGAGAGTAGTAATACTAAATGTCATTCATTTTAATTTGATGGAGCCATGGGCTAAGCCATGTCTCAACAGGAGGGAGATAAGCATATACTACTTATGGTTTTAATTCCTATTCAAATTTTTTTTGGAGAGCATGTATAGTGTGTGCAAGGCACAATGCTCAAGGTAACCTAAGCATATCCACAAATATTATTGGATTCTCAAATTACTAAAAAAAAGAAGAAAAAAAAAAGAAAATTATTTGTTGTAACGATGTGAGCAGTAAGATGCTTTGTGGTGCCAGATTGTTAATTGTGTGTAGTGTTTTGATGGTAGGTGTTCCAATACTTTGTGTTCCACTCCCTATTTTTGAATGTACTGACATTATTGGCAGGAGTTGGGCTAGGCCCTAAATCATCATGACCTCATGACAGAAGGACAGTGAGGACTGCATGCCAATATGTTTTAGTTCTGTTACAGAGGGATTTATGCAGACCTAACTACTATGTGAGGCCAGCTAATACTATGATTAAAGTAATTTTGTACTGCATGCTTAATGTTATGCTTCTCTGCCTATTATGTCCATCTGTGCATAGAGTATTTTCAGGGCTACATTGGATGCAGTAACCATATTTTTTCAGTCTGCGTTTATGGCCTATTCAGTAATGGACTGTACTCTAAACGTGAGCCACAATAGTCAGATATGACCAGAGTCGGTTTCATGTTATACTTTTGGGATTAAGTAATTTTCTTTTTCATAATTTTGCTGTGTGCTTGATAATTGTTGTTCTCCCGGAATGTAGTGCTATCTATTTTATTTTGAGTATAGATTATGAGACAATGGTCGGTCTGTCTTGGGTTTTGTTTTGTCACCACTAACAAAACGTTTTTTTTGTTTCTTTTCTATTATAATGCTCTCTACTCTGTTACAGCTGCGCACCTCCTCCACACTACTGACTGTGTGTGGATGAGTTGACTGAGAGCTTCTGTCTTTAAGCAAATGTTTGAAGAAGCCTGCCTTGATATATGTACCTATGAAATGGAGGGTGTGGGGAGATGTTTGGCAGAATTTTCATTTTTGGTTTATTCATTTTTGATTTTTTCTTTTTCAGAGTTTGATGCAAACAGGTATTTTGTGTGGACAATTACTGTGCTTCAAAAGTCTGTTTCGGAAATTACTTCAGTCTTATTGAGTCATGTGGATGGCACATATCTCAAACAGGAGAGATATTTTTAGGATTAATCAGTGCATCAAACAAATGTGTGTGTATAGGGCACATGTTAAATGAAACATTGTTCTGAAAACTTCACCCCTAACCTAACCTGAAACATTCATTTACAACAATGCTGATTTTGGCTGATACACTGGACTATGATAAATGTCTATGTGTAGAGTACTTTTCTCTGTTCTTGTTCATCTCGACAGGAAAAGGTCCTGCCAAAATCAAGGCTTAGGCCAGTAATTGGATGTTCATCAAAGTGCTGTCAGATGCACGTTAAGACTGTCCAAACCAAGTGCTGAGCCCACTGTCGTGAGGGTTACGATACATCTCTTGCACGGCAATCTAGGGAGACTTGGCCGTGGACAGACCCTCCCAGTTGCTGTGGGAGGGGGTGGACCTGTCATCAAAAGGATTGAATGTTTACATTCCGTCCGTCTCAGTGCTGCTGGGGTGAACAAGGCGTTGCCCTCACCTTTACAGGGTTAACTTTCCCAAAGCCAATGGTGGAAGCAAGCTTGAGACTGTGTTTTTCCTTACAAACTGGAGACGAAAAAGGTGCTGGACATTTTCTATGGACATGGACTCTGTGAGTGGATACAGATCCCAGGATAATTGACACACACACGGATGGTGGGGTGAGTGTTGCCTGTGCCTGCCAGGGGCGCTGCCAGGGATGTTGGGCCCCATGGGAGATTCAACTTTTGGGCCCCCTTGGGGGCCCCTCTCAGTGCTTGGGCCCTTGGAATCTGTGCTGCTTTCCCCCCCTAGCGGCCCCCATGGTACCTGCACCTGTCATACATTGCTTATGTGTGTTTAAACTTCAATAGCACCTGTCATACATTGCTTATGTGTGTTTAAACTTCATTAGGAGAACAAGAAAATGATTTCTATTTCTTCAGTTATGTGTATGTTCGAAACATAGGAATGATTTTCTATTTCTTCCTAACTTTACGTGATTAGAATGACACCATAAAAGTTTTAACTGTGCTATACCCATTTAAAAATCTGTATTTTTGTGTGTCTATGGATAATGCCCTTATGAATGTATTATGGGTTTATGAATTTTGTTTGTTATGGAGTGGATTAATGCAGAGGTATCATGTTTGGCAACTGCGAGATAGTGCAAATTGAATAACAGGAGGGAAATGTTGGAGTAATGTACATAAGTTATTCACTTTGTCTAACTCTTGTCCCCAGGCTTTAAGTCAGGGCATATGTATGTGCGTATATTCTGAATGTGTCATTGTTTTCGCTCTGTGCCTGCAGGCCAGAGAAAGAGAGAGAGAGAGCAGGAATGTTCTTCAACTGTAGCAAACACTCTCTCATTAGGCGAGGAGAAAAGGACAAGGTCACATTCAGTCTGTTTCAGCTAAATAACAAGATATTCTGCTAAGAAATATGCTACTGTGTAAACTGGTATTCTGCTAAGAAATATGCTACTGTGTAAACTGGTTTCAACTGGTTTAGCTAATTACCCCTCCCCTTAGACCAATTGAAACCGAAATTGTAACTAGGGCTTTCCTTCAATAAAACGTAAGGAGAAGGAGGCTGTTTTCAGAGTGATCTTGGACATTGTAACTGAAAGCAGTCTCCTGGTCACCCTCCTTGCAAGTGTTGAATTTAACTCAAGTTCTCTGTGACTCTTCTGTACAGGTTATTAGAGATAAATGTTGGTAGCTTAAACCTAACAAAAACACAATCCATGTCAAGGTGTCTCTTGGTGTGTGGAGGAATTATTTTTATACCGCGCAGCTTCAATTATATTTCCACCCCCTGCAACTGCACATCGCTGGAGGAAGCGCCAGTCCAATGACAGTTCCCTCCAGAGCCGCTGACAGCTTTTGCTGGGCCCAGGACAAAGTAATTGGGACAACATACCTGTTTGTCCCCGCCCCTCTTGTCGGCGGGCCTGGTTCCCTCCACCAGCCCCCTGCCACACCTCCCGACGTCCTATTGACTTGGGGCCACAAGGGGGGGTGTCTAATGACATCCAGACAGAGAGCAACAAACGGCTATGCGCAGTGTCTCTCAACCTTTTTTCAACAAATGCCCCCTGGACCTCACCCTAAGCCTCCCGACGCCCCCTTGACTTCATCCTAAACATACCAACGGCTCCCTTTGTGTTAAAAAAATAAATTGACTAATGCCCCCTCACCCTCTCAACTGTATCCTTCTCAACGCCCCCTCCCCTAGGCAAGGCAAGGCAAGTTTATTTAAGATATAACATAAGGTAAAATGATAGTACTAATAATAATAATTAAAAAAAGCCTAGGGCTCCCCAACGCCCCCTGGGGGAGCTGTACCGCCCCCGTTGAGAAACAGTGCACACAAAAAAGGGACAACAGATGGTCGAGACACTCCCTGAAAATGCCTCCGAATTAAACTCTTCATTCCTCTTAATCACGGCACTGACTTTGTAATGGAAAGTGTCAATTACCTACCAAGCCTGGCTCACATTCTTTCGTTCATTCATTCATTCAATGTGGACTTGGCAGCCTGATGTGAATCAGGCGTTGGCGCTAGTGGCAGAACAATTGCACACAGGGCCCCAGGGCAAGACACTTATAGGGCCCCCTATACAGCTTGCCAAGCTCACAATAGGGCCCCCACCACCAACACGGGAGAGCCCTGGGCACAGGGGCAAGTGCCCTGCTCGCCCCCCCCCTATAGCTACACCCCTGGTTGGCGCCCTGCCACGACTGCTGCTGCTACTAAATAACAGTTTTGCTTGATCAATAAGATCGCTCTTCTCTAATCAAATTGCTAAATAAGTTGCTAATCATCAATCAACAGGATGGATTCTGGAGTGGGTTTGTCAGTGCCACAATGGTGGCAGTTGTGTGTGACATGACAGAGAGGAGAAGGAGGAGTATGAGGAGGATGGAGATAGGGAGAGAAAGATCATGACAGGGGAGTGAGAGATGAGATGAGATGAGAGGAGAGAAAGAGTGAGAGATCAGTGGATGTGTGAATGAAGGCTGAGCTCTGTCTCTGTCTCTCTCTCTACCCGTGCTCTCTCTCCCCTCTCTCTCCCTCCCTCCCTCGCTCGCTCCCCCTCTTTCTCCCCTCTCTCTCTGCCTCTCCCTCCCTCCGCAATGAGTTTAATGAATGCGGCGTGATGGAAGAAAAGCAATATTGGGGCAAAGTCTGGAGTCAGATTCATCTTCTTGTCTAATGGCGTGCCAGAAACCATGGGGGGTAAATGTCAAGTTAATTTACTGGGCGCACTCAATATTAGTTTGTGCCAGGTTTATGCAAACCAAATAAAATGGGAAAAAAAGATTGCTTTAAACAGTTTACTGCAAAATCCACTGACCTATTCATGGCTTAATGATGTAACAGAACTGAAACCCCAATGTGCTACACAGGCTGTGGACTAAATGTGTGTGACGTGTGTGTGTGTGTGTGTGTGTGTGTGTGTGTGTGTGTGTGTGTGTGTGCGTGCGTGCGTGCGTGCGTGCGTGCGTGCGTGCGTGCGTGCGTAACCCCAATGTGTTACACAGCCTGTGGACTAAATAATCTGGAGAGAGGGTGTGTGTGTGTGTGTGTGTGTGTGTGTGTGTGTGTGTGTGTGTGTCTGTGTGTCTGTGTGTGTGTGTGTGTGTGTGTGTGTGTGTGTGTGTGTGTGTGTGTGTGTGTGTGTGTGTGTGCGTGCGTGTGCGTTCGTACGTGTGTGTGTGTAACCCCAATGTGTTACACAGCCTGTGGACTTTGTGTGTGTGTGTGTGTGTGTGTGTGTGTGTGTGTGTGTGTGTGTGTGTGTGTGTGTGTGTGTGTGTGTGTGTGTGTGTGTGTGTGTGTGTGTGTGTGTGTGTGTGTGTGGTGTGTGCGTGTGTATGTGTGTGTGTGTGTGTGTGTGTGTGTGTGTGTGTAGTGTGTATAGTGTGTGTGTGTGTGCGCTCCAAGTCACAAGGAGCCTGGGCCAAGGCTTGCAGCCACAGACACTTATCTCAGTAGGCCCCGTGCTGGAGCCCCACGCTGGGGAAGGTTTGTCACGCCACCCAAACTTCTGGCAGTCTGACAAACCAAAGCGCGGCAAAACACCCAGCCTGACATCACTGCTCCTGGCTGACTGGCTGGCTGGCTGGCTATGGCATACGGTGGCTACGGTCTCAGGGAACAGGCTGTTATAAAACTCACTATATCCTGTGCCGCCAATGCCGTCAACTTACCCAGCATGCATCGCTGGTAGTAAGTCCGCCATCCATCCCTTATCCCCCATCCTTATCTCATAGCCTCCATTTTTATTGGACGGCTCATAAAACATATACTACTGCTCGAGCTGCAATAAATAAAACCGATGCGAGTCGGTCGACCTACTACTCATGTTTCCCACATTAAATGTATTTCAAGGTTAGAAAACGTGGAAATATTTTTATAATACAGTGAGCTGGAGAATGAAAAAAATGAGAGCAAAAAAAAAACCGTTGAATAATTCATCACTTGATCTGAGTCAGAACTTTTTATTTTTATTATACACTTCAGGTACAACTGCTAAATGAATCTCAATCACCTGGGTAAGTCCTGGGGTGGTTGCTTTTCCTTCTCTCACTCCAAGGTGGGGGGAGTGTAAGGGGCTGAATAAGTCAGAGGGAAGGAGAAATACTAGCTGAATTGCAAAGCACACCATATAGAGAACCATCATCCTGGTTACTAACAGTGCCTTAGTCTCTCTCTCTGTCTGTCTCCCTATCTGTCTATCTGTCTATCTGTCTGTCCGTCTCCCTCTCCATCTGTCCATCTGTGTCTGTCCCTCTCCGTCTCTCTCTCTCTCTCCCAGATGCCCCTGCAGCTCCCTGGTGTCTTCATTACCCATATCTTTGGCCGGTGAGATCAGTGCAGGGCAGCCGCGGTCACTGGAGCGGAGTGATGTTGCCTAGGGCTCAGGGATGCTAAGCCAGCGACGGTCCTAGAACCAAGCCGGGATAACAAACCGACGGCCCGATGATGCTAGCTGAACATCAGCCCAGACTAGTGGCTTTCACAGGAGCCAGATGCAGACACTATGGCAACCCACTGAGCTGTGCATGCAGGGCTGCTGACAGCTTTGACTGGTCCCGGGACAAAATAATCTGAAAGGCCACCCCCTACCAATACATACACTGCAAGTAGGTCCCAAATTCTCTCTCCCACATCTCCCTGGTCCGTGGCAACTGGCCCGTGGCAACCGACCCGTTTGTCCCACCTAATGTCGAGCTTGTGTTCATGGGCTACAGCTTCCCAGGAGATTTAGTGGGGAATAAACACCCTATTTTTTATTTTATTTTCCTCTTCTCTCCTTCTCCTTCTTCTGAATGCAACACATGGGCTGGACCCCAAACACTTAATTCAGCAGTGAGTCAGAGTTAGCGAGCCACTTTGCCAGAGTGTCGGATGTGATTCAGGCTGCTTTTGGGTCTCTGCTGCCACTGAAGGTCACCGAGTGAGCTGCGGCCGGAAAACTCTGTTTGGTTGCTGCTGTGCGGTAGCATTTGAGGCAACAAACGGCTATTAAAGATAAACTACTTATGACCATGCGGATTATCAGGTTAGTCAGACGGACCATTAGGAGCTTATTTACTGTACAATTATGAAGGTCAGGCATCCCTTCACTGACGGACAGGAAATTATGATGAAAACGGACGAATGTGTGGAAATGGGACCGAATTTATTTGGCCCTATTCTCACAGTGCTGTTGATTCATAAAGCAAAGGGGATGGCTCATACAGACAGGGAATTTGGAATGAATAGATTTGAGCACAATTCAAAACTACACTTTCAAGGACTCAAAAAAAAACTTCACTTCTAAGGCCCAATCTCAAGCCAAAACGCTGCCTTTGAATCACAAAAATTGTGAACTCGACGCTTTAACATTTTTCCTGTCTCCTTTTTAAAGAAAAATAAAAATCTATTGATCTGTTTTCCCAAGAATTTGCAAATGCATTTGGTTTACCACCTCATGCTCATCCCTGACAGGCCTGTAAATAAACATATTCCCCAATTCCTCCGCTGTTTCACAATGCAGTGATCTATATAAGACTAATGGGATCCGCGCTAGGGTTAGACACTAGACAGCCATCAAGGTAATGCGCAGAATCAAAGCAGTGTGAAATGTTGTTAAGACTTTAAAAGGCAAGTAAAACCCAAAGACATAAAAAAACAGCAAAACACGACAACTGTGAAGTTGTTTGTCTCCTCACAGCCATCAGACAGCTCGTGCTGAGAGCAGTGAATGTGTGTTTTCTCAGCCCTGCTCAACTCCACTAAGTTGCACAAAAATCAACAAGTGTGTCCTACAAGTGTGTCCTCTGATGCACGCACAAATGCACACACAGGTAAACACACACACACACACACACACACACACGCACGCACAAATATGTAAACAAACACACCCAAACACACACAAGCGCGCGCAAGCATACGCACGTACATGCACGCATGCACGCACACACAAACATAAACACACGCATGCACACACATAAACAAACACAACCACACATCTGAAATACACAAACAAAATCTCTCTCTCACACACACAAACACGCAATCTCTAAAAGCACCAGCGCTGACCGCTGACCCGTGCGCAGCGGGAACGCCGACCTCCGTAGCCACACGACTCACCCTGAATCACCATCAAGCAGCTCTCAGGCACTTACAGCTTTCCCACCTCACACTAATGGAGGACATCCACCTGAGCAGACTGATAATGAGCCTTCACTCCAACCGATCCTCCCCGCCAACCACCTCCACCATTCCCTACACACCCCCAGCACTCCCACCACTCCCTACACCACTCTTCACAGCAAACTCACCTCAGGCGATGTATGTGTGTGTGTGTGTGTGTGTGTGTGTTTACCTGTGCATGCGTGCATGTGTACGTGGGAGAGAGAGAGGGAGAGAGAGAGAAAGAGAGAGGGAGAGAGTAAGAGTAAGTGTGTGAGAGAGAGAGTGTGAGTGAGTGAGTGAGTGAGTGAGTGAGTGAGTGAGTGAGTGAGTGAAAGAGAAAGAGAGAGAGAGAGAGAGAGAGAGAGAGAGAGAGAGAGAGAGAGAGAGAGAGAGAGAGAGAGAGCAAGAGAGAGAAAGAGAGAGAACACCAATGTGTCTTGTGAGATCCAAATGTGATAAAAATTCAGCATAAACAACACATCCCTGACTCCGCTGAGATGCCCAGCAGCGATGCTGCGCTGATGAGTGAGGGAGAGAGACGACGACGGAAGTATAATTGACGAATGATCAGTGGAGGTGCGCTGCTTCGAGTTTAAGAAGATTCCTAACTGCCAGTAGCTTTGAAATGTGGAGCCATCAAGACGGCAGAAGAATGATAATCGCTTCTCCTCACTGCAACGGCGTGTTATGCTTTACACATTCAACAAGCTGTCAAAGTGCTTAGACAGCCAATCCAAAATAATGCCAAGCTCCTGAGAAGCTCACTTCATGGCTCACCTCCTTTTAGGTGCCTTTTTAAGTTTTGTCATTTAAATCAATGCCACAGTTGTTGTTGTTCTTTGTATTCCCTAACTTCTGTGGACATCCACAGCATCAACAGCAACAACAGTAGGCACCATGAAGACAAAAGCCTTTTTTTCCCCATGACAGGACAGTGGAGGATAGACAGGAAGCGAGTTGGGAGAGAGAGACGGGGAAGAGTCGGCAAAGGGCCCGGGCCGGAATCAAACCCGGGCCGGACGTGTAGTAGACGAGAGCCCTACCATAGGTGCCATGGTAGGGCCGACAAAAGCCTTTTTTAATTAAAATCACAAACTCCCGACCATCCCTCAGCCCGTAAATCTTCCCACAGATAACGGACACACTGATAGACACTGGCCAATGAACCAAAGGCAGAACAAAAGTAGGGATGTTGCAACAGAAAACAATGGCTTGGCAACCGGCTGCTCCATCAATCCTTTCAAGGCGAAACAGGCCAATCTCTTCTCTACTCTGCTCTCCGATTCACCACCCACTGCCCTGTGACTGCACTAAGACCCCAGAGAGGGGGGATAGAGAAAGAGAGAGAGAATAAGAGAGAATGAGAGAGAGAGAGAGAAAGAGAGAGAGAGAGAGAGAGAGAGAGAGAGAGAGAGAGAGAGAGAGAGAGAGAGAGAGAGAGAGAGAGAGAGAGAGGATGAGGAAAGTGAAAGAGAGTGTGAGAAAGCATGTGTGTGTGTGAGCAAGAGAGAGAGAGATGGAGAAAGCGAGAGATGGAGAGAGAGAGAGAGAGAGAGAGAGAGAGAGAGAGAGAGAGAGAGAGAGAGACTAAAGGAAAGAAAGAAAGACAGAAAGAAAGACAGAGAGAAAAATAGAAAAAAAGAAAGAAAGCAAGCCCTTGGTGTGAGATGATCACTTCCAGAGAGCATTGGGCCTGGCATGCCACTGTGAGCGCCACTTCCATCTAATCAAATCTGCCCTCTGCCGACGACAATGCCTTGCCCGCCTCTCGTGATGGATTTCACAGTTCCCCTTTATTAATTTGGTTATGTAACCAATCCCAAGCTGAGGCGTGCCTTTTGTATCGCACGCTAGTAAGTTGATGTCGCCTTAAGAAAATCGACAAGCTGACAGACAAGAGGCAGAGTCGGAGAGAGAGAGAGAGAGAGACATAGACAGAAGTATCACTCCATCTTTCTGCAACAATAGGAGTTTGCTGCTGCTGTGAAAAAAGCGGGCTTTAAGGGGGGATTTTTTGGCGTGGCAGAAAAAGCCGCTAATTTTCAATTGAGATTTTGAGCCTGTGGCATGAGCTGTTGTAAGCCTCTCCCTCCCAAAGCGCTATTTGAGGAAGACTTTCACAGTGAAAACCTCATAAAAATAAAAAAAACACAGAAACTCTGAGAAGACGGAAAGAAAGAAAGAAAAAAAGGGGAAAAAAACGACAGTCATAAAGATAAAGCCCTCCAGGACATGAATAATCTCCTCCGCTACTCTTCTGAACTGAGGAGGGGCGGCAGATAGCGCACCTCACTCGCTAAAATGGCATCTTTTGCAGATAATAATCCTTCCATTTGACAGACCATGTGTGGGAACCCATCAAGAGAGAGAGAGAGAGAGATTTCTAAAGCATATGTTTTCTTTGGCTGCACTGATTACATAACTCTCGGGGATGGAAAACTACTCTATACCAATGAAGCATCTCAAAGAATTGTCAAGCCAAAACCACTCCACAGCAGAAGCATAATAATAATAATAATAACAACAACAACAATAACAACTGGGCTTTTAGGGTTTTGAGAGAGGCAAGTCAGTGTGAAGTGAAGTAATGAAGGCTATTGCATTACAACAATGAGAGGCTTCATTAATTGCCTTGAATATCATTACAGTAATGAGAAGACAAAGGGAGTCGAGTCATGTGCTCCCCTCCGTGTGTACCATAATAATATTTTGCCCCGACTCATTTGCGAGCGACGGCCCTAATGGCCTATAACATTTGATCGCTCTAATCTGTTTACAGACAGGGCTGCGGAGGGCTGAACAGAACAATCAGAAGCCTGTGTTGTGTGTTTTTTTAGAGAGTCAGAGTTTGTGTGTGTGTGTGTGTGTGTGTGTGTGTGTGTGTGTGTGTGTGTGTGTGTGTGTGTGTGTGTGTGTGTGTGTGTGTGTGTGTGTGTGTGTGGGCTGCACAATTGCTCAATATGACCATTGGACAAGTGAAGGTGTCCGTGCAGCTTCTGTGCACTTGGAGTAGACAGGAGATCCTGTGATACACCTCTCATCTCAAATTTCAGTCAAGTCCCTATTGTGCCTTTCGAAGCACTATGAGGCATTCATTCATGCCATTAATTTGTAAAAAAAAAAAAAAAAGGAAAAAAAAGCACAGTTGCAACAGAAAGAATACAGAATCTTACTATGTCTAATTGCAACTATCTCTATGGGAAAACCACTCCTACAAGTACAAGGTGGTGGAATACAGTCAGATCAATTTGTAAAAGGAGAAACGATACATCCCTCGTAATAGTCAAAGAGGAACGCCTTCGGCATCGGGAGGGAGTGAGTGATCAATGAGACACATGGCTCGCAGCAAACGGAGTCGAACAGAATGGAGCTGGAGTTGGAGTGGAACATACAAACCTTTTCGCCAAGTGCTCGGAGGCTGTCCAGGAAGCGCTGCCAGAAGTCTTTAAAGAGCGGCCGGTCGATCCGCTTCAGGCTGTCCTTCGTACTGGCGTCCACGCTAACGTACAGCTGGGTGACGGGAACTAGAGTCCTGTGGAGAGAAGAGAAGAGAAGAGGAGAGGAGAGGAGAGGAGAGGAGAAGAGAAGAGAAGAGAAGAGAAGAGAAGAGAAGAGAAGAGAAGAGAAGAGAAGAGAAGAGAAGAGAAGAGAAGAGAAGAGAAGAGGAGAGGAGAGGAGAGGAGAGGAGAGGAGAGGAGAGGAGAGGAGAGGAGAGGAGAGGAGAGGAGAGGAAAGAGAAGAGAAGAGAAGAGAAGATAAAGGAAAGGAAAGGAAAGGAAGAGAAGAGAAGAGAAGAGAAGAGAAGAGAAGAGAAGAGAAGAGAAGAGAAGAGAAGAGAAGAGAGGAGTGTGAGAGGCAGAGGGAGAGAGCGAGAGCGAGAGAGCAAGAGAGCAAGAGAGCAAGAGAGCAAGAGGGATAGAAGGAGAGGAATAGGGGAGGGAGAGAGAATAGAGAATAGGGGAGAGAGGAGAGGAAGAGGAGAACAGAAGAGAAGAGAAGAATGCCATTACAAAGGTGTACAAAAGGTCAAATGTTAACATGAAATGTTAATCTCTGTCATCTCGCACAAAAACTGATGTCAGCCGGGCATTTATCCTCAACGGTACATTCACAAGAGAAGAAAGAAATAGCTGACACCAGATGAGGTCCCCCCCACTGGCTACCGGCCCAATTGCGTCTCGTCTCCTCAAACATGGAGAGGGGAAATCTAATCTAATCAAGTTCCTGTACGTCCCCTTTGTCCCAGGAGGGACTAATGTACATTCAGTGGATGGTGTACTGTATGCATTGCACATACTGTATAGAGTCAAATTCAATAGTAGTGTTCCTGACAAAGCGAAAGACTTAAAGATGAGATGAGGACCTTCAGGCAATCAGGGGAGATGGAGACGAGTCATTATATGGAGCACAGAGGTACGCCTGAAGGTAAGAGGACAGACAAACTATTAACACCGTAGGGTAGAAAATATATACACGGCATCAGGAGCTACAACAGTGTAGAAGGCTACTACATATTCCGAATGATTTTGTACCTGGGTATATGATGTAGGCAATTTGATGCAGTGTCATTTTAGCACCTTGCTAAAGAGCTGAGCAGATTTTGTGACGTGGGCTGCTGAGTTCAAAATGGAAACAAACGCAGCCTTCTCAGGCAGCCTTTGGTAGCCTTTGGTAGCCAGCTGCAAGGTTTCACGTCAGACCGAATCAGTTAAATGCACAACCCTCTGCCTTGGAAGACACCTCGATAGCTGGAGGGTCGAGCCTTAGCGAATGGGTGGAGGAACAAAAATACATGGCTCTAAATTCTAGTGTCTAAAGCAAGGTTGCCACATCATCGATACAACACACCATTAAATGAAACTAAAAATAACTCTCCGCAGCACAGCAACCTCACAGCTGGATGTCAAAAACTCTCCCCCAAGGCCCCCTCGATTTATAAATCGACCCACGCCGGCATCTGTCACTCCGGTGAGTGAAGCCTTGCCACCTCCAATCAAGAGTGAGAGTCTGTATCCGCAAGGGTTGTAACGATACACCCAACTCACGATTTGGTTCGTTTCACGATTTTTGACCAACGGTTCGATACACTCCACGATTTCTGAAATATATCTCATTTGAAGCTTGGAAGCACCATTACATTGTGGTTGGTTTCTGGACTGAAGGATAACAAAACTTTAAAAGGGCATATCAGGATACTGCCCTCTTACATCACAATACAGTATCGTGACTCTGAGTATCGCGATTTCTCGATTCGATCCAATATCGTTACAGCCCTAGTATCCGCCACCATAAATCTGAGCACCTTGAATGTGAGAGGTCTCTTGCCCACCCCGGCATCTCAGGACTGAGGATGGAAGGAGCAGGCTGGCTGATTGCTGGAAGCCTCTTCTGCACTCGCTGACAGCAGCTCAGAGGCAATAAGTTTGGCTGTCATGTCAAGCGAGACAAGTCAGGGCACTGCTTCTCAATGTCTGACACGTACGTACACATGTTACGCAGGCTCGCGCAGGAGGAGGAGATGCCGGATGCCTGCCTGCCTTGGGGGGAGAGGCTTTCCATCAGACGCATCGGTGTGAATTCTTTTAACAAGGGCGGACTTAAACACCTAATCAGCTTTGGGAAATAATTTTATCAGCTTGTCGTCATTCAAACACAATGGTTTAAAAATGATGGCGTTTTTGGCATAGACCAGTCCCTCAAACCTCCCCAC
>NC_085864.1:29664362-29671862 GCF_034702125.1 Engraulis encrasicolus | reverse complement strand
ACACGCGCACACGCAAGCGCGCACATGCACACACACGCGTAGACGCACACACACACGAGCGCACACACACAAGCGCGCACACACACACACACAAGAGTAGAGATTGCAGTGTAACTGAGCATTTTATTCAGTAGAGACTGTAGCATGATTGAGCTTGCAAGCTAGTACCCACGCTCGCACACACACACACATGTACCCACTCTCGCACACACACACACATGTACCCACGCTCGCACACACACACATGTACGCACGCACACACCCACCACAGTTGCACGATTGCAACATCACTGAGCTTTTCAAACACATATGCCACAGTCGAGGCTGCAGTGTGAGTTATCAGCAAGACATACCGTGGCTACAACCCAGGAAGTCTTCGGCATTAAAATAGGAACTGTGTGTTTCTTAAGGGCCATATATCCTGATGATGGCTGCTTGCATGAGTCAGTCACCATTACATATGAATGAATACAGAGCCCTATCCTGCTGCATTCACTGAATAATAACAAGCATCACATGGCAAGGGATATCAAAGTTGAATGTTGATGGGCATTTGAGCATGTGCATATGCACACAAAATCGTGGTACACACACACAATGTCTGTGTATGCGTGTACACACACACACACACACACACACACACACACACACACACACACACACACACACACACACACACACACACACACACACACACACACACACACACACACACACACACACACACACACACTTCCTCTGTACACACAATCATGGTAAAACACACACACGCACACGCACACGCACACGCACACGCACTTACTTTCCCTTCAATCCTGCTCTCTGCAGGAGAAGAGACACACCAACCATTCCCTCCCGGGATAATCAGACCTGCAGCAGGTTTAGCTGCCTGCCTCTCGCCTCCAGTCGCCTGACACGCTTGTCATATAAATGAGCAAATGTCAACAGAGTGGCACCGGCCCAAGCAGCTCGCAAATCACACACATACGCACACACACGCACACACACGCACACACACACGCGCGCACGCACGCACACACACACACACACACACACACACACACACACACACACACACACGCACGCACACACGCACACACACACACACACACACGCACACACGCACACACGCGCACACACACACACACACACGGCTTCTCCTCATGGTCCCCCCAAGTCAGAGACAAGACCTGAGGCAAAACACTTTTGGTAACACTAAACTTGACGACGGTGTCATATGCATGTCATTACAGTGTCATAACAGTGTCATGGCACAGTTATGCACATGTCATAAACATTATGCCCATGTCATAAACATTTTATGACTGTTGGCCTTAAGTGACATTCGGTTATGGCAAAGACATGACACGGTTATGACATTGTAATGACATGCATATTGACACCGGCGTCAAGTAAAGTGTTACCACACTTTCCCCTCTTCTGCAGCTGCAGAGGACGAGGCTGTTTTTCCCTGCACTCTCAGCCTCTCAGTGTCATCCCTCTCTCCCTTCATCCTGACAAGACTTCAGAGCCATTTTGAAAAGCATCTGGGAAAAAAAAACAATCTCAACGTATATCCATTCACTACAGTGTGTGCGAATCACTAGACTTATATAACCATCTTTACAAGCTCCCTGCCCTTCCCTTATTTTATTTTTTTTCTTGGAGTTAAATCTCGATGCAGATAACGCCGGAAATGACTGCAGTGTATTTTTATCTCCCCAGCCCCATTGTTAAAATTTCACTCTTGACAGAGAACTGGTTTAAGCCTATTTTAAAAGTTAAGGCAGCCGGAGTTACTTAAAATATCTAGGTTGCACTAATGCAAAAAAAAAAAAAAGATTCAGCTTCCACTGGGGGGAAATAAGAGAGCGCTCTGCCGGAGAGATCAAAAAATCAATGGACCACAGAAGAACCAACATTTAATCCAGCAATGGTCTTTCAGAGGTGGCAAAGACTCAAGTCATTACGGGCAAACCCTCGGCATTCCTGAAATATAACTTCTCGAGGTTCAAAAAAAGAGAGCCCTTCTCTTGAAAACCCCTTCACGATTAAAGCCTTTTCCCTCTGGGGACCATGCTACTCCCCCTTCTCTGAAGTGCTTCAATTAGATTGCATTGCGATCGCCCGCTCCCCCCCCACACACACATAGCACAGTTCACTGGGGAATGACTGCCGGCTATGATGCCGGTGCAGTTGCTCATATGGTGGTGCTCCAATGTAAAGGAATAGCCAAGCAGTGCAGGGCTGCATGGCAGCGCATCACAGCGCTGACTTCAGCAGTCTGTAATGATGGTTTAAATTGAAACCATGATGAAGCTTGGGGTTTTTCAAACTGGAAATAGAGAAAAATGGAGAAGGGAGGATAAGCATAGGAGGAGAAGCAGGGGATGGAGATGGGAAAAAAAAACTACAAAGGCTGCACGCAGAGAGAGACTGATGGAGAGAGAGAGAGATGGCAAGAGAGAGCACAATAGCAAATAAGAAGGGGGAAAATAAGGGGGAACAAATGTGAAAAGAGGAGAAAAAAAAGAAATAGAGAGAAATAGAAGGAGAGAGAGAAAGACAGAGAAAGACAAAGAAAGAGAGAGAAAGAGAGAGAAAGAGACTGTGTGTGAGAGAGAGAGAGAGAGAGAGAGAGAGAGAGAGAGAGAGAGAGAGAGAGAGAGAGAGAGAGAGAGGGAGAGGGAGAGAGAGAGAAAGAGAAAGTGAAAGGGAAACGGAAAGTGAAGGAGAGAGAGAGATGAGGTGAAGAAAGATCAAAATACAATCACCCCGATGTGAAGCAGATCTTGAAATTGACTCAGTGGTCGATCTGCAGAGATCTCCCAGTGACATTTCAAACGCGGCCGGGGCCGGATCATGAGAGGGAGGGAGGGAGGGAGGGGGGGAGGGCAGCACTTGTGAAGACTCACAGACCGTCTAATCAAACCCACCCCCTCATCTTATCTCTCGGCTCTGGCTCATATGCATACTTACTGCAGTCTGAACGAGGAGGAAAAGAATTCAAACAATCAACGCCACGTCCCAGTGCTTGAATAAATGGACAAAAGAGGCTGCTGAGGTTTTAATGACAATGAGGAAAAAAGTCGTCAGGGAGAGGACTAATAACCTCCAGAGGGCTGACCACTGAATGTGAAAACTGTCTATGCGGAGCTTCAACCAACTTCAATCCCACCACCCAGGGTGCGATTTGTCAAAGAACCAGAAGGGGGGGGACACGTTTAAGATTTTAAGCAATATCAATGGAATTGCATTTAAACATGGCTAAGATCGCATACAAAAAGTGGTATATCAAAACTAGAAGGGGGGACAATCCCCCTCATCACCCCCTACAAATCGCAACCAGCAACCACCCCACTACTTTTTGCACTACTCAAACCCCAACAGCTTGACTGGCAATCCAGCAAGCTTTGGCTTTGTCACGAGCAGCATCAGTGAGAAAGTGAACCAGATGTCGATCAAAATCACACTGCTTGCTCCAAAAGAACAGAGCCTCTTATGACAGCTGGCGCTAAACGCTTATTTCTATGTTCCACTCTCCCGATGCGAGAGCCTAAGACACCGTAAGGGGGGAATGTGTGATTCCGCTGGGGCTATGGCCCAGAGCATACGCCATTGGCTGAGGAAGTGTCAACTTTTTAGATCGATGAGGGTCACTTACAGTATGAAGCACCTCCGGCCACAAGCAGATTGTAAGCTCAAACAATTTGAAACAAAAGCTCACCTATATAAGAAACACCCATGTTGCCACAAAAGTCAACTTGTAAGGAGAGAACTGAAACACCAGGATGCAATCGGTCTTGATTTTGAACAGATATTATATGCAGCATTAGAGAAACAATGCCTCAGAAAACTACTTAGCTTTCTGTAATATTACAAGGTTTGCTTTAATGACAAAATCACAAGTGCCTTGAGTGTACTGGATCCATTGCTCTTGCACATCAAGGAGCCTTGTTCCATTATGTAATCCCGGATGCCATAATGAATTAATGCAGCTGGCAGCACCAGCATTGTTTGATTAATCACAAAACAATCGGAATTAGGAATCCAATGCCTGGCAGGCTGCAGAGGGGGCAGTCCAAGGAGCAAAATCATTAATGGAGCTCTCTACAGTGATGAAAAACTGAACAATATTTATGTTGTATTATGCAGATTGTTGCTCCAAATACAATGATCTCATCGTTGATAAATTGGTGGACCGCAAACGAGCAATACAGTTGTTATGGGCTGTGAATCATAAGATTTACTGAAATTATGAATGCATTGGCACTGTCCTTGCGATTTGATTTGATTACAATTCTGGAGGAACGAGTCGATTCGAATCGACATTTCTACTGAAAGCAAGGCAAAAAAAATGTTCAGCCATGAGGCAATACAAGCATAAAAATGTATTGCATATGTGTATAATGCTGTCAAACCCCTATATGTGGAGTAAAATGTCTAAATGCTGTATGTTTACTGGCTAGTAGATACCATCTACTATACAATGCACCTACAGTGGTGCTCATATGTTTACATTCCCCAGTAGCATATACGCTTTCTTGGCAATTTCTCACAAAATATGAAGGATTACACAAAACCGTTTTTTTCACTCATTGCTAGTGACTGGCTTAAGATATTTATTAGCAATCTTCTGTGTTTACTCTTTCAAAAGCATGATCACAACCAAAACTACCCAAATGACCCTTTTCAAAAGTTTACATACCGTAGTTTCTGATGCTGAATATGGCCCTGTTTAACATCAGGGGCCACTCTAAATTGTTTGGTAGTTGTGGATAAGGCTCTTAATGTTCTCAGATGACAAAACAGCACATTCTTCCTGGCAGAATGGCTGTTTCCTATAATATTTTTGGGTGTCTTGCTGGAACCTCACATTTGAGGTTTCCCCTGAATGGCTCAATGATGTTGAAATCAGGAGAGTAAGATGGTCACTCAAAAACTTCATTTTATTCTTTCTGAAGCTAATGACGGGTTGATTTGGCTTTCTGTGTTGAAATGAGCTGATGTTAAACAGGGCCATTTGGGTAGTTTGGGTTGTGATCATGCTTTTGAAAGAGTAAACACAGAAGATTGCTAATAAATGTCTTAAGCCAGTCACTAGCAATGAGTGAAAAAAAAAGCTTTTGTGTAATCCTTCATATTTTGTGAGAAATCACAGAGAAAGCGTATATTCTGCTGGGGTATGTAAACATATGAGCACCACTGTATATTGTACAGCTACAGTATAGATGCCATCATTATTATGGTGGTCTTACAGCAGCACACCCCATTGCTTATTGTTCCCATGGGGGGGGTTGACATCAGCACCTCTTCTCCTTCTGACAGGCGTGAATCCTCTTAATCATGCCCTGCGAGCACAGACAGACATTTCCCGGCAAACTCCAACACAAACACAACACAACACAGAGACACAAAAAAAAGTTGCCTGCCCCTGTCAAAAGTGAAAGCCTGAAAGCCAGCCGTCTCAAGGTCATGACAGATAAGCCCTGGCTGTGCCTGTGCCGTGCTGTTGCCGTGCTGAGAGAGACCTCCTCGCTGACACCGCGGGCAAACAGTGTCATCGGAGCTGAGCTGAGCCAGGGCGAACAGAGCGTGTGTGCGTGTGTGTGTGTGTGTGTGTGTGTGTGTGTGTGTGTGTGTGTGTGTATGAGCCAGGGCGAACGGAGCAGAGCCAAGCCGCCCTGCTGCCATTGTCTAACGGGCGTGAGTGACATCTGGGAGATTTATAGGGCGCCGCTGGGGGCCACAGGACCATCACCGGCTAATCAAAGCAGCCAGTACAGGGCTTATCTCCTGCCCAGCCCAGCCCAGGGCCAACGCACACCTTCCCATAATAATTTTGTGCGTGTATATGTGTACGTGTGTACAACGTGTGTGTAAACACGTTGTGTGTACATGTGTGTGTTTGTGTGCGTGTGTGTACGTGTGTGTGTGTGTACGTGTGTGTGTGTGTGTGTACGTCTGTGTGTGTCTGTGTGTGTACGTGTACGTGTGTGTGCACACCTCACTGACAAGGTGCAAATGAATAAACGGATCTTGATTCATGTCATCACTTAGAGCCTGTAATGTCAGTCTTATCAGACAAAGATGGCCAAATATCCCCCCTAAAATGGCTGTCTGGGTTATTTCTACGCAACGAGGGAGTCATCCTTGGTATTTTATTTGGATCGTTGACAGTTAAATGAAAACAAAATTTGTCCTCAGTCGTTGGTGGTGGGTAAGTTTGGAGAATTGTTTGTTGAAGGAGAAACTTTCTGCTTATTTTTCAAGACAAACAGAATAAATATCCAGAGAGCCAAAGGTGAGAAAAAAAAGTCAGAGTCAGCGATTGGCTGTCAGCCAATGTGTGTGTGTGTGTGTGAGAAATGCTCCGCTAGGTGTTGTGCGTTAGGTTAGACTATGACGTGCACGACCCGTAATTTCGAGGCAATTTTCAAAGTGTCAGTAGATATCAAAACAGTCTTGACATACGATGTATTGCCATACATTACTTGCTCCGTATGTGGTGCGGTGTGCTATTGGAATTATGCAAATCATCACATGAATCAGCTGTATCTGGACCTCGCCGGAACACCCAAAGGACAAATGAGGCCAGAATTCAGTGGTTGTCGAGGGAGAAAAAAAAACACTAATAAAAACAGGATGTAATTTTTTTTTCTCCCAGGTGAAGCCTTATTCGTGAATGACAGGCCACGAAATACCGGTAAACACTGACAGTCAAACGTGAGAGGAGGTAAGCAATGCAAATGTAAACCTTGCAAGAATGCAGAAATGTAAAATGTTGGTGAAAAGTGTGTGTTCAGTGAGTTTGTGTATACATGTTTTGAGTGTGTGTGTGTGTGTGTGTGTGTGTGTGTGTGTGTGTGTGTGTGTGTGTGTGTGTGTGTGTGTGTGTGTGTGTGTGTGTGTGTGTGTGTGTGTGTGTGTGTGTGTGTGTGTGTGTGTGTCCAGTAGTGTGAGTGTGTGTGTGTCTGGTGATCGTGCATGTGTATGTGCGTGTGTGCGTGTGTGCGTGTGTGTGTGTGTGTGTGTGTGTGTGTGTGTGTGTGTGTGTGTGTGTGTGTGTGTGTGTGTGTGTGTGTGTGTGTGTGTGTTCAGTGTGTGTTGCTCATGCTTGCACATGTGCATGCGTGTGTGTATAGCCTCCAGGATGGAGAGCTTTACCTCTGAACTGCTTGATCATGCTCTGGTGGTTCTCCACAGCCTCCAGCAGGATCTTCTCGGCCGGGTCCATCTTCCAGCGCCACTCAGTGCCCACGGGGTTGGTGTGGTGTCTGGAGGAGGAGGAGGAGGAGGAGGAGGATGAGGATGAGGAGGAGGAGGAGGAGGAAAAGAGGAAGAGGAGGAGGAGGAGGAGGAGGAGGGGAGGAGGAGGAGAGGAGAGGAGAGGAGAAGGAGGAGAGAAGAGGAGGAGAGGAGGAGGAGAGGAGAAGGAGGAGAGAAGAGGAGGAGAGGAGGAGGAGAGGAGGAGGAGAGGAGAGGAGAGGAGAGGAGGAG
>NC_085864.1:29646709-29661762 GCF_034702125.1 Engraulis encrasicolus | reverse complement strand
CTCAGTGGCTGTTCGGACCTTTCCTAGCCTTAGCAGCGTATCCCAGGGGTTTAAGGGGTTTGGAGGTGCTTCGAGTCCAACATGGAGACGGCTGCCGGTGGGACTAGTGCCATACGCTCCCCAGTTATGCCAGCGTATGCCCGAAGTTAGACTTGCAGGTGACCAGTTTCACTGCAATGGCGACCGCCAGTAAACATCAACCCGGGGCTTCATAACCAGCCTGGCAGCTCTCAGTTCCCCATACGCTGAAGCGAAGACAGCCCCTTCAAACATCAACACCACCACCGAGCGTGCTAAGCGGGTCCTGTGCTACTACAAGGACCCCAAGTAACTTTATAGGTGTCCCAGCTATGCCGCTCAGGCAGCCTAATCAGTGCCCATCCCAAAACCCAATTAGTGGCGTTGACTGACGGGAGAAAAAAAAAGGAACGAGAGCAAATGGCAATGGCCCACAGGCTACATTGACATGTTGATGAAGCTCTATTACTGCATTGAAATCTTGTCACATTTTCAGCCCAAAAATGATACAATAGTTTTACTGTTTCCATGTAACACTAATGTAAATATATAATAGCCTTTAAGGTTCTGGGACTGCATGAAGTTCGGAATGGTTAGCAAATAGTTCTGGAGAGTCTTCTAAGTCTCATGTCAGCCATGTTGAATGGACAGGACGCCTGTAGCATCCTCTAGACACAGTTCATCTAGACCAGTGGTTCTCAAGTGGTTTTGAATAAACGCCCCCTGGACCTCATCATACGCCTCCCAATGCCCCCTTGACCTCATCATAAGCCTGCCAACAACCAACCCCCTTACTATTAAAAAATTAAAATAGACCAATGCCCCCCAATGGCAACTAAGCACTGGCCAATCTCAGCCACATCCTTCCCAACGCCCCCCTAGGGCTCCCCAACGCCCCTCAGGGGGGCTGTAGAGTCCATGTAGAGAAACACTAATCTAGATTGGCAGCTCACAGCTGTCCTCCTCAGCTCTGGCGAGCCTGAGACCTTTAACAAGATGAGACTTTTCTCATTCCTGCTGAGGAGGATGAAGGGGGCTGGTTGCTATCGGTGGACAGGCAGCAGGTTGGCCCAGACCAGACCGCGTCAGACCAGCCAATGAGCATGACCCGAGCCCTCGCCGCTCCACGCCAACATAGTCACCATGAATCATGGGTTGTCACATCTACCTTTTGCACTGGCAATTAGCGTGGCCATTCATCAGGCCCATTTACGGGGGAGGGAGGGAGGGTAGGGAGTGGAGTGGAGTGGAGTGGAGTGTCGACGTTAGGCACGGGCATCACTCATCTCCATGGAGAGCTGATTATTCTCATCATTATTAATGAGCCAGGCAGCCTATTAGCAGCTCCCGGCAGCCACGAGTATGGCTGTCTGAATCCTCATGGGGGATCTTTCAAAGACTTTCAAAAGTACATATTTCATAGCACGGGACAGGTTTATATGGTTAGAAACGTTTGACGATTTACACTTTCAAATGTATATATTTCATTGGCTGAGACAGGTTTATGTGGCTAACGTACTGTACTGTAGATGATTAAAAACGCCTAACAGTTACTGTGCACGTCAGATTTCAAAAGTGTATACATTTCACAGAATCTTTCAGATTTATGTAGTTAGACAAGCCTTAATGCATTTACACACGTACAAATGCAAAAGTAAATATTTCATGGAAGTTTACTTAGAGATATTTTACACATCAATCTAGATTACAAATATGTTTTGTCCTACATCTACTGCAGTCAATAGAATTTATGGCTGACATTCAACATTAAACTGCTACTAATACTGTCAAAGTTTAACATGGGAAACGTCAATGTGCAACTGAAGATGTATTCTCTTCGACAATCCTAACCTTTAACGACAACTCTGATCGAATTGATTAAATTCCACAATATGCTTGACTAAAAAAAAAGTCTAGTTCACCAGCGCTCTGCAAACTGATCAATCTAACTGATCAATTAATCATGATTATATTATAAACTTCCAGCCTTTCTGAAAGCAGCATAATCAAACCGTAATGATTACTTTGAGAACGAAAGAGAGCAACCTTTCCGGACAATATAAAATGTATAGAATGTCCTGTTGCCACCCTAATCCTTGTGCACTTCGTACAGCGGATGTCTACAATTCACTCAGTATTGCTAAGACTGCCAAGACATTTATATGAGCCATTTATAAGGAGCCATTTTCATTTGCTCAAACTTAAAACCATTTGGCCAATAGTAATGAAACTAATCATTAGTAGCCGAATACTATTTTTGTCATAATTAAGCATCCCTATTTTACATCACCACTGAACATGAAGTTACCAGTGCACTTTTGCTGTGTAGAGTAATTTACTGTAAACACTACTTGTGCAGTGCATGCCCATGAACGCAAATGTTAAAGCTCTGCATGATGAACCCACACATAAATGACTCCAATGCTGCGCCTATCACATACCACCTTACCAGGGGTGGAAAAGTAACTAAATACTAAATACTCAATATTGTACTTGAGTAGCTTTTATGAAGACTTTGTACTTTTTAAGTATTTTTTTAAATTAATACTTTTACTTGTACTTGAGTATATTTTGACCCAAGAACTTTACTCAATTACACTGGAACCTGGCCTGAGTACTGAGTAAAAAAAATGACTGAGAGACAAAATGCCATGCACAATAATGCCACAATCCGCCGTAAATGAAAGATTGTGCAGGATGGCACACAGCATTTCCACTATTTTACTATCTTGTATCAATGTATTGGATGATGGCTGGTGCCAAGCAAGATAGAGGTTATGTAGGACGATATTCAAGAAAAATAAACACGACATTCTCAAGAGGAAAGCTAAATAAAAGTAACTAAGTACTTTTACTCAAATTACATTTTAAGTGAAGTACTTTTTACTTTTACTTGAGTCGATTTTTAGATAGGTACTTTTACTTGTACTTGAGTAGAATTTAGGCAAAGTAAAGATACTTTTACTTGAGTACACATTTTCTGCACTCTTTCCACCTCTGCACCTTACCTATACCTACACCATACCTACCTTACCGCGGCTGTGTGTGTCTGTGTGTGTGTGCCAGTCAGAGAGAGAGAGAGAGAGAGAGAGAGAGAGAGAGAGAGAGAGAGAGAGAGAGAGAGAGACTGAATGTATGTGAAGCCCTATTCCGACGGGACTAGTTTAATGGGAGGACCTGGGGTAAAGTAATAATAACCAGGAAATGTAGTCCCGTCTGAAAGTCAGTGAAGATAGCGAAATATGTCGGGTGAACTTCACCGCGACTTTTACCTCCTGTAAAAGGGTCCGGAGATATTACCCTGGGTAATACTAATCCCGTCGAAATGTGATCCTATGTAAAGATGTCTGGTTAAGTGCACGAAACGCATAATATATCCATTCTCTCCCGGCTTGCAAACATTACAGCCTTGCAGTAAACTTTTAGTTTTGTTTTAGGGAGTTGTTCCAAGCTGTGCTCGCTGTCAAAATCAGACAGTATGGTCAAACGCACTCTCCAAATGAAAAGACACGCAAGCAGACGCATTAGAATGGATTTTGATGGGTTAGTAAACCAACAGGCAACATTCCCCCACGTCCATACATTAAACTAGTCCCGTCGGAATAGGGCTTAAGAGTGAGCACTATATGGTCAATATATGCGTAATGATGTGTGTAATGATGTGTGTAATGTCATATGCAATGTCTTCTGTATTCATGTAATGTATGCTACTTGACACCTTCATTTCCCATTGGGATTCATAAATGACACTCTACTCCACTCTACTACTTTACATAGCCCAAAAATACGACATTATCAGTGCACTTTTGCTGTGTAGTGCAATTCACAACTTGTGCAGTGCATTCACATGAAGACTAATGTCAAAGCTCTACATGATTTTACCCACACTTAAATATCTCCAATGCTGAGCCCATCACATACCACCTTACGTATACCTACACCATACCTACCTTACCACAGCTGTGTGTGTGTCTGTGTGTGTGTGTGTGTGTGTGTGTGTGTGTGTGTGTGTGTGTGTGTGTGTGTGTGTGCGTGTGTGTGTGTGCGTGTGTGTGTGTGTGTGTGTGTGTGTGTGTGTGTGTGTGTGTGTGTGTGTGTGTGCGTGCGTGCCTGTGTGTGTCAGTCAGAGAGAGAGAGAGGCTGAATGTATGCAAGAGTGAGCTCTATATAGTCAATATATGACTTATGTGTGACATTGAGCAGTGACTCGTTTTCTCCACTCACCTCCAGCAGAAGACACATTTGTTGGCGCAGGCCAGGCTGGGGGTGGCCTCCATGCACCGGTGGGACTCGATGCCGTAGAAGGTGTGCTTGTAGCACCCACCTCTCCCACGCAGCATCGACTGACATATGGAAGGGGGAGGGGGGGGACACATCCAGCATTTAAATTCAGGAGGCAAGGGTATTGTTGTGCTCTAGATGTTTAGAAAAATAAGTACGTGCGAGGACCCAAAAAGTATACTTCAAAGTTGGAGCAAATTCACACACTAAATAAGACACTAAGGTCAAGCACAAGGAGTTTATTTTTATTTTTGTCAGAGCAGAGTAGAGCAGACGTTTCAGGTTGCTGCCATCATCAGTGCTCTCTGTACTCAACATTTAAATTCAGTTCAAAAGATCCAGAGCATTGGGTGTACCTATTTGTTGTAGAGTTTACACTTTGTGTTGGTGGCAAAAGCCTTGTCAATGGGATGGTATTTGAACAATATCCATTTAGAGACACATTAAACATTTAAATTCGGTTCAAAAGATCCAGTGCATTGGGTGTACCTATTTATAGGGTTTACACTTTGTGTTGGTGGCAAAACGTTGTCAATGGGATGGTATTTGAGTAATATCCATTTTGTATTTTCAGCTTTAAATAGCTTTTACTGCCAGTCAACTTCTGTCATAACACATGGGCATTTGTTAAACCACTATAAGGCTCAAAGAATAGTTTACTTTGCTTGTACTGTACTGAGGAGCAGGGGGAAAAAGGGACAGACAAATCTTAACTTTGTGTCCTTGGCTTTGGAAAAAAATGTTCTCTGTTGTATGCCTATACATTTACAGTCAGAACATTGCTTCAGATCACCCTCCTGCCCACGACATGTTCAGAAAAAGTCTGTACAAGTGGATGGCTGAAGGTAGCAGAAAACTCACCGTCTGGAGCTGCATTCAGACTTGTACAGACTTTGTTGTCAAGGAGTTGAGGCAAAGTTCTAGAACTACTGAGGAATTCCAGAAGTGTCAACTCACCTTAGTCCAGCGACAGAGTTTCACTCCTGAATGGCTCCCTATGAGTTTATACCCTGCAGAGGAGAGAAGAGGAGAGGGGGAAGGGGAGAGGAGAGGAGGGGAGAGGAGAGGGGAGAGGAGAGAAGAGAAGAACAGAGGAGAGGAGACAGGTGTGAGCGACACTTCCCATTTCTCACATGGGGCATTGGAGGGTTTGTCACTCAGGCTGAAGACATCTCTTCAGAGGCTATGACACACTGATGGAAACGGCCATGTACAGAAAGTTCTGCCGAGAAGTTAACTGTGTGACTTTATGACCCGACCAAAAAGAGTTGAAAAGAAAAACAAAGAAATGATGACATCTTGAGATACATAATTTGTCAAGATGTCCAGTTAAATTACATTACATAAAGATTTTTTTATCCAAACATCCATACATAAAAGGACATGGACAGCAATTGAATATACATGCTGTGGGGATGTAGAGAGCACAGCAATATACAAGCAATACTATCGATACAGAATACAGCAATATACAGAGTGTGGGAAAGTAGAGAGTGTGCAGACATGACAAAGTTAGTGCAAAGGGTAAAGAAAGAGTAATACGATCACTTCAGAACTCCAGCTTTCCGGAAGAACTTAGATACTATCTACTGCTAAAACAATGAAGCTCTACTTATGGCTAGGATACCAACTAAAAAGAGGCTAATGCAACAAAGCTTCTTAAGAAGCAAGTCAATCGCCAATCCTCAATGAAGTGTCCCTCAATATTTCCTCCTCCATCATTACCTTGATTGGTAACTCTCCTTATCAGAGCAGTGGAGTTGCCACACAGCCTTCTCTCTAGGCCTAATGGCTTAGTCAGCCCCTTGGCAGCACGACTCCTGTCTGTCCATCAAAAACAATATCTCGCTCCACTCTTTAGTTTACTCACAATATGACAACTGATACAGAGTGAGAGTTTGAACTCTTTTGCCGTCAAGTCTGAACCTATTCCAATCAGCACTACAACAAACTTTTTTTGTGATAACAAAGCTTTGGTGCTTTTAGGCTGCTCTCCAGATAAGGACTAGAAGGATACTAGGAAGGTGTAAACCTCTTGAAAAAGATGCCTTATAGGACAACATTAACAAAAGCTCTTTTGCCCTCACAGTTTGGAAATGTGCCAAGATGCAATATTTCTTCTAGGTTTTGTGAGCACAACTCTCTCCACCAGGTTTCATGAAATTTCGGCCACTTCTACATACTGATGAGATAATATATGAAAGAAGTAGTCAAGTCAAGTCAAGTCAAGTAGGTTTTATTGTCAATTTCTTTACATGTACTGGTCATACAAAGAATTTGAAATTACATTTCTTGCTTTCCCATACAGACATAGACTAATCTAGGTAAGGACATAGACAGTATAGACATAGACAGTACTTATACATGGACTTAAGACAGTATGGACATAGACAGTGCTCATACAGACATTTAAAGTGCAAGACTGGACAACAGAAGACTTGTAGAGGACATACATTAAGAGGTATTGTTGTGCTTTTTGTGCTTTTCCTAAAAAGTCCTTTATAGCGTTCTGACATAGTAATAGTAGCATTTTGAAGAAAAATAAATATTAAAAAGGTCTGTCAAGTACACCAGCAGCAGTGTGTGTGTGTGTGTGTGTGTGTGTGTGTGTGTGTGTGTGTGTGTGTGTGTGTGTGTGTGTGTGTGTGTGTGTGTGTGTGTGTGTATGTATGTGTGTGTATGTGTTTAGTGCAGGTAGAAGGTGCGGTGTGCGTCTGTGTGTGTGTTCGTGTGTCTGTGTGTGTGTGTGTGTGTGTGTGTGTGTGTGTGTGTGTCAGTGTGTGTCAGTGTGTGTATGTTTGGGTTTAGTGCAGAAAGTGCAGTGTGCTTGTGTGTGTGTTCGTGTGTCTGTGTGTGTGTGTGTGTGTGTGTGTGTGTGTGTGTGTGTGTGTGTGCATGTTTTGAGTTAGTGCAGGTTGAAAGTTCAGTCACAAGTATAGTAGTGCAGGTGGAATGTTCAGTCGCAGATATGGTGGTGGGGGAGGGGGGGGGGGGGGGGGTTGTCAGTGGCCTTGCTGGCTAGAGGCTGACAGTGGAGGGAGAGTGGGTTGAGTGTTCAGCATCTTGATTGCTTGGTGCATTGTGCTGCTCGCCAGCCTGGTGGTACGGGAACGGAGGCGCCTGTACCTCGCAGGAGGCTGAACAGTTTGTGTGCAGGGTGGCTTGTGTCTTTGATGATCATCAGTGCTTTCCGGGTGAGGCGTGTGGTGTAAATGTCCTGCAGGGAGGGGAGTGGTACTCCAATGATCTTCTTCGCTGTGTTCACAACACGCTGGAGTGTCTTCCTGTTTTTCTCCGTGCAGCTTCCTCCCCACACTGTGATGCAGTTGGACACGACGCTCTCTATGGTTCCTCTGTAGAATGTTGTCATGATGGAGGGTGTAGCACTTGCCTTCTTTAGTTTGCGCAGGAAGTAGAGACGCTGATGGGCCTTCTTCGCCAGTGATGTAGTGTTGGTGGTCCAAGAGAGGTCGTCGCTGATGTGCACTCCAAGGAACTTGGTGCTGCTCACTCTCTCCACAGCATCGCCGTCGATGGTCAGTGGTGGCAGTTGTTTTTGGACCCTTTGGAAGTTGACAACAATCTCCTTGGTCTTGTTGACATTCAGCAGGAGGTTGTTGTCTTTGCACCATCTGGCCAGCAGGTCTACTTCTTCTCTGTAGTGAGTCTCATCACCCTTGGTGATGAGGCCCACCAGTGTTGTATCATCCGCAAACTTCACTAGATGGTTAGTGCTGTGGGTCGTTGTGCAGTCGTGTGTCAGCAGCGTGAACAGCAGGGGGCTGAGAACACAACCTTGCGGAGCCCCCGTGCTCAGGGTCAGGGTGCTTGAGGTGTTGTTCCCTACCCGTACTGCTTGTGGTCTTTGCATCAGGAAGTCCAGCAGCCAGTTGCAGAGGGAGGTGCTGAAACCTAGTTTGTCCAGTTTTCTGATGAGTTGTTGTGGTATTATGGTATTGAATGCTGAACTGAAGTCAATGAACAGCATTCTCACATATGAGTCTTTATTGTCCAAGTGGGTGAGAGCTGGATGGAGGGCAGAGCAAATTGCATCCTCCGTGGATCGCTTGGCTCGGTATGCGAACTGGTAGGGGTCCAGGGTGGGGGGTAGGGTGGCTTTGATGTGTGACAGGACTAGGACTGGGTACCAAAATTCAATTATTTGATGGAACCGAATTAAAAGCTAAGGTTCTACTTGGAATCGAAACGTGCCTTGTCTGTCGGTTCCACGTTTCGGTTCCTGAAGTCTGACTGTCAGAGCCATCAAATGTGTGTTTAAGCACACGGCCATTTCAGCCAATCACAAGTGTCACAAACTGACCACGCTCCTCCTCTTCCCGTTTCGCACCTCATTTAAACGATTGATAAGACAGCTGATATTCAACCAGCTGATTGTACTATTGAGAAACAAAAACATGCCGTCGAAAGCGTGGCTATATTTCAGGAAAGTAGATAAGGAAGGAGCGCGCTGCAATAGGCCTATCTATGATAAACTAATAGGCTATCATCAGGCTATCATGCAAGAATGGCAATACATCCAACCTGTTCAAACACCTGCTCTTGCATTCGAATTGCGTGCGGAGTTGCAGCATCTTTACAACGGCACCGTCAACCTCAACCATGACCTCGACTCTTCAGGAAGATGTCTCTGACTCCTTGGAAACATGTTTTTCCATGAAAAGAGCTAACTTAGAAAGAACTGGTCTTGTGTTGGGGACGCACAAATGTAGCCTATTTAGACCGTCGGTTTAATTCGAGGGAACAAAGAACACAGCGACAAAAAATATTTCCTCTCTATCCCGCTGGATAATAACGCCATTGTTTACTTGAAGTAGCGGCCGCTTAAGGTTAAATAACTGTGGATTGAAAGAACATAAAAACGTTCCGTAAAAAACTGTAAAAAGCTAAGAATCTCAGCTTTCGAACAAGCCCTAACACATGTCTGTAGGTCTAGGTTAAGGAGATCACTGGCTGTTAGGAAAAAAATGACGAGATAAAAAAATGGTTGGAAAGCGCTATTTTTTCACTTGCAACAGCGGCCGCTTACAGTTCAATAACTTTTGAATGAAAGAACATAAAAACGTTCCGTAAAAAACTGTAAAAAGCTAAGAATCTCAGCTTTCGAACAAGCCCTAACACATGTCTGTATGTCTAGGTTAAGGAGATCGCTGGCTGTTAGGAAAAAAAATGACGAGATAAAAAAAAATGGTTGGAAAGCGCTATTTTTTCACTTGCAACAGCGGCCGCTTACAGTTCAATAACTTTTGAATGAAAGAACATAAAAACGTGCCGTAAAAAACTGTAAAAAGCTAAGATTCGCAGCTTTCGAACAAGCCCTAACACATGTCTGTAGGAGAAGGCGATCGCTGGTTATATATATATTTAGGCCTATATATCGTTTAGATTAGGACTCTTTAGCTTAGATTCACCATGGCGTGAAAGCACAGTGTTGTCGCGGCTACTTGCAGCAGCTGATCATACGGCCCAGTTCTAGTCCCTGTATGGAAATGCGTGCGAGACAGCACCATCGAGACCCCGGGCCGTCAAGTTTCATGAATAGCCTATTTATGAAGCCTAGTTGTGTTAGAACAGTTCTGCAGTACCTGGTAGAAAAGCCCCAGCTGTCGACGGACTGGGTAGCGTAGGCTACATTAAAAAATCATGTCAGGCACGCTTGACATAGGATTGGTACCAGAAGTGAAGTTGCACCGTACAGCAGAACAATTTTAATCAGACATGAGTACATTTATCAGTATCAAAACCGTTTATTATACTTGCCAAGCCATGCCGAGAGGACAACTTGCAGCATGCAATTAATCATGAATGCTGTATAGAATTAAATGCCTTTAACCCGCCACTGCTTAAGTCACGAGGAGCTCCGCCTTGTGGCAGGCAGGGAAAGTCATGATTTACAGACCCGTTACGCCATCTACTGGCCACTTTGGGTAACTGCAGGTTTAATTCAGGGTTTCTAGGAACCGAAAATGGAACCGTTCTGGTACCGGAACCGAAACGAAGGAACCGGAAATGGAACCGGAACCGAAAATTGTCAATCAATACCCAAGCCTAGACAGGACTAGCCGTTCGAAGCACTTCATGATTATGGGCGTCAGTGCTACAGGACGGTAGTCATTGAAGCATGATGGTGATGATTTCTTCGGCACAGGTATGATGGTAGCAGCTTTGAAAAGTGATGGGATGACTGCTTGCTCCAGAGAGATGTTAAAGATGTCTGTGAAGACATCCTTCAGCTCTTCTGCACAATCCTTCAACACTCGGCCTGGTATGTTGTCTGGGCCAGCTGCTTTGCGTGGGTTGATGGTGGCCAGTGTCCTCTTAACACTGGCAGAGGACAGGTAAAGGGGTTGATCATGGGGGGGAGGGGGAGTTTTCTGTGGGTGAGTGTCATTTTGTGCTTCAAAGCGGGCAAAGAAACTGTTCAGGTCGTTTAGCAGAGAGGTGTTGTTGTCACAGCTTCGTGGTGCAGGCTTATAGTCCGTGATGGCCTGTATGCCCTGCCACAGGCTCTGTGCATCTCTGCTGTCTTTGAAGTGTGTTGTTATTTTGTCTGAGTATTCCTTTTTTGCTTTCCTGATGCCCTGGGACAGGTTTGCCCTTGCTGTCTTTAGGCCAGCTAACCCAGCTAACCAGCCAGCTAACCCTTTAGGCCAGCCGCCCATCAAACAACATACTGTGGGAAAACATCACATCCTTTGCGGAGAATATTTATTTATTTATTTATTTATTTATGTATGTATGTATGTATGTATTTATTTACTCAATGGGATTGCCTCTTGAGATGTGGCATCTTGTTTCCAATAGGGTCCCCTTAAATCTGAACAATACAACACAATACATTACAGCGCAACACTTTCATTCACTTACATTCACACAAATTTCAGTCCACAGCCTCTTTGTGCCCCCACCTCAGTAACACCCTTAGTGCCCTATATGCTTTTTGTATTGATCATAGGACAACCAATAAGTACATTGCGTACTGTACAGGCAGAAGAATAGGTACTTGAAATAAAAATACATGAAGGTAGAACAGAACATCAAAGAACAGAAAACCAAAAAAGGCAAAACAAAACAAAGACTCACTACGTAGACTGGGAATGTATGCCAACCTGAGCTCAATGAAATCACAGACCACAGAATTAAGCTTTGTGAGTGTTAATAAATTTATACATGTATTATTGAAAATATACAATGTGATAAAAGTGTAACCTTTCGTTAGGAGTTTATTGGTTATACTTTGGTATCCTGTTATTCTCGCTCTCTCTCTCTCCTTTACTCTGAGTTATGTGACATCTCTGGTCCACAAGGAAAACATCTCTGCCTTGGTCGTCCTGTTTGGGGTACTACTCTGTTGAACTCTGACCTTGGATGTTTAGACTGGTAAAGACTAAGGCTGTAACGATACACCCAACCCACGATTCGGTTTGTATCACGATATATGACCCACGGTTCGATATGCCCCACGATATTATTATTTTTTAAAGGGAAAAAAATAAGAAGAAAATAAATGATGGGCTATATTTATATATAGGCCTATGCTTTCTTTTTGCATTTACCTGCCTACATTATTTTTTTTTAGGTCTACTAAATGATGTTGCAGATATAGGCCTACCACTGCAACCTGTTCCCCAGGTGTTGACATCAAAGCACAACACAGAGAAATAAGGGATATTAGTTCACCAAGGAAAAATAGGCTTATTACAAATAGGCTTAGATCATATCATGCTGAGATGCTGACCATGTGTGAGAGGCAGAGATGGAGAGAGAAGGGTCAGGGTTCCAGTATAGGTAGCCTATAACAACTGTCTCACATTGTCAAACATTATCCAATTAATAATATCCAAACATTAACTGAAAACAACACTGGTAATATTTCGTCAGGAAACATGTTGTATTAAGTTACTTACAGAAATGCAACACTTAATTTTGATGTTTAATATTTTTGTAACTGTTTTGATCGTGCAGCAGCGCGCACGCGCTTATACAAACAAAACTCGAAATGAACCTCAGTTATGTTCTCAGTATGCAACACGCACGTTGTCTTTTGTTTGGTTTTGTGATTTGACATTTTGAAATGGAGCATGTTTTCGCTAGGCAGGCTTTCGATGTGGGGAGGATATAATGCTACCTAATATCCACATCGACCTCAACGTTCGCCGGACTTCAGACACTCTTTCAAAGCCCTTTCAAATTTGGGCAGGCGGAGCATCTCGCTCTCTCGCTTTCTTTCTCTCTCCCTCTCCGCTCAACGTCTATCTCCACTCAACATACATCGGCGCATGCATGAATCAAAAACATCTTCACACGTTTGATAAAGCCTTCTTGGTCTGTTGTTCATTTCTGTGCTTTACCTTCCGACGTTTGCCCAAGTTTTTTTGTCTCGCGGTCGCGGAGGTTGCTCAGGTAACAAATGCACGTGCTGCTGGTTGGACGGAACATTTTACAGGAGAGAGGGGTGAATGGAAGTGTTACTCGCTCATGTGCGCCCCATTTCTAATTGTCTTTGAGCGCATATACAAGCATTAAGCGCATATGCAAGCATTTGCCTGTATCCTGCTGTTTTCTAGACTGAGGGGTAACAACTTTAAAAGGGCGCATCGCGATTCTGCGAGGAAGGTTCGCGATAGGGGTTCGTGGGTCTGCGTACCGCGATCCCTCGGTTCGATGCAATATCGTTACAGCCTTAGTAAAGACTATCCATCACAGGCCAGACGCCACTAAGTGCCCACGGAGCCAGGGGGAGACGAGACCATAAATGTCACTATTCTATAGTTTTACATATTCATGATAGGAAAGATGACGTCATGGACTGGGGGGACTGGGACTGTTTTAAATAAGTTTGTTTCTGTATACACTTCAGGACTTGCTGGGTGTTTCCTCACGCAGTAACTCCTCCGGCCGTTAAACAATAAAATCTGCTCGCAGATTTTAAATGCTACCTGTTTCCTGTGTGTTCTTTCAGGTAAATTTGATAAGGTAATACAGTGAAATTATTCACAGTGAGCCATCTGATAGGGTTGTCAGGCGTTTCGACGCTTACATGGCCGCTGGGAGCAGTGGAAGAGTTTGCTAAGTCAAAGAAGCATGTTACCATCTCTTTCCCCTTTGTAATGGTTTTAGGGACTTTGTCTCGGCCCATTTCCTCCACAGTGTGGTCTGCAAAGACAAACACTAAGACTCCAACAGGGAATTTGGGTTCAATTTAACACTTACTTCACACAGACAAGGATGAGTGGCGCAGAGCAGAGGACGTGCAAGCAAGCAAGCAAGCAAGCAAGCAAGCAAGCTGCCGCAAGAATGGCCACTTTTAATGAGTGGCTCGAAAGGAAGAAAAAAATATTGAGCAAATACCAGCACTGTGTGCTGCTGGCGGACTGGTTCAATCTGTGGCCAAATAAACTGGGGCCTGGTGCGCTGGGACAGCGGTGAGATAAGATGTGGGTGTATGATGAAGGAGAAGGGAAAAAAATCTCCTTCAACGGGCAAACAGCTCACAACACAGCACACACATCTGATCTCTCTCTCTCTCTCTCTCTCTCACACACACACACCGATATCCACACACATGCACACACACACACACACACACACACACATCGATATCCACACATACAGTATAGATCCACACACAAATACAAAACCCAGGAGAGGAAGCGCTGAGCAGATATCTCTTCCTCCCTTCATCTCAGTGCCAGGCTTTTTGGGGGGGAACATGAAAGAGCAAATCTGAGCCAATGCAGAGAGAGAGAGAGAGAGAGAGAGAGAGAGAGAGAGAGAGAGACAGAGAGAAACCGAGAGAGAGAGAGAGAGTGAGAGCGAGGGAGAGAGAGAGACAGAGAGAGAGAGAGAGAGAGAAGAGATTTGCTTCTGTATGTGAGATGTGCTGTGTATTGTACATGTATCTGTATGTGTATGTGCATCTGTTAGTGTAGAAGAGAGAGTGCGAGGGGGGTCTTGTGCAGGAGGCAGGATACAGTATATGTAGAGGAGAGGAGAAATAAACACTGAATGGAGAAAAGAAAAGAGAGAGAGAAAGAAAGAAAGAAAGAGAGAGAGAGAGAGAGAGAGAGAGAGAGAGAGAGAGAGAGAGAGAGAGAGAGAGAGAGAGAGAGAGAGAGCTTTTGTCTCAGACTGTGTGTCTAAGTGCACCACATCTTCACCATCCAGGCTCCCTCTTCCCGAGACAGACTACTGTGTTCATTATGGAAAACTCCACATCAAACGCTCGTCTCTCCTGCATGCATTGAGATGCACAGGGCATGATCAGGAAGGAAGAAAGTAGCTGGTGTTGTTTTCCACCCTTCTTTTTTCCCCCAACTTCCTCCTCCCTCCTTCCTTCCTCTTCCTCTTTCTCTTCCTCCCTGTGGAGTTAAATGTGGCTCTAGACAGCCCCGCCAGTCTGAAGGCATAACGTATGTGAACAAAAGACTACTCTGCATTGCAAATGCTGTTGATGTGGGCATTGTGCAATTTGCATTGTTTAAAATGCCAAGATACAAACAACACAACACGACACAATTATTTTCTTTTGCCAGGCTTCGGAAACGTCTAGATAACCTGCGTTATCGGGGGGTGGAAGACACGGACGTGAAATATCATCATATAACAAGGGAATTTCGTATTTACAACTGCAGTGTACAAGTAATTGTATGGCTCTATGATACATCTACTGGTACATTTTATCTTCACCATCTTTCCAAAGCACGCTAGAGTCACACTTTTCCCCACTAGTGGTT
>NC_085864.1:29576709-29644209 GCF_034702125.1 Engraulis encrasicolus | reverse complement strand
AATGTTTACATTCCAGGTAGGTCGCACCCATCTTCTCCCTACACCTACCAGCCAGGCCCTGGTCTCGCCAGATAACGTCCCACACCTGTGAGAAGAATGTGGCTGCTCTCTCCAGTACCCTCATCCATACTTTAAACAAAGCACCTAACTCCACATCACTTCAGGGACTTTAAACAAGGCACCTAACCCCACACAGTTCCAGCGATTTTTTAACAATGCCTTGTGTACCAAGAACAGTGTGTTTACATTCGATCCATCCTTAATGTTCAGTGGGCAGATGGGGCGGATCCTGCATCAGTAAGGAGAATGTGGGTGCTCTCTCCAGTACCCTCATCCATGACTGAAGGGCCCTTGGGCAAGGCACCTACATGTAACTCCACATTGCTCGAGGGACTTTAAACAAGGCACCTAACCCCACATTGTTCCAGGGACTTTAAACAAGGCACCTAACCCCACATTGCTCAAGGGACTTTAAACAAGGCACCTAACCCCACATTGCTCAAGGGACTTTAAACAAGGCACCTAACCCCACATTGTTCCAGGGACTTTAAACAAGGCACCTAACCCCACATTGCTCAAGGGACTTTAAACAAGGCACCTAACCCCACATTGCTCAAGGGACTTTAAACAAGGCACCTAACCCCACATTGCTCAAGGGACTTTAAACAAGGCACCTAATCCCACATTGTTCCAGGGACTTTGAACAAGGCACCTATCCCCACATTGTTCAAGGGACTTTAAACAAGGGACCTAACCCCATATTGTTTCAGGGACTTTAAAAAAATCGACCTTACCACATATAGTTCCAGAGACTTCAAAACAATGCCTGGTGTACCAAGAACACTATGCGCCACTATGGGAAAAAATCATCTAAGTGTAAGGCAATACAATTTAGTAAAATAAAATGAAATGAATACGAGTAAAATCCCCCCAGGAGGCAGCAGTAGGTTATGGACAAACACTGTGAGTCTGTGCTGGAGTGGACAGATCCCTGCTTGTGTGCTTCTGAATGTGCGTGTGAGAGCAAAAGTGGAGTTGACACTTGGAACACAATTTCTGAGTAAGGCAAGACCTCTCCCTGGGGCCTATTTTCTGGCCGGTCAGCAAAAAAACCTGTTGTTTGGGAAAAACTGAATGAACAAACTACAGAGTGCACCAGTCTTATGAATGAGCTCAGACAGAAGACCCACGGTTGGGGACACAATAATTGAGGGCACTGCAGTCTCAGTTTTATTTTTTTTCTTCGCTGTCTTCTAAGACTGTGAAAATGGAAAATGGGAAAGGATGATGTAAGAAAAAGGCAGAAAAGAAAGGAAAAGAAGAAAATGCAAAAGAAAGGAGAGGATGGAAAAGAGGCTACAGAGTTGCTGATCATCAACTTCCGCTGAGCCAAGAAGAGAAAGAAATAGGAGGAGAGAAACGCAGACAGTGGTCTCGTTCACATGCTATGTTAAATCAGTTTAATTCAGAATAAAACTACATTATTCTCCTTTGAAAACATTATATAAACACTTCACAATTCAGAATTGCTATTTGGAATTTAACTTAATTCTGTATAAAAATAGGTGGTTTACTACTTAATTCCATATAACTATATTCATGTATCGTGTACGTATACTTTAAAAACAATTCTGATAGCTCCACGCATGCTTGATGCTATGTGATGTCGCAAGAGGCAACAACACAGACCCAGACCCAAATCGTGGATCTCCTGTCCAATCGAAATGCTTTCTAATCCCGGCGTATATTCGGAATTAAATGAAAGTGCTTCAAGTGAACTCAAAGGACAATAATTTAAATTCTGGACTATTTAATTCAGAATTATTAATACAGAATTAAAAACATACTGAAAACGTAGCCAATGAGGGAAAGACAGGATGAGAGAGAAACATAGCAAGACAAGCGTCAGTGAGAGAGGAACAGAGGAGAGCGGCAATGAGAGAGATGGGATAAGTGAGACTGGTCTCCAAACTGTGGAGAGAGAGAGAGAGAGAGAGAGAGAGAGAGAGAGAGAGAGAGAGAGAGCACAGAGAGAGCACAGAGAGAAAGAGAGAGAGAGAGAAGGAGAGATGGAAAGAATGAGAGAATGAAAGTGAGAGTGTGTGCATTTCTTGAGGGAGAATAGTGCTGTGATAAAAGAGGGAACAGAGTGGGGCAGCTCAGGGGAGTGGAGGGGAGCCACAGGAGAGAGAGTTAATTGGGCTGCGCTGTAGCATTAGTGCCTGTTAGCCGGCCCCACCAAAACATTGGCTCCCTGCCTGACCCACCGTGCACCGCTCTCAATACCATGCCATCCACTACAGCGTCAACATCTTCCCTAAAAAAACACTCATATATATTCTCTGCCAGCCATTGCATTTCGACACTCAGAGTGTCCAGGGAAGTCTAAGGTAACGTCCTCTGACACATTTTAGTGGCAATCAAAAAAGTTTGTTTAGGAGCGCTTCCTGGTTTGAGTTGAGGTGCTCTTTGGATAGGGAAAAAAACTGAAGATGCAAAACAGAAGAAAATCCAAGGCAATCTCCTTTTGAAAAAGTTAAAAAGCCTTTATTGTGATGGCTTAGTCATTTTAGAGTCTAGACATTTAAAAGCCCCCACATATTTTAGTGGCAAAAGGAATATATATTGTCTGCTGGAACAAATGTCCAGGGCTCAGTTGTAAAAAACGGTAGCCACCTCAACGTGATTCTCCTCCCAAGTTAAATATAAAGGTAAAGTAAAACATTAAGTAATTAAAATATCCGTAGAGACGTACAGCATCTACAGCAACAATCAGGAAAGAAGAGGAGGAAGTAGTATCACTCTGTATTCTCTAAAGTGAACAAAAGTTATAAATTGGCGAAATTCTCTGACATACTGTAAGCAGGTTGGCAGTAAGTGGTTGCAGTGTGAAATGAACAGGCCATCTGAAACCATCCATTTTTTTCTGGTTCTCTTTCATAAACTTTCATGGAAAAAAGATTGAGAATTTAGAGGCAACATGTTTTGGTAAAACCTTAATTTACCTTGCCGTAGCGACAGGATGAAGCCAAAAGCATCTGCCAAAGTTGGAATGCCAATAAAGAGCTTTAAAACACTTCACACAAAAGTGAAACAATGTGAAAGCATCTGATGCAACAAAGCTACAAAGCAAAGCCCACAAAAGCCAAACTAAGTGCAGAGAGGGCCCTGACATTAAAGAGACAGGTTGGCTTGGGGCGATCCACTATCTAATCAATGGCAGCAAATGGATGCTTATGGATCGGTGCCAAAAAAGCCATAAAAAGGCATCAATGCATCAATGATGGCGTTGCAGCCTGTGTCCAATGTAAAATAATCATTACCCTGAACCGACTTTTTACAGAGGGAGAGAGAAAGATGAAAATCATAAAAAAAGGAAGTAGGGAGGACAGTGAGACAGGAGAAACAGACAGATGCAGATGAACAAATGACAGCCTGGCAGGGTGACGGGGTGATAGGAGACAGTGAGACAGCTAGACAGCCTGAGGTAGCGTGATGACATGACTGCACAATAGAGTGGTAATAGAGGAAGAGAGAGGGTGACCCACCTTGCTTGGTCAGAGCGTCCCGGAGCGCCGGTGTGATCATCTCCCTCCTCTCCTCCTCCTCAACCTCCACCTCCACCTCCTCCGCCTCTTCCTCCTCTCCCCCTCCTCCTTGCTTCCTCCTCTTCTCCACCGCCACGCTCCCATTACTCAGTTTGGACAGCCTGACCTTCTGCCTGTCCTCCCCATCCTCCTTCTTCTGCTGCAAAACAAGACAGCGCCAGAAATCAATCACAAAACAGGCCTGACAAGAAGCCCTCACTGTATTACATCACTTCCCCCCCTTACGCACGCACGCACGCACGCACGCACGCACGCACGCACGCACGCACGCACGCACGCACGCACGCACACACACACACACACACACACAAATACCAAAGTGCTCACAGCTAATTCTATTTAAAAAAAATCATCCAACAATACTCCCAGACTGTGTACCCTCACCCCCTCCCTCCTCCCCCCATACACACAGATTAAAATACCCAAAACTGCTCCCAGCTAATTTCATCCATTTCGCATGCACATTGTGAGACCATATCATCGTTTAGCGAAGAGAAGTCATCGCTATTATTCGGAATGTGCAGCAGCAACAGAGCCCTTGAGTGGAAGTGACTGCCATTCCATTCAGCTCCGCAAAATGTCTTTTTAATTTTCAAGACGATTTTTTTTTTTTTTTAATGATCCCGTAAAGTCAACACACAAGGCGCATGATAATCAGCCTTTAAGTCGGAGCAGCAGTCACATCATCGCTGATGAGTTTATGCAGCCAACAACAGTGTTAGTCATGCCACCGCTGTCAAGACAAGACGGCCTCAGTGGCTCTCTGTCAGTGTAGATTTGCAAAAGGCACCACACAAACAGTCCCTTCATTCACATCGCAAGCTATCAGCACTCCACTAATTAAGGCTCAGTTAGTTAGACGTTAACTGACACAGTGAGCAGACACATATTCCATTATGGTTGGGTGTGTGTGAATCTTAAACACCTTACGCTACGCTGTGATCAATCACAGCCTTCATTCACAGTTCAGAGGCTACTTCCACCTGCAGGGGATGAATGCCCTCGTTTACTGATTTAGTAACAAGTGTCGACGAAGCAAATGCCTACGGCTGTATTCTGGGATTTTTGGAAAACAAAGTAGAAATTAGAGATGCCCATGCCTCATCGGAGAATAATTTGACTACAGTATTTGCTGACAAGAGGAAAAATGGAAGATATGGAAACTGAAATGAAATCAGAAATCAGGACTATTCGGCTAGGCAATGGACTGCTAATGGGCCACCCACGCAGGTTCGATTCCCGACCCCAGGTCATTTCCCAGTCCTCCCCAGTCGCTCTCCCCTACTCGCTTCCTGTCCCAGTCTTCTCTGTCCTGTCCAAAAAAATATATATGTATATAGAAAAAAAGAAATCAGGACTAACAACTGAGCCACGGTGGTTGTTTTTTTCCCTTTCTCATTTCCGATATTCCAGGTCTGTGTTCCACCTAATGAACCACTAAATTAAACAAGTGTAGAAAATGTTCCCCAGAACAAATCTTTACTCACCCTCACGATTTCCGCCCCATTAATTTACAACATCAGCACAACTAAAGAGGGAGTCCTACTGAAAATAAACAGTGATCGGCTTCTCCCATAGCTCAGGTGGCCTGGCCTGAGGTAAACAGTTTGTCCTGAGAAGAGACAGACTAGTTCCCCCACTGCCTTAGCCATAGGTCTAGCATTGCAGTGGGTGGTACGGTTCACAAAATTCACGGTTCGGTTCATATCGCGGTGTCAAGGTCACGGTTTTCAGTTTTCTACGGTCTACGGTTCTTTTTTTTTAGTTCATGATAAATGGTGCACTGGCTAATAGAATCGGATTTATCACTAAATATCCTACATATGGTTTGTATAGACTTATAATGTGAAAATGGTGTGATTTTAATTGTGTCATCCTCTGATTTGGTCTTATACGCCAGTGTTTCCCAACCAGGGGTACGTGTACCACTAGGGGTACGCGAGCACACCTCAGGGGGTACTTGGAAAAAATCAATAATAACAAATATATGGAGTGTAGTCACATTGGGATAGAGGAACAGATATAGAGCATGAGTGAAGGGGGTACTCATCATATGACAAAATGGCTTAGGGGGTACGCAGAACAAAAAAGGTTGGGAAACACTGTTATACGCTAATGTTTTAATCAGAGAGACTGGATAAGATACTCCTAGAATCTCTGTTTTACATATTTTTCTGGGCAGTACATGAATTGCGGTTTGCGATGGATTGCATGGTTCGGTTCGGTATGTGTGTGAATTGTATAGTTTCGGGTTCGGTTTGTGCCATCCCTACAGACCAGACATCTTTCTTTTTGGTGAGAGTTTGCACGCTCCCAAAAGGCTTACAATTTAGGCTACAATCCTTTACAGAGGGTGGGTGGTTAACTGTTCATCCCAAGGCGAGATCAACTAGTTCCCACGGGCCACTGCATACATAGTAAATTTCCATTTGATTTAACACATAAAGATTAGGACCAACCATTGAGAGTAAATAGAATGGAGGCCAAAATTCTATTTCATTGTTGAAGCCAAGTTGGAGCCAAGGTTGGACCCAAAAAGACCAAAAAATGGCCAAATCCCATTCATTCCTATGAGAGACATAAAACCCTGTATCTCCCTTAAATGCCACTCCAGGGGGATCATTTTTCGCTCAACTAGTAGGTCCCCTTGCTCTCCAACTTACCAGGGTGGTGATTTTTTGTGGTGATGTTTTATTTTAGAGAGATATTAAAAGTTAAATTGACCAATGAGCATCAGAACATGGTTTGATTGACCGTTAGAAGTCTTGTTGTTGTCCAATCAGCACCTGCGTTTGGCGTTGCTAAGGTGGAATGTAAGTTGGAATGTTCCCAAATCTGGCTTCAAAGCGTTGAATGGCAAATAGCGTTGATTTGGCGTCCATTCTATTTACTGTCAATGGGACCAGCACCACAAGTTTTACATTTGACTCTATGTGTTGAGCCATAGGTCTAGCCTTGTGGACCCAGAGGTTTTTCTTTTAAGTGAGGGTTAGTTGAACTCTCCCGACACAATCCCAATTAGGCTGCTTTGCAGAGGGTGGTGTGGACACTGTGTACACTGTACAGTACGTTCTTTATAATGAACTCCATAAAGCCGATGCAAATCTAACAGTCCCGGGGAACTTCAACAGTTTGTATCTTGTTACATAATCATAATTAAGTAACAACATAATGCATATGGTAAGAAGGCCTGTAGGGTACATGTTGCAATGGAGACAAATATGGGTGCAAACTGCTAAGAACCCAAGGAAAAGGCTGAAAACAAATTCCATTTATTTTGTGTGTGTGCGTGTGTGTGTGTGTGTGTGTGTGTGTGTGTGTGTGTGTGTGTGTGTGTGTGTGTGTGTGTGTGTGTGTGTGTGTGTGTGTGTGTGTGTGTGTGTGTGTGTGTGTGTGTGTGTGTGTGTGTGTGTGGCTGTATGTGTGTGTGTGTGTGTGGCTATGTGTGTGTGTGTGTGTGTGGCATTCTGGAGAAATGCATAAAAAAGGGACATCTGATTTGAGATCATGATGTAATTCCGCCAAACGGTTCAATCTGTTCAACTATTGGCAATCAGGTGGCGGGTTCAACAGTATGGGCTTTTAAAAATAACTAACGACTGACGTGCGAAAGTACAAAAGCCGGATGGCGGAAGATGGGCTGCATTACTATAGCAGACTTCACAGATGGCAAAGCAGTCTTGAGTGGGTCATGCACGCAGTACTAGCTAGCACTAGTCTCAGAGCCTCCATCATACACACACACACACACGCACACACACACACACACACACACACACACACACACGGAAGGAGGAGAGGAGAGGAGAAAGGAGGAGAAGAGAGGAGAAAGGAGGAGAGGAGAGGAGAAAAGAGGAGAGGAGAGGAGAGGAGAGGAAATTAAGAAAGGAGATGAGAGGAGAGAAAATAGGAGGACATGTCAATACAAGGAGAGGAGAAGATGATTGGAGAAGAGAGGGAGACAAGAGGAGAGGACGAGGAAGACAGGAGGAGATAACAACACAAGGCGAGAAGAAAGTATGAAAGGGGGGAAGTGAAAGACATGAAGGCATTAAAATAAGAGAAAAGGAGAGGAAGACAGAGAGGTGGGGGAGATAAAAGTATGATAAAAGTAGAGGAAGGATAGGAGGAAAAGAAGCAGAAGAGGACAGGAGTAGAGGTGGCAAGGAAAAAAGAGAAGCGGAAGACGAGAAGAGAGAAAGATCAAAAAGGAAAATAGGAGATAAGATACAGAGAGAGAGAGAGAGATTGAGAGAGAGAGAGAGAGAGAGAGAGAGAGAGAGAGAGAGAGAAGGAGAGAAGGAGAGAAAGATAAGAGCAGAGGAAGACAGGTAGAATAAAAAACATATGAGAAGATGCAGCTGAGAGGAGAGGAAGATACCGCAGCTGGTTGCAATAGAGAGGTGTTGGTTGTGGTGGTGGTGGTGGTGGTACTCATCCATGAAGTAAATGAAGCGGGGTGTGTGTGTGTGTGTGTGTGTGTGTGTGTGTGTGTGTGTGCGTGCGTGCGTGCGTGCGTGCGTGCGTGCGTGCGTGCGTGCGTGCGTGCGTGCGTGCGTGTGTGTGTGTGTGTTGCTTGACTGTCAAAACAGCTGTTTGAGATGCTCCAGAGGCATGGCCTGGACCAGCTGCTGAGAACAGCGCACCAGCAATAAGAGGTGTGTAATATACACACTAGTAACAACTGCACTCCATCTGTGTGTGTGTGTGTGTGTGTGTGTGTGTGTGTGTGTGTGTGTGTGTGTGTGTGTGTGTGTGTGTGTGTGTGTGTGTGTGTGTGTGTGTGTGAGAAAGAGAGAGTCCCATATGCCAAATGTAAACAACTCCTGCTGTTGCTGCTGATGATCTTCCTCAGGCCATCTAGCAGGCTGACACTTCATTATCAACAGTCAATTCCTCATTAGTATAGAGGTGGACACCAGGAAGCAGCCCTCTCTACACCTCCGTATCTCTCTCCCCCTCCATGTCCCTCACTCCACCTCCCCCTCTCTACCTGTCTACACCTCCCCCCCTCTCTCCCCACCTCCGTATCTCTCCCTCTCTCCACCTCCGTATCTCTCTCCCTCTCTCCCTCTCTCCATCTCCGTATCTCTCCCTGTCTCCAACTCCATATCTCCACTTCCCTATCTATATTCCTCTCCCCACCTCCGTATCTCTCCCTCTCTCCACCTCCGTATCTCTCTCCCTCTCTCCACCTCCCCACTATCTCTCCACCTCCATATCTCTCTCTCAATCCCTCTCTCCACCTCCATATCTCTCTCCACCTCCCAATCTCTCTGCCCACTATCTCTCCCTCTCTCCACCTCCGTATCTCCCTACTTCTCTCCACCTCCCCATCTCTCTCTAGATTGATATCTTTTTCTGTCTCTCTACTTCACAATCTCTCGCTCACCACCTCTCTAGCTCAATCTCACTCTCTCCCACCGCATCACTCTGTCTCTCTCTATATCTCTCTCTCTATCTCTCTCTCTCTCTCTCTCTCTCACCATCTCTCTATCTTTCTCTTCACACCTCTCCACCTAACTAACTCTCTCTCACCTGCTCGATCTTTCCATCTCCAACGTTCCGTCTCTTTCCCTCTCTCCACCTCATAATCTCTATCTTTTACTCAATCTCTGACTCCGCAGTCGGAGTGCGCATGGGGGTAGGGGAGAAGGAGAGAGAGGGAGTGGGAGAGATCACAATCACAAGACAAGTGTGATTAGATAAGTCTTGATTTGATAAAAAGGCACTTGTCGTCACATGTCTTAATGCTCTCAGTCCAGTCCAGCACTCTCATTGGCTCATGTCACCGCCAGAGACAAATGTCACCACAATGATGCAGTCCCCACCCCGATCAAACGTCACTGGCAGAACTCAAGCCTGGGGTGCGTTTTTTTGACAACGTCTTTGCTAACTAAGTTAGCAACTTACTTGGTTGCAATGCAAATTCCCAATGGGAATCAAGTACAAACCCCAACTCCGGTGAAGTTGGGACGTTTGGTAAACAGTGAATAAAATCAAAATGCTATCATTTTCAAAACATTCAATCTATTCATTAGATGGAGAATAGTGAAAAGACAACATATTAAGTGTTAAAACCGAGAAAAAATATTCTCCATCTAATGAATAGATTAAATGTTTTGAAAATGATAGCATTTTGATTTTATTCACTGTTTACCAAACGTCCCAACTTCACTGGAGTTGGGGTTTGTAAGTTGCTAACTGGTTAGCAACGATGTTTTCGAGAAACGGGGTCCTGCCACGAAAGATAATGACGGATATGGGTGTAAACAAGCATGAATATCAGAGGCAGCGGTGATGAGAAGAGAACTCATTTGGATTTTAACATGAAGGAGATGATACAGTATATCAGAGGAAACAATAGCGGGACAAACTGTTGGCATTCTGCCCAACAAGGGAGGGGAGAGAGAGAGACAGAGAGAGACAGAGAGAGAGAGAGAGAGAGAGAGAGAGAGAGAGAGAGAGAGAGAGAGAGAGAGAGAGAGAGACAGAGAGAGAGAGAGAGAGAGAGAGACAAACACAGAGAGAGAGAGACAAACACAGAGAGAGAGAGACAAACACAGAGAGAGAGAGACAAACACAGAGAGAGAGAGCAAGTGAGAATAAAAGAGAGAGAGAGCGGAAGAAAGAGAGAGAGCAAGTGAGAATGAAAGAGGGAGAGAGAGAGAGAGAGAGAGAGAGAGAGAGAGAGAGAGAGAGAGAGAGAGAGAGAGAGAGAGCATTGCCTGATCCCCGTGTCCCTGAGCGCTGCCTGAGGTGGCGTGGGGGTTAAAGCACGGCTGTCTAGTTTTATCTGGCTCCCCTCCTCGCTGCCTCTGCTGCAAACATATCCTACAGCGCAGTGTGTGCATGCCCCTCAAGGCCTCACTACCACCTGTATCTGCTCAGTAAACACACACACACACACGCACGCAGGCAGGCAGGCAGGCAGGCAGGCAGGCACGCAGGCGCGCACGCACGCACGCACGCACGCACGCACGCACGCACGCACGCACGCACGCACGCACGCACGCACGCACGCACGCACGCACACGCACACACACACACACACACGCACACACGCACACACACAGACACGCACACGCACACGCACACACGTGTCCGCCTGTATGACAAGTTCAACAAATTTCACCAAAAACAAGTTCCTGGCCTTTGGTCACAGAAGTGGCGGAGAGGGGCGGGAAAACTAAGGGCAGTAACCCTCGACACCCTTTGGGGCGAAACCTATTGCCCTCAGTCAAGCGGGAGAGAGCAAGGCGGAGGGAAGATTTGTCAGGCTGCGGCGTGGAAATCGCTGGTGCTGATTGTCCCCCACTGGAGGATGCCGTCGTCGCCCGGGACAGGAGAGAAGGAGGAAGGAAGAGAGAGAGAGAGAGAGGGAGAGAGAGACAGAGTGAGAGAGAGACAGAGGGAGAAAGAGTGAGGGAGAGAGGGAGAGAGAGAGGGAGAGAGAGAGAGAGGGAGAGGGAGAGAGGGAGAGAGAGGGAGAGGGAGAGAGGGAGAGAGAGAGAGAGAGGGAAAGAGGGAGAGAGAGGAAGAGAGGGCGAGAGAGAGGCATGTCTGTGCCCCTCACCCTGAGAGCTGCAGTCATGCATGCGCCACCGCTGGGGAGATGTGGTGAGAATACTGATGAGAGGAATACACCCAAGACACAGCTTGTGACTTGTGACAGAGTTCATTTTTTTTCACGTTTCTTCTTTCTAGTTCAGAAGATCAGAAATCAGGAAAAAAAATCAGATGGGACAGTGAAGAGTGACAGGAAAGTGCAGAAGGGTGTGGGAAAGACCCAGGCTGGATTCGAACCTGAGTCTCCATAGGCAATGTTGTATTTTGTTTTGCTTTCATCACCTCAAACAGATAGGACAGGACAGGACATTGAAGCGAGACAGGGCAGTAGGGACATTGAAGCGAGACAGGGCAGTAGTGGGACAGGGAGGTTTGGAAGATGACCCAGGTTGGATTTGAACCTTGGTAATGTTGCCTGCATAATGCATATGGTAGCCTAGGACAGTGGTTCCCAACCTTTTTTTTCAGGGTCCCATATTTTTACCATTGTAAGCTTTGGTGACCCAGCGCCCGCATGAGAGGGAGTCACTCGATTCGCTCTGTTTCCTGCGAAAACTCATTTTAGTTATCATTGTATTCCTCAATTCGTCTTTGCTCAAAAACAGAATAAATGTTTAATGTAGCACTTAAATTTTGTTGCTTCTATGCATTTGTCATTTATTCAACATGGGCTAGATATAGTATTAAAATGAAACCCCTTAAAATCAAGTGGGCTTTGCGACCCCCCGTGGATCTTTGGTGACCCATAGGTTAGGTCGCGACCCATAGGTTGGGAACCACTGGCCTAGGAGGTGTATTCACATGCTGCGGCACATGTCCCTTTTTATGAAAAGATCCTAAATCCTGTTGCAGATTTTGTTTTTGTAGTGAGGGCTTGAAAGACTTTGTTTTTTTTCACTCTGGAGAAGGTTTATTTTAAGCTGTTCCCCCTCTCTCTGGGAAATGCTGTGGTGTTTTGATGTGTTGATGTTTTCTCGTGTACTGCCTGGAAGGGAAAAAAACTATTACAGTACTTGCTTCCCCCTCCCGCCTTCCTATTTTAGTCACCTCACTTCTTGAAGACTTTTAATTAAAAGGTTGCCTCTACAGGTCTTCTGCTAAAAAAAAACCTTGAATAACATTACAGTATGAAGAGAAAAGAGTGTCAGGAAGGAGGCTACCGACGACAGAGGAGTGTAAATAACAAGCAGACACAGTGTGAGAATGTCATGAGAGAGATTGAGGGAAGTAAACAGCACGACGGACCATTCTTACTCATGAGGTTCTGGCAACTGTGTATTAGTTGGAGTTACACTGTGTAGTCGTTAGAGCACAGACCGTCCCTTGACTAAATCAAAGCCCAGCCAAGAGGAAGGAAAAAAAATGGACAGAATGATGAGGAGGGGACAGAATGAAAGTGGTGATAGTGGTGGTGGTTGGGGGGTGTCTTGACTGCCCTTCCTTCCATCACCACATCCAGTTCCCAGAATAATTCTGTTTGCTGCAAGCTGTGATGCAGCGCAGTAGACCAGTGTTGCCAGACTGGGTGGTTTCCCGCCCAATTGGGCTGCTCAGGATGATGGCCGTCTGCAGGTAAAAATGGATTTTGGAGAGAAAAAAAACGCCATACACGTAGAAATCAATAGAATTGGGCGGGATTTAGTGCTTCCAGGCAGGTTTTCAGCATTTTTGGGGGGCTGGCAATAGTCAGCCTCATCTGGCAACCCTGCAGCAGACAGTGTGGCCCTTCCTCCCACCCACCCACATCCCACACCCAACACCACCAGCACCACCAGCTCAACTCCCTCTGGCACCTGAAGTGGACAGAACGAGAGCGGGTCTGGGCTCCGTCCCTCCTCCCGTGAGCCCCCCCGGTGAGTGACAGCAGTGATGCAGCGAGTCCATGGCAAGCAGGAGAGGAGGAGAAATAGACTGGAAAGGAGACGGGAAGGGAAGGAGAGAAGTGGAGTGGAGAGGAAACAACTGGTATGGAGAGAGGAGATAAACTAGCAAGCAAAGCAGAGGGCAGGCAAGGAGAAAAGAGAAGAGGAGGAGGAGGAGAGGAGGAGCCAAAAGGCAATGTTGATTGGAGAGGAGTTGATTGGAAAGGAAAACACTGTTGAGATCAACTGGCAAGGAAGGGGACAGGAAGGAGATGAGAGGAGAGAGGAGGAGAGGAGTACAGGAGAAGAGAGGAAAGAAAAGAAAAGGATGCTGACTGGGAAGGAGAGGAGGAAAGAGGAAAGAGAGAGAGACTGTAAAGAGAGGCAGAGGAGAGGTAATAAAAGAGAAGCAGAGATGGAGAGAAGTAAAGAAAAGCAAATCACTGATAAGCGGAATAGAGGAGAGGAGAGGAGAGGAGAATCGAGGAGAGGAGAATAGAGGAGAGGAGAAGAGAGGAGAGAAGAGGAGAGGAGAGGAGAGGAGAATCGAGGAGAGGAGAATAGAGGAGAGGAGAAGAGAGGAGAGAAGAGAGGAGATGACAAAATAGTAGAGAATGCAGACTGAATGCCGAGAATGCAGACTTCTCGAGGAGAGGAGAATAGAGGAGAGAAGAGAGGAGAGGAGATGACAAAATAGTAGAGAATGGAGAGTGGACTGACTGGCGAGACAGGAGATGAGCTGGGAAGGCAGGCAAGGACAGGGTGTGCTGAGCTGGTGGCGCACAGTGGGAAGGTAGAAGGGGGACGATGTGTGGTTTGTTGGGGGAGAGGGAGATAGACAGACATCAGTAGCACCAGAACCCTTGGCAGCTGACACCATCCAGCCTGACACCCAGCCACTGCAAGGCTGAGTGGCCGCGACTGCTGCCCATCCCACTCAGCTCAGCGTGACACTGCACACCACCACCACCACCACTAGGGGTGTGAATAATATCGAAATGTATCGATATATCCCGATATATTCTGATGATTGAATCGAATCGCATGGTATCGTGGGGCATTCTAAGTATCGAACATAATCGAATCGCTAGCCCCAGCCCAATAACTTAATAGAAGTGGAAAAGTAATTGGGAAAAAATTCGAATTGTATCGTATCGTGGGGCATTCCTAAGTATCGAAAATAATCAAATCGTATCGCATCGAATAATAAGATATCGATATTGAATCGTATCGTCATGGAGGCTGTGATTTACACCCCTAACCACCACCACCACCAGTGGCGGAACTGCCTACAGGGCTTCTGGGCAAGACACTTATAGTGGCCCCACCAAACGGCCTGCCAAGCTCATAATAGGGCCCCCACGATACAGGAGGGCCCTGGGCCCTGGGGCAAATGCCCTGCTCTCCCCCCTTATAGCCCCACCCCCACCACCACCAGGACTGCTGACAGCTTTTTGTCAGGCCCAGGACAAAGTCATCTGAAAGGCTCCTCCATCTAATGCATACCATATAATGAAAGCCCAAACTCTGGGGGCCCTCTGTTCCTGGGCAGGGAAAACTGAATCCTTTGTCCACACAGACTACTTCCCTGACTACCACCACCACCACCACTACTGCTGTCTGCCTCCTCCTCCATCCTGAACACACCTCACCCACCATCATCCTCTGGGCATAGCGCCAGTCTCTTGCCACACACAATCTGCACCTGAAGCCGGCAGCCAACCAGCCACAGCCCATGACAAGATCATGGGAATGCTGTCTTGAAAACAAAATGAAGTGAAGGTCAGGCAACATAATTAACAAAACATCTAGGAGGAAAGCAAGATATTCTGTACTCACAGATACACGTTTGACAGAAGAATCAATGCTGGTTGTGCATGCAATCAATGCCCAAGACGTCACATCACAAAATGAGGCAGTGTTTCTCTGCACAGGGTATCTCTTCTCTGTATGACACCAGCAGTCAAGAAAAATGCCCACCAGGCCAGGCAATGCATTTACCATTGGTTACAGCAAGTGTGACGGCTGCTGCTGCTGGGGTACTGAGGTGCAGACGGGTACAACTGATACAGCGTGGAAATCAGCACTGAAAAGAGTTCACCATAGGATCTTTACACAGCTCTGAAATTAAACAGGGTGTGTTGGGCCTGGATGTAACCAACTTCATCACTCAAAAGTGGAAAGGACAAATCCTGCTAACAGTCCAGTTCATTCGACATTCATTTATTCAATACAATGTTTTGTTCATAACTGAAAAGAGGTGGGTGCAGTTTTCCCAGTCATAATGAATACTTAAAATTTGATGGTGGTGGTGGTAAGTATTCATGAAAAAGGTAACATTTGTGAATGGGCAGCATGAACAAAAGCTACTAAAATATTACACAGTGTACTGTTACGACCACCTGGCTCAGCACATTTAATCCTGTAGATGCATGTGGAATACAGTACACATACACTTTTGAAAATCAGCGCTAAGATTAAAAAAGTAAGATTGGACTAGAGTGCCATTGCTGAACACTGCAGCTCCCATCAGAGTCGCTATCAGCTTTGGCAAGGCCTGGGACAAAGTCATCTGAAAGGGGCTCCCTACCTAATAAAACCAATGTACTGAAGACCCAATTCTGGGGCCCCCTCTCTTCCTGGGGCCGGGACAACTGACCCCAGGCTTTGTCCGCCCCTGTCTGCTTCCCTGCTCCCATCACCGGGCAAGATGAAAGAGGATTTAAGAGGCCCATGCCTTCATCATCATCGGCTCTATCTGAGCATCACACCCCATCTGTACCTTCATGTGGAGGGGAAATCTGCATTCCTCCTGACAAGATGACAGGCCAGTTCAAAGGACCCCAACCCCAATCTGTGGGTGTGATGAGAAGCAACACAAACTGCAGGCTAAAAACTACACCGATCTGATGTCTCGAGCTGTGATCTGCTGTGAGGGCTTTTGATCTGCCTGGTGTTTAAAACTGGGTCTCTACTGACCCCTGCTGATAGGAACAGGGAGCTACAAATGCACAACAAGGCAACTTGAAGGAAAAGGAAATTCCAGCCTGGACTTACTGTAGCCCTTACAAAATGTTCATATAAGAGAAATGGTAGTTAAGTGGAAGCTTACAGAGGACTATGACCACCAGGCTAAATCATTTACAAATTTGTTTAAACTCTTTTCTAAATCAGATGGTTCGAATGAAGAAATGTCATAGGCGAGATGAACAATAACTTTCCCAGACACAAAGAATCTTGGCATATAGATCTACCCACTTTGGTGAAACCAATAATTTGTGAAATCAATCTTTTCTAGTTGTTAAGACTAGAACCAAGTATTTGAAAGCATGCCATATCAGCACTGCAGCTATTGTTATAGGGGTCCCCAATCACTCAACATAAATGATTAGTAAAATTTCTTCCACAAATTTAGACCACTAGGTATATCATTCCCTCAAGCCAGATCAGTATCTGAAATGAGAGAAAATCCAACACATACACTGGCCCCTTCCCCTAATTTTTCCACAGAATTATATGGACATTTTGTTGTAACTGTGACTCTAAAGTAACTTTGCCCTCTCTTTGCTTGTGTTGTAGCCCTAACGACAGGCTGGCGGACCTCTCGGTTCTCGTAGACCCATTCCCCCGTCACCGCAATTAATTCCGAGGCGATGCCAACCAAGTGATTATCACGGTACATTATGCAGATGGGGGGGAAATCTCCAGGGCGGGGACTATACAGACAGAGCAGCACCAAAAAAGACCTAAATATTCAAAGCACGGCTCAAACGCAATGCAAAGTCATGTCTGAGTGACTGATAGCCTTGTATACATTTGAATGGTAATTAAAGTTTATCAGCCAGTGCAAATGAGTAAGCCGGATGATCAGAATGTGTGAAGTTTCCTTTTCATCAGGGGCTCCAATCTGTGTTATGCTAATAGGCTTAAGTTTGAAAAGGGGATAAAAAAAATCTGCAAAACTTCTCCAGGTCATTGGGTGAGAAATGGTGTGTGGCAAAGATACGGGCTTACAAGCTATAAAAGATGAACACAAATTAGTTTTGCTACATATCTCCACTTTAGTCAGTCAGGTAAAACTATCCAATCAGGATTATCACCTCCCACAATGCTGTGAGTTATTTATAATGTGTTCATATAATGTATTTGCATTTGATCAGCCACGGTTCAATGGTTAGAGCGCTGGCCTTTAGATCGAGGGTTGCAGGCTCAAATCCCACCCTTACCAGTACCTTCATCCATGGTTTAAGTGCCTTGAGCAAGGCACCTAACCCCACATTGCTCCAGGGACTGTGACCAATACCCATATGCATGCAAGACGCTGTAATGTAATGTAATGTAATGATCATAATGTGCATCTTTGATAGGCATACTCTAACAAACTACTCCCATATTGACTTTAAACTTCATATTTCTATTCAGGATTTCAGATATCTTATGCAAACACACTATCTAGATGTAGATAATGTAATTACTGAGTAGTACCTGAATAAAAAAAAGAATCTTATCCAATTCAGTTTTTCACTGTGATTTCTACTCCAACTGTCATCTTGACTCTGACTACTAGTAGTCATGCAACTAATATGAAAGTGGGGAAAGTTCCTGACAGACATGTACGTAACTAAGGACAGCACACAATACTCAACACACAATACGAGCTGATGAATCAGGAAGTTGTTGCTACACTGCTGTGCAGGTGAAGTTCTAAGTCTGTACATATTAAACTGACTGTGATGACAGTCATTGTACAAATATTTGAGATGTTTTTTTTTAAGAGAGCACTACATGAGGTACAATTCATGTCCTCAAGCTAAAGTTCAACTGATATCCAAAGGACTGGTCCACATCATCAACAGCTGATGTCATCACCACAATGGAGTATGGTCATTACAAAGGTCCTGAACTTGTTGGCAGGATCCTGATTTAATTGCTTTTATAGCTTCATATACTTTATCTTAAATGATTCATCTGGACTTGAGAATGCCATGCTGGTTGAACTAAGTTTCTTTTACAGAACACCTTTCTTGCATAATACATACCGAGTGCAGTTTGGACAATCTGACAGTCCATCAACTAAACTAAAGTTAAAAAAAAAAGGATGGGAAAAGAATAACAAACAAAAGAATACAAAGTTTCATGATTTTCTGCCACTTGTGATTCTTCCCTCCATAATTCAGTGGAAGCGGTGAATATCCATCACTCACAACTGCTGGGCCACTGGGAGCAATATAAATTATGCATTGCATCAAAATGAATCTCAAAATGAAAATGAACTCAATTCAACATATTGAGTAGAAGACGGATAGTACTTCAGGGTTTTAATTTGGTTTATTTCATTTCAAGTCGAGTGTAAAGTGACAGAAAAACAATCATTTGAAGTCACCACAAAAAAAGGAAAAGAAAAAGCAACAAAACATGACTGAGAGTTAATATCTGCAAGTGTCTGCAATATTGATGCGTATGGAACAAACAGCCAAACAACCAGATACCACTTTGAAAGGCAGAACATGTTTGAAATTTAGGACACACAACAAGTTTCATGGGAAGTGGCCACACTCAAAAACACCCCAACTTAGTGGGAGCTTGCTAAAACGTGTGAAAATCTGCAAGAGTCAGCAAATGTTATATACATGCCATGTAAACAAACACAAGCAAAGGCTTCATCTTATGAGCAAATTGTCAAAGAATTATACTGTACATATCAATGGCAGTCATTGCACTGCTACCTACAGATGGCACCAAGGATTTCTGAATAACTTCAGGGCTAAGTCGCTAAACACCCAGATAAAATGCACATACGTTTTGGCTACGCTTCTCTATCAGACTAAACATATTGACAAGTCCAGTTCTTCTCCTCGCTCAACATGAGCATAATCGTGCACTTTCCAGCATATCTTGGAGGCACAGACCCGTGAGCAGGGCGTTGGTAATGACCCTCCACCCCCTCTCACCTCCCCGCTTGGTGCCTGAAGCCAGAGCTCCTTTGCACACAAGAGCACCTCTTTCAGCTCTCATTCCAACAGCACTGCTCAGTCCTGGGTGGCGGGCCGGAACCAATGTTAAGTCATGGACCCTCCCGGGTAGGTTTGCTCAGCAGAAGTTACAGTATAATCCAACTAATAAAGGAGTCTTATGGCTTCATTCAGCCACAGAGCTCTTCTATTAGGAGGTTTACTGGCCGCTGAGTTTGAGTTAAGTTGTCTGGGTTACCCAATAAACCGGCTTCACGTACATCCCTTTTTTGAGTTTTAAGGCAAAACCAGCTCTTTCAGGGGCCGGGGACATCAGATCAGAAGCACTGTCCCATCTTCAGTTTGGAATCTACAGCGGGCAAAGGTCAAAATACACCGTTGAAGCACTACAGAAAAAAACTCAACAGATAGATCCAGTCAAAAGTCAATCTTTCCAAAAACCAGCCCCAGGATGAGAAGTAAGTGAAAGTAAGTAAACATGCGATTTCAGGAACAGGGACCGCACACAAAGGTGTTCTCACATTGGCAGAAAGGATATTCTTCATCTTAAGGAGGATTAGTGAGCTCCCACGAGAAGAAAATTATGGATTTGACAGTACTCTGCAGAAGCCCATGCACCACACACACTGAGAACTAGAAATGTAACCGTAACAAGGATGCTTTAGAATTCCTTTAATATTTATAATTTATTTGATTATTTAGGAGAGATGACTAAATAATCAGTCTAATTAATCAATAATCGGTTCCTGGTGCCCCATCAAAGGAATGTGGTTAGTGATTAAACACACCTCAGCCAAGCCATAACAAGTCATGCTCTGTCAGTGTTAGGCACTGCATAGAAAAAGTATGTCATGTGGCTACAGCTGTAGTTAGTGACTCTCAGTTTCAATGTCTTTATTTTAGAAACAATTTGGAGGGTGAAAAAAATAAATCCCACACACTAACCATTTCACTTAAGCTTTATTCACAAGGTTTCAAATCGTGAATAAAGCTTAAGGCAAAATGGTCAGTGCCCAGGAGTTTCACATTTTATTTTGATCATTCTGGGTGATCTCAAACACACCTGCCAGCTGAGGTGTGCGGGAAGAAAACAAAATCACAAGAAACTATTTGGAGAGAAAAAAAGACTTGAACTGAGAGCATCGGAGATGCACGAGTACATCAATCCCACTGTAACCTCATAAAGTTTTAGCGGCATTCATGCTTCTCAATATCAATATCGATACATCAATGCATCGATCCGATGGTGGACAATCAAATGGAATCGTATCGTACCGTGGGGCATTCTTAAGTAAAATAATCAAATCGCTGCCATAAGAAATCGAATCGTATCATCATGGAGGTTGATTTACACCCCTACTCAATATCATGCAATCCAATTGGCAAACCAAAAGCCCATCCACAGCGGGTTATTACCTTGGCCTTCTTGAAGTGGGTCATGACGTTGCCCAGGTCCTCCATGTCGATGACGGAGCCGTGGCCTGGACCCTCGTCCCCGCTGCTCTCCCCCTCACTGCTAGACTCCACCAGCTCCTCCTGGACACACACACACACACACAGAGCACAGAGCACAGTGAGCCTTACCTTCCAATGTAATGACATCCCATTAACATGAACACTAAGTAAGACACACACACACACACACACACACACACACACACACACACACACACACACACACACACACACACACACACACACACACACACACACACACACACACACACACACCTTCTCCTCTTATGGAACACACACACACACACACACACACACACACACACCAATGCTATGACCCCCATTAAAACACACACACAAACACACACCTGTGGACATCACCATCTCCTCCTGGGGATGACACGCACACACGCACACGCACACAGCAGTCAGTCTGCAGTGCACCTGCCTTCCGATGCTGTGACCCCCATTAACACAGACACACACACACACATATACACATAAATGCTCAAATAGACATAAACATAAACCACAAGCGTGCACACACATACACACACAGCTTCTCCAAGAAGTCAAACAGGGTACACTCAGCAGACTCCCTTCATCTGTCATGACCCCCAATAAAACACACACACAGAGATGTCAAGGTAAAAGTTTTCTAAAAAGGAACACAGTTTCCTTCCCTGAGTAACCAGTAGACCAGTGCACTCGTCAAACGATCAGCTAACTCTCTGCACTGGTTGGATCAAATTTGTGGTGTTTTCTGTAACAACTCAGTCCATCTACCTCATTAGGTAAAACGGACTAACTGGTGTAACAGCTATGTAATAGCATGTGCTAGTGTTGAATTTACTTTTACTTTTACTTTTGACACCTCTGCACACGGCATGACTCAGCACAGCACAGCCCATACACACACCAAGTTACATTCCACTTAGAGAGCCACTCCAAAGTAAATAAACGAATAACCAAAACACACACACAGACATGCACGCACCAAGCTGCTTGGCTAACATTTGATTATGACTGCAGTTACCTCTGCCTGGACTTAATTAAGGAGCAGGTGTTCTTTTATGGGGGGCACTTGGGGAGGACCCACTAGCGCTTAATTAAAACCATTTATCCTGTTTGTGTACCGACGGGATTAACTCGACGAGAGCTAAATCAAAACAAGGGGTTTGTCTCTGGTCTGTTTTGATGGTGCTTCTGTGAGAGAGAGAGATATGGAGGAGAGTGTCTAAGGGATTGACTAAGAGCAGCTTTGGTTTAGTGGAAAAGACCCGGTGAGACAGAAGAACCATCGTGCAACAGAGACCACACACAGGCATAAACATTCACAGCACATCATTACCGAGTTCTTGAATCAGCAGTGAAGTTAAAGCTGTATTTAATGCTGTATACTGCTGTACTGTGCACTGACCCCTCACTCTGTACTTGCTTGAATGTCATCCTTGTAAGTTACTTTGATCAAAACAAGTGTCTGCTAAATGTAATGTAATGCAATTTACAAGCCTAAGCATCAAAATATTGAAAAGGCCCATTTCTGAAAAAACTACTGTAAACCGCGTGTGTTGTAGCGCTGTTTTGCTTTTTGCTGCCTTTTATTAGGGCTAAAATGCCTCTGGCTTGCAACAGTATCAGATTGCATGTTATAGCCTAAACCCTTGCCTTGGTCCAAAGTGGTCATTCTTTCCACACATACGTAGCTCACTGCTCAGTATACTCACCGCACCACTTGCAGCAGCTGATGGAGTAGATAGTATAATGCAATAGTACAGCAAAAGCACAATACAACATATAGTATGATAAGTGACCTTGAAATAACCCTACCCCTTACCTATTCATTGTTATGATTCATGAATATGTTCTGTATGCTGTGAACTCACCCACAGTTTAAATTGTGTGATGATGAATCTTGAGTTCTACATCTTGGTCGTACGGTACGGGTATTATGCCCTTCACTGTGGTGAAGTTGACAAATCTACTGCACACTGCTGCCATATGGACTGCAGCTGTCTGCCATTTGTACAATTTAGACTATTGCAGCAGGGGACGGAGAGTCACAGTACTAGTAGTAAATCTGCCCCATTCAGGGACAACAAAGAATGGAACCGAAGTTCTCAAGATTAGTGTGCTGCTACTCCCACAAAACATTGTAAATTGTAATGTTTCCAACATGTTCCCAACAAAGAATTTTTAAATGCAACAATTTCTGCATGTTGAAAAACTTCACATGAACCTTTTTTGTGGGAACATGGTGGTGTTGCAGACTATGTTACCGTTTCTGTCATCCCAGACCCAGACTAAATGCTTCAGTTCCAATCATGAACGAACAACACTGTCAACAGAAGCAGCGCTTCAGCTCAGTTTCTAGACTAGTGTTTCTCAACAGGGCTTCTAATCTACAGCCTCCCAGGGAGCGATGGGGAGCCCTAGTAGAGTACAGCCTCTGCAATATCATCAAGGAGGAATGATACAGTAGCACAATATTTCAGCCTTATCTCACTGGCCTCAGAGCTGTACTGCTTCAATCAATATCATGAATAAGAAAACGAGGAGTCTGGGCTCTGCTATTAGATGATTTACCTCTATATACAGGGTTCCCACTCCTTTGTCATGAACAAATTCAAGCACTTTTCAAGCACCAAATTTTCAGTTTTCCAGCACCTTTAAATAGGTCGCTGGAAGCGGGTGTGGACGTCCGCCCAAAGAAAATTGTGTGTTTTAAGATGTCATTTCCTGAATTCTAATCAATTTTATGGTGTCGAATGGCAAATCCCATCTGACATCTCACTCCCTCAGATTTTTGATGTACCTTAACAATTTATTTCTATTATTTGGGCTTACTGAGTTGGACTTGACACAAATTTAAAGCATTTTCAAGCACTTCACCAAACATTCAAGCATTTTCACAACCTTGAAAAACACTTAATTGAAATTCAAGCATTTTCAAGGAATTCAAGCACCAGTGGGAACCCTGTATATAGGACTAGCAGCATGCTTCAGCCTCCTCTACTCACCTCAGAGCTGTACTGCTGCTTCTGCTCGCTGGAGCATTTCCCAGGCTCCCCTGCTGCACCCTGCTGCTGCTGCTGCTGCTGCTGCTGCTGTTTCTTCTTCTTGTTGTTCTTGCAGGTGCCGTTCTTGCACTTGCCGCTGCAGGGCTTCTTCTCGCCGCGCGCGAGGGCCTTCAGCCGGCTCAGGAGGCGAGTCTTCCAGGCGGCGAAGTCGGCCTGCACGCTGCCGCGCCGGCTCTTGGCCACGTTGCAGTCGCCCTCGCCACGCGTCAGCACCCGCGAGCCGCTCAGCATCCACAGCCACTTGTCCACCGACGTGCCCACCTGAGGATCGGAGAGGAGAAATGGATACATGGATGGGGACAGAGGCCAGAGAGTGAGATACAGCTGCACCATACAGTCAATAGTCAGATTGCCAAACCTACAGCACTGCCTACGGCTCCCTCTTGTTCATTTCCAACATAGGTTTTCTGTTAACAAACATAGGCGATGTGATGAGGAGCAAGATGCTAAGCAGCCACATTTTTGAGTGACAGTAGTTTCCAACAGTCAGAGGTTGAACAGTGCGCAACCAGGGTCACGCAGACAGAGATTGTTTACAAACGGTAAACCCATGTATTATAATGTCCAACTAATCATGATTTGTAACTTCTTACAAAACAAAGGGGATAAGAGTAACCATCAGCCAAAACAGCCAAAGATTTGAGGAAATTCATTCTATACTATCTCAAGGTTGGACATCTCAAGGTTTGATCCAATTTTCTATATTTCTAGCTTTTAAAATAAGATATTCGTCATGAGGAAGAGCTACATATTACATGAATCACAGTGGTGTAATCTACGTAGAACGCAGGTAAACGCAGTATATCCACATCAAAATTTCAGGGATTTCTGTATACCCACCTAAAATGGATTGATTCATTATTTAGAATAGCACAAATATGTACAGTATACCCACTTTTTTAAAATGCTCAAATAGTTAGTATATCCAACACAAAGAAGTAGACTACACCACTGATGAATCATCACAAACTCTTCACCATCACCTTTAAAAACGGTTTATGATCTCACCGTGTTGTAGTGGTCCTCGTAGACGGAGTTCCCCAGTCCGAACACTGCGTACTTCAGGCCCTTCAGGTAGGTTTTGCCGTATCTGAAGTCTGTGGAGGCCTCCTCCAGCCACTTGCAGAACCACTCTGCATTCTCCGTGGGCTTCCCTTCCGTATAGGTGGCCAGCAGGAACACACAGACCGCTTTGCTCGTACACTGGAGGCAAACACAACAGTGGAGACCGTGTTATGATCCCATCATGTTATGACAAACGCAACCAAAAAACATAATTAAGGTGAGAATCTTCAGTATTAAATGGTTATATTTCTAACATTAATATTGTATGTATTCTTTGTCTTTGTATGGTTGTGATCAATGGCAAATGCTATACTCAAAATAAAGCTCAACAAAAAGAACAGTGTGTGTGCAGAAGGGAAATTGTTGTCTGAAAAAAGTTGTGAAAATGAGGACTGAAGACTAGACAAAACAGTGTAGCCAGGCTCTTTGGTGTAGCGGTCAGAGCCCCGGTTTACTACCCCAGAAGGTCTGGGTTCGAGTCCCAGCTGGGCAACTCTACTCCCCTTCGCTACAAATGGTGTCAGAAGTCCTCACGCCACTCCGTGCGTGCAAGTATGCATGCATTGATGATGGGGCACACTGGATGGGAGAAGCATGATGGGCAGTTGCGCGAGGGACACCCTGAGTGTGTGAAGTGCACAGGTGCGCTTCCCGAAGGGGAAGGCAGTGTGATGGAGTGTGTTCTGACTGTCACGTAAATGACCCTGGCTCTTTGGTGTAGCGGTCAGAGCCCCGGTTTACCACCCCAGAAGGTCTGGGTTCGAGTCCCAGCTGAGCAACTCTACTCCCCTTCGCTACAAACAGGAAATGCAACTTTTGTCTGTTGGGCCTCAGCAATGCAAGCGTTTGCAGTTAACAATAGGACTGAGTTTTGAGAGTATTCATTCTAAGCCAAATTAAGAAACCTCAGTCTAGAGTTACATACTCTACCGAACTACAACCCAGTAGAGTAGATACCTCACATTCCCTCATTCAGAAACACACACACACACACACACACGGAAGCCATGGGTTCAGTCAGTGTCTTGCCCCTAGTAAGGCAGAGATGGAATCACAGCCTCCAGTCACTAGCCACATCTACTTGAACCAATGTCACACTAAAGAATATTATCGCATTACAGATAGCACAAAAGTGCAGTGCCTATTTCAGAGATAATACTCTTCTAAGAATATCAGACTCCTGTGAACTACCTGACTAGTCAGCTCAACAAAAAAAAGTTCAATCGACGGCCTTTCACAAATCCACTGCTCTATGAAAAACAATGGGTGATCTTGCGGTCCTTGAATGTATTTCTGTGTATTTACTGGGCAAGAACCCATGCTGGTGCGATAAATAAATCCATCACCCTCTGTTCTGCTCTGTGGGCAGCAGACCATTTATTTCCCAGTAATCTAGAGGGAGCTCCTTCATCACCCTGTCAAGACATGACCACCAGCACACAGGTAACCATGTCAAAAGGCCTGCTGCGCTGGTTTTTGCCCAGGCATCAGAATTCATCATCCCATAAAATCCGGGTATTTTTAAATGTGGATTTTTTTCCCCATCAGGCATACAGGCAGGCGCACGTGCGCACACACACACAAACACACACCCATACAGGCATACAGGCAAACACACACGAAGGCGCACACACGCACCTGTGCACAAGCATGCGCGCGCGCACACACCCACACACGGATGGAAACAATGTAAACTTACCTCATCTGACAGCCTGTCATCTGGGTCATAATCTTTCAAATCAATCACCTCAGATTCAAGTCCAAGACCCGTAACATCTTCTGCAAGATCTCTTGCAAATCCCTACACACATATAAGAAGTTTTAGAAGCACTGCAAGTTATGATGAAGTGAATACCAATGCACTCACTGTATCAAGTTATTTGAACATCAACTTGGTTTATGAACAGGCTACTTGACATCCCTTAAAGCTCAGGCCACCAAGTCAGATTCAATAAGAAGGCCCACATGTTTAATTATAGCCTTAACTAATATAATGTATGTTTACAATAACGGTTAATTACATGCTAATAGATGTATAGTCATCAGAGTAAGACGTCTGAGAGTCAAAATTATACATCTTGGCTGCAAGAATTCTTCAGAGCTATTTTGGCAACACATGGAAGATTAACTAAATTACACATTTTATCACATAACCCATTGTTCCAGTAGAGAAAACAGCTCAGAGTTTTCCAAAACCATAGAGCAGAGATTGTAGTGTGGTCTCCTTCATTCATCACCATTAAAGAGGAAACGTGAACATAGGGTCTTTGAACACAAATGTGGGAACAAAATAGGCTACATCTGCCACAAATAAGTTTTAGTACCGTTCATACAAAGCAACTGACAATTCCAGAAATTGGGCACAAATGCTGATAAATCATAAATTAGTTGTTTGGAGGGTCTTATAAATAGAACGTATGACTTGGATTACAAAATAGCACGCATTGTATGAAGTATGATCTCCACGCAGTTTTCATTGAGCAGGCAACTCAAAAACTAGCAGAATTCATTATTTATTTGCTCTATCCAGAACTGTTCCTTCCTTGTAGGCCTACGCCCGGGCAGGTGCACTTATATTTTGTTGGTTTGTACCTTTGCTGTTCCAGTTTGAGATCCATAAAATATCTTCACGGCAGACACATTTTTCGTTTTTTCCTTCAAGGGATACTTTTTTGTTTCCACTTTTGGATACGTTTTTGTTTCCACTGTTTGGTAACGCCATGGACTCACAGGCTTTACGATCTTTTTCTGTGAAAGGAAGTACGTGACAGAATTCGCTTTAGTGATGGCGCGAACGCAGGCTGCACCAGGTGATCAGAGATTTCAAAACAGCAAGGTCATCGCTTGGTACAGTAGGCCTAAATAAGGTTATCTTTCAATAAATATTTGACACGCCAACGTATTCCATATAATAAATGACCGTTAAGCAAATACATTTACCTTTTTCAACGCCAGGTTCAGAGCAAACCAGACACCCACAACCACAGCTGCAGCGGTGTAGATATACAATCTATTATGCCATAGCGCCCATATGTAACCCTCTGTATACCGTCGCACATTATCCAAGTTGCCTACAGACAAGAAAATGCACGGTTTCAATTATTCCAAAAGAATGCCACAAGAGCAACACATCACCACAGCTGATTCATTGGAAGGAACTAAGGATTTCTACCCTTTCTCCTTTCTGACACCATGAAAGGTTGCATACATTGTCTGCTGACTAGCTAAGGTAGACTGACACCTCCAGTATGTTATATTTAAGGGTAACACATAAAATTCGCTTGACATTGACATGCCAAGACTGTTAATGTGTCAGATAACACAAACTGAAAATAGTTAATGTTCACTTCGGTCACTGCAGTACGTTTCATAGTTAGCTTGCTAACTGGCTTTCAGGTTAGCGTACTGTTGTTCTGGGGCTCCTAGCTAATGCTAAATAAGGAAGATAAAAACTTACTTGGTAATTCGGCACCAAAGGATTGGGAGACAGTGTCCGCCAGTAGGGTGAGCGACAGTAAATTCAGCTCCGTAAACATCCCGGACTTCGGTGTTTACAACCTCTCCTTCATAAAGATGTGCATGTAAACTACTGTCCCAGACAACTTGAAATTGCCAGAAACATATCAGATGCAGACGGCCATATTGGTAAACAGTGGAATTATGGGTAGGTTATCCTGGGTCACCTGCTGCAACTCCCTCGTGCATGGGCTGTCCACAAGAGGGAGACTTCAGCCCAGGTAGTCTCTTAAGTGGCCATAACAATTAAAGACTTTTGTATGCTATTGAATAATTCTATGAATTAATATGACAGGCACCTCTCCGGAAAATCAACTTTGGCCTTAGGTGTATGTTTAGGGTCATTGTAATCATGGAAAGCAACACAATGAAAATCAATGGAGTTCAATGAGAGATGGTGACATATTGGCTATTCGTAGAGCAATACTTTTTTAACTTCATGATGTAATCAATGATAAAAGCCCTCACACACCAGCAGCATGCATGCAGCTCTACATAAGAGCTGTATCCCTCCCATGTTTGACTTTAGGCACCATGTATTTTTTCCAAATTCTTCACCTTTAACACCAAAGAAGTCTCTCCCACTGTCCTGTCTCAAAAAAGCCAGCCAAGAGTATGTCAGGCCTAACTCTGACAAAAATGAAGGCTAATGGGACTCATACTCTGAAGTCAAGATCCCAAGATCAACCATTTTAGAACTGATATCATCAAAACTGTATGGTGTTGGAGATGAAGAATATGAAAAAAGAGAAATGGTGCCTAAAGTGAAACATGGTACGGATACAGCTCTTATGAGGAGCTGCATGCATGCTGCAGGTGTTTGAGGGCTTTTATCAAGATTAAATCATGAAGTTAAACATGTATTGCTCTACAAATAGCGAATATTTCACCATCTCTCACTGATCTTCATTGTTTTTCATTGTGTTGCTTTCCATGATTACAATGACCCTAAACATACACCTAAGGCCAAAGTTGATTTTCTGGAGAGGTGAGAGTGATTCAGTGATTCAAGTATGACACCCGATCTGTGTATTTGAAGTGTTTTGAAGTGACTTATCTGCTCATTTTCACATTATGTTCGATAGGCGACAAAACTTTTGTCTTGTGAAAATCTGCCCTGTCTGTGTTCAATAAAGGGTCAATCTTTCTTTGATGCATGAAATTTATTTTTGTACATACATTTTCATTCGGGAGGGTTGTAGCTTTCATATGAGAGACTTCTGAAGCCAAGTGATTAATTGAAAGTCAGGTTATTAGATGTTATTCCAAACAGATGGATAGGCGAGGCGACAACTCTTTTGGAGATGGGTGTACATATTCATCTTGTATATTTCTTTGGCTACACTTTCAATAGTCAATTTTTTTTTTTTTAAAAGCATGCAGTATTTCTTTATCGAGGGAAAAAAAAGACGTTTAGGGAAATTAAAAGTCTTTGAAAATAGAATCTGAATAAAGTGAGGCAAGTGCTGGTGAAAGCCTGATCTACCTCCATCCAACATTAAGGCCGATACTTCTCATCTTAGCCAAGGACATGCCATTCTCACGGTGCGGCAGCCAGCTTGTACATGACGGGGAAGAGGATGGAGGTAATGGTGGCAGAGACCAGCTCCAGCAGCATGACCAGTGGGTACCTGGGGGAGATAGGCATGATGGGACATTTATGCCTCTTTTCCACTGCCGGTTTTCTGGTGGGCCTACAGCTCAACACAGCGCGACTCGGTCGTCACTTTTTGCTTTTCAAATAGGCACGAAACAGTTCAATCGTAAAGCAAAAAGTGACAGCCGAGTCGTGGTGTGTCAAGCTCTATGCCTACCAGAAAACCGGGAGTGGAAAAGAGGCATTTGAACAGGCTCTCAACGGAGGCTCTACACTACAGCAGCACCTGCACAAAGAGGCCCTTACTTGGTCATTTCCATCTTGATAAGAGGGTAAATAGAGGTTCTGCCAAGAGGTGTTTCCCATACATACGTAGACCATTCTGTCAAAATCGTCATTGACAATGCACAGCGATACTTATTTTCACAGCATATAGCATCGATTCATGACAATCGAATATATTTAATTAAATTATTTTGAAAAAAATAAAAAATAAAATAAAAAGCGATAACAAAATTGAATTTGCCACTGTTTCATTTTGTTGTGAGAGTAGGTAATATTTTTGTTGTAATGGAAGGTCTCTAAAATGCTTAAATAAAATAAATTGACTCATGATTGCTACACAGCAACTGACAAATAAGCTGTATTTTTACAAATTTACTAAAGTAAATATTGCAGAGAACCCACAGAATGCTACTTGGTCTATGGGAAACACTGAAGGTTTTTTTTTACATTACATTACACTTAGCTGACGCGTGTATCCAAAGCAACTTAGTTAATTAGAGTACAGGGTATTGGTTACAGTCCCTGGAGCAGTGTGGGCTAAGGTACCTAGATCCAGTGCACCTCAGCCATGGAGTGAGGTAGGGAGTGAAAGGGATTCGAACCTGCAACCCTCTGATCTAAAGCACATCTCCTTAACCATTTTATTTAATTGGGCATGAACAAGACATTTGTGAATACATGCACAACTGCATGCACAATAGGCCTACTTTTCCCAGCCATAGACTCTCTATGTGCATTTAAATCATTATTTTCAGCACTTTCCTTTGGATATTGCAAGGTGGCCAACTTTATTTTCATTTGTTTTAGTTTAGTGAACCTTTGTAAACATGTATGTAAGGAAATAGGACAGAATAGTGCTGAAAGTAGTTAATCGTTCATGAATATCACCTTATAGTACAATGTAATAATGCATGAAAACAAGTCATTTTGGAAAATGGCGGCCATATTGAATTCTGAGCAAAAATTGACGTGGCCCCATGTTTTAATTTCTTCCAATAGGGCTTCTGGTCAGTAATCCACAGACAAAAGTGCGGTAGGACAAAAGGCCTAATTTTCCCAGCTGATGACCTGTCTAATGCTACTTGATCTACAGTATGCTAAACACTGTCGGGGCTTGCCTTCTACTTCTTCACCTGCAACCCTCTGATCTAAACGCCCATCTCCTTAACCATTAAGCCACAGCTGCTCAATGTATCTGCCCATGTGTCACAATGCAATGCTACTTAATGATCTACTATGCTAAACGCTGTCGTGCAAATAGATGGTGTACGTACTTCTGCAGGTTGGGCTTGCCCAGGAGAAAGCCCAGCACGGCGGGCAGCGCCATCTCCCCCAGGGCCGCCCCCACCACAAACACGGCGGCCGAGCGGCCCGTCACCCGCGTGTACTGCTCCAGCCAGGAGAGGCCGCTGGGGAAGACGGTGGCCATGGAGGCCCCGTAGAGCGCCGTGCAACTCCAGAGTGCCGACCCGCTGCGGCTAAACAGCACCAGCAGCAGCGAGGAGAAGGTGCAGCCCACCAGGCTGAGCAGGATCATGGTGCCGGGCCGCATGCAGGCGGCGAAGAAGATGGCCAGGCCCCGCGTGGCCGCGAAGGTGCCCCAGAAGAGGGCGTTGAGGCCGGCCGCCTGCGCCTGCGCCATGCCGGCGTACTCCTTGGCGTAGGTGAAGATGAAGGAGCCGTACGTCACCTCGGCGCCCACGTACCAGAAGAAGAAGACGGCCAGCAGGCAGACCAGCGCCGTGTGGTGCCTGGCGGCCAGCAGCTCGCCACTGGGGGAGGGGTGCGAGCGATCGGGTTGGGTGGGTGTGCCGCAGGAGTAGAGGATGGCGAAGGCCAGAGAGATGAGCAGCAGTAAGGCGCCGATGACAAAGTAGGCGTACAAAGAGTGGAAACCCTCGTCACGCATGGAGTCCAGGGTCTCGGCCACCTTGTCGGTGATGATGGTGGCGGAGGAGGCGGAGGAGGCGGCGGAGGAGGAGAGTTCCGCCGTGATATTGTCGCCACCACCTGGCAGCGTGCTGGAGCCCTGGTACTTGCCGAAGAGCAGCTTGGCGATGATGGGCGAGATGAAGGCCCCAGCGGCGAAGCTGAAGTGGAGGGCCTGCATGTGGGGGCCCGCCTGGCTGCCCCAGATGCTCAGGATCAGCACATTGCCTCCTGCAACGCAACGCACACAAGCATATAAAATGTTATATCTGTTGCTCTTGTGAACCAATGAGGTGTGTTACAAAAACACAGTTGATTGATTATTGATTGTTATTGAATGTTGATTGACTGCACTACCAAAGATACAAAGTTGCTGTGTAGCATTACATCAATCGACCAACTGTCATTTGGAATTCTCTCAATGTTTCTTTTTATATTTTTGAGGGGGCTTTTTGCCTTTATGTTGAGATAGGAAAGTGAGGACTTTGACAGGAAGTGAGTGGGGAGAGAGAGATGGGGAAGGGTAGGCAAAAGACCCGGGCCGGAATCAAACCCGGGTCAGCCGCGTAGCAGATGGGTGCCCTACCGTTAGAGCCTGGTCTACCGGCCTTACTCAATTGGATTCGCTGACCATGAGATAGTTGGATCAAATTTGTGGCAGTGTGTTTACTTTCTGAATATGGTACTGACACCTCTAGCGAAATATGAAACATCATAATTCACATGACTATCATTACAGACAGTTACTGGATAAGACAGACAGACCCACTGATCAGCAATGATGCTGGAAAAGAAAAGCTTTGCCATTGCCTTACCTGTGTCTAAAAAGCCCATGGAAACACCCACGCAGGACATCAAGCCCGTGAGGAAAAGCGCCTTCTTACAAAAGGGGATTGCAATCATCCCAAATGCCGTCCCCAACATAGAGAACCCTGAGGACCCAAAAAAATCCCATAGAGTTAGAAGCCAACAGGTCATGAAAATGTAGTATGTAGTGTGTGTGTGTGTGTGTGTGTGTGTGTGTGTGTGTGTGTGTGTGTGTGTGTGTGTGTGTGTGTGTGTGTGTGTGTGTGTGTGTGTGTGTGTGTGTGTGTGTGTGTGTGTGTGTGTGTGTGTGTGTGTGGGTGTATGTGTGTTTCAAGATCTTTGTTTTACCCAAAAGCAAGTATGGGTTCATGCAGTCAAAGAGAGGCCCTCCAACAAGGGAGCCTCCAATGTATCCGGCTGAACGACCCACAAAGATGTAAGAAATGTTACTGATGTTCTTATTGACGTTGATGGCCAAGTCCTCAAGGGTCGGACCAAGCACCGAAATGCACATTCCCTGCAACAATAACAAACAACAACAAAAAAAAAAGACAAACGGTCAGCAAAAAGCGAGACATTCTTTCCTTTTTGTGAGTATTATTACTGAAATACTGCAACCAGGGCCACTGACAGCACTTGGCTGGGCCAAGGACAAAGTCCTCTGAAAGGGCCACCCACCCAATAGCCTACACAGATATGCTCCTCATTCACTTACCAGACCCAGGAATGATGCGCATAGTGTTAATGTGACCATCCAGCGTCCGCAAGCCCCGGGGTCATTCGTTCTCCGACCACTCCGAATCATACTTCTGAGACCTTTCCTGACCTCTTTTCTCTTGTCGAATAGTATCCTCTTCTTGGTCGTCGTTATCGTCTTCATCCTCCATGCTGGCAAAACGAACGTGCTTCTTTTTCACTACCGGTTGACTATTGACAGGCATGAATGAATCAGTGATTAAGTATGACACCCAATCTGCGTATTTGAAGTGTTTTGAAGTGACTTATCTGCTCATTTTCACATTATGAAATGTCTGTGTTCATTAAAGGGTCAATCTTTCTTTGGTGCATGAAATTTATTTTTGTACATACATTTTCATTCGGGAGGGTTGTAGCTTTCATATGAGTGACTTCTGAAGCCAAGTGATTAATTGAAAGTCAGGTTATTAGATGTTATTCCAAACAGATGGATAGGCGACAACTCTTTAGGAGACGGGTGTATACTTAAATATATTTTGTACATTTATTTTTTCTTTCTTTTTTTTGCTTATTCTTTTTTGTTTTGCTTCTTTTTGTTTATTTTTTGTTTTTCATACTGTTATATTCTGGCAATTTAGTCTGTGGTATTGAACGGCCATGACGTTAAGAAGATGAGTAGTAGTGTGATTTGAGGAATAATATTATGCTGCTCCTCCATCGGTCCCTATGTTTCACCTCCCTTTTTATATAGGCCTACATACGTGCATAATGCTGCATCCTGCCCAGATGAATGACTAAATAGGAAAACGGAGACCATATCACTTCAGAGAAGTGTTTAAAGGAGATTGGGGGGGAGGGTGTGTTTGTGTATGTGTGGTGTGGTGTGGAGGGCGCGCTTTTTTGTAGTAAGTCAAACATTTCTCGTATTTTGCGTTCAAGCACAATGGCGGATGCATTGGTGTAGTATTTTAGTGTGTGTCCCGAAGGGATTTCGTATCTAAACAAAACTGGAAGTGTTGCCTCTCTTTCCTCAGGAGAGCCTTCCTGGGCCAAATGACAATCTCGTTGCACAACTTATAGTAATGTGTCTGGTGCTTAGGAGGACAAATCACTCACGTCACTCTTCTGGAGTGATGGGCAGCCTGGGTTCATCTGCTAGGCCTACAACCAGAATCCAGTGACGAATTTTCCAAATGACCTGGTTTACCTGACAAATTGTTTTAAAAGAAAGTAAAACCAGTTAATTTGGAATATATGACACTGAATTTTGGCCTCTGAATCCAAGTGGCCCATCGCTGCCCTTCTGTGCACTGGTGCTGTCACTGCTTCAGTGACGGTATCTACCCAATGCTGGTGTGGCATGATACTGCTACTGTGCTGCCATTATTTCCATGTGCCGACTGCTAAAGTCCTATTTCCTGAATATGCAAGATGAATAGTAGTATACACGTATATTAGGTGTTCATTTCAGGAAGTTAAGAGATGAAATGTATTTGTTTTTCAGTACTTGTTCCCCAAACCTGTTTTGTTTGGTTTTAAGTGATAATGACATCATTGCAAGTCACCTCAGTGTTCACACAGTTCAAATGAAATGGTAGGCTATCTTATCGTCTGCTGGTGCCATAAGAAATTGATTTTTAGTTGATAGCCATATGGTAGAGAATCACCACATCGACAGATCTTTACCCACATTATTGGGCAGTCATGGGTGAGCGGTTAGGGTTTTGGAGTTTCCCAATGGGCTTTCACTTTTCACTTTTCACTTATTAGTCTTTTGGTTTTATATTTTGGTCTCGTCCCAAATATGGTGTTCAAAATCTGATCTCTATAAGGGAGTTAGCATAATACACTAGCTTAGGGTGACCAGACGTCCCGGTTTGACCGGGACAGTCCCGGTTTGGAGTTGTGTGTCCCAGGTCCCGAGCAAACCCTCTCGGGACACAAATATGTCCCGGTTTTGGCCACCCACTACATTGTGCCATGTCTATCAGGATAAATATATGGAAAAGATTACATGTTTACCTGCCACAATTAATGGCAGCCAGCGCTTGTATAGAAAGTCTGAAGGAGTCAGTTGCGATTTGTCATTCCTCCCTCTAAAATTGATTAGAATGCAGGAAATTGCATCTAAAAAATAAAAAAAATTCCTGGGGGAGGACCCCCAAACCCGCCCGCCAAATATTATCCTTCAGTCAGAAGTGTCCCGGTTTCAGACTACAAAAATCATGTCACCCTACACTAGCTACGTAGCCTTTTTTCACATGCATTCATTGGACGTGGTCTTGCAGCTCTACCAGGATGTGGCAGTTGACAGAACTAATTGGGTAAAAAGAAATACGCAGTAGTAGGCATGTAAATAAATTCGAAAAGTATCGATGTATCGGAAGTATCGGTTGGCGATTTAATCGGATCGTGGGGCATTCTTAAGAATCGAAAAGAATCGAATCGCAGGCCCCTGTGCAATGCCCTAGCTCCATAACACAATAGTACTGCAAAAGTAATTGGAAAAAATCGAATCGAACCGATTCACATCGTATCGATTCGCATCGTATCGTGGGGATTTCTTAAGTATCAAAAAAAAAAAAATCGAATCCCAGATTTAAGAAATCGATACCGTATCATATCGTCATGAAGGCTGTGATTTAGAGCCCTACACAGTAGAATGCCAGATTCACCACTTTGTCATCAAGTTTTGCATGACAATAAAACTAACAGTGTTTTTGTCTTGATATGGTGATGATGGCCTGAATTCACCCCAACATGTTTTCACAAGCCTACTGTGTTAGGCCTACTAGTTCGGCTTTGCATGGGCATAGTTATTAGGCTTAGTAAGATAGTTAGCTGAGGGAAGGAATACAATTGGAATTATTTCCTAAAACCTTTAACTGCATAGTCACCTGTAACAATTGGCTGGCAGACACATAGTCTATAAGCCTACTAACTGTCTCCAACCCAACCATTAGTAGCCTATAGACTACATTTCTGTAACTGGCTTACATTGCCTTACCAAGGTGCAGCCTGTTGATAGTGTGAAATGACAAAACAGTGAAACACGTCTGTTCTTTTTTGTCAGGTGGTGGGAAACTTCTCCCACGAGTCATTACACCACCCCAGCTTGTTGGAAAGGCCCCTGGCACACTGTTAATAAAGAAAGAATGACGTCCCTACTTCCGTGGACTTTGTGCACATTAACCGTTACCAGCAGTTCAGGTATTTTCCACATTGTGTACACTCAAAACATAATTCCATGAACATGATTGTGTTTCAGACTATGCTTATGGTACATTTAACATGTCTTATGTGTTTATTCTGACACAGGTTTAATACAAGGGGGCGCTTGCAAGAATCCAGTGTGATGCTGAACCTGTCCAGTGCCAGCTACTGTACTTCACAATCCAGCAGTTCTTCCACCAATTGACAGTCTTCCTCTCCTATCCCCATCTGGACTGAACATTCACAGGTCAAAATATCTATATGAAATGATAAGGCCTTTCTGTGCTGATGACATCACAAGACAATGCTGAGGTTATGCCACCAAATGGCACTTAACCATTTTGCGACTTATTGTGCAGTATGTATGCCAAGGTTTATGCACTTGAATGCACTAAATAGTAATGCAGGGATGTCAAACTAAGGGCCGGGGGCACACACACACACACACACACACACACACACACACACACACACACACACACACACACACACACACACACACACACACACACACACACACACACACACACACACACACACACACACACACACACACACACACACACACATTAATGTATTTTAATGACTTGAACAACAGACTGTGCAGGCACAATTGAACTACAATATCTGCTGGGATGGAGTGTTTAAGATGTAAGCATTTGAGTATTGTAAGCATGTGCGCACATGCACAATTTCAGTAATTTTTGAATATTGAGTTCGGCCCGCAACTTCGTTCCAGATTTAGATTTTGGCCCCACTGTGAATTTGAGTTTGACACCCCTGCCCTAATGTAATGTAACGTACTTTGTTATAATTTTATGCTGCATGTTAAAATTGTTGCACTATGAATTTGGGAAGAAACAAGTCAAACAGGCTGACAACAGATGTGTCTGTATATGCCAGTGGTTCTCAACCTTTTTTGCCCAACTCTGACACCTTGTGGACACAGGAGGGAATTACAATTAAGAAACTCGTCACAGACCAATGGCTTTTATAGAGATGTGTGACTGTGAGACGCATCTAAAAAAAAAAGCACTAACTCCCCGAGTACATTGAGCGCATTTTAGGCTATTGACGATGTCCTTGTTTGTAATTCACTTTGGATGAAAGTGTCTCCTTAATGTAGGCTAATGCACATTTTCATGGGGGATTACTGTTTAGAATAGCTGTGTATACAGATGTGTGCATGGATGAGAAGCTAAATGGGGATCTTAAGATAGTTGAATGTACTAATTGTATGCCTTACTGTCGTTCTTTGCTGTGCCATACTGTCCGAATATTTTCATAAACACAGGAAATTGCAATCATGTTTGTCATTCCATTAATAATGCTTTAACAATTAAAATTATGTATATTTTCAAAAACAATACAGTATTAAAATGGTTTCTAATTGCCATCTCATTCTGTAAAAGCTATTTTTGATTAAAACAAAAACTTCCTTCTAACAGAAAACACTTATCCCCCAATTCTGGCGTGTCAATGGCTATCAGTCTGACAGCCTGTGACAGCTTGAATGGTAGGTGGGAGGGTTTAGCATGATGTCATGTAGAGGGAGGACTTAGGAGGGGGAGGACTAGGTCATGTAGGGGGAGGACTTAGCAGGGGGAGGGTTATATAGTATGCAGGTGTAGGTTGGACAGAAACTTTCAGGGCTGAGTTCTCTGTTTTTTACTTTTACAAGTGAGCATATTAAAATAGCCACAACTTATAAATACAAATATTACAAGATTCCCATGTGTGGGGTATCCTTGTAAAGCTTATAATCTCTACTTTCGGAATATATCACTAACTCAATATGCTCCAGGGCCTACTTGAGAGTGTTTTTTCCACGGCCGGTCACATTTATGTCATCACTGTGTGGTGTTAGATAAAGAACATCCTTTGACTATTGTTAGTTTTAACTTAAAATTTGTTCCGTTTTTTATTTTATTATTATTGTTATATATATTTTTTAATTTCATTTATGACCTAATGGGTCATGTGAACCTGAGGTTGGGGTGGGGTGGGTGGGCATTGATCACTGACTTTGTAATGGTTTTCTTTCCCAGCTTGGGAGTTTGTTCACAAATTAAAAAAAAACTGTGAATCACAAAAAAAGTCACAGAGGGCCAATTGCTAAAATTCCCTCCAGTGAAGGGCCCGAACAGAATCTGTATAACCAGTGGCGGAACAATTGCACACAGGACCTCAGGGCAAGATGCGTATAGCGCCCCTCATGCAACCCGTCAAGGTGACAATAGGGCCCCCACCATCAATATAGGAGGGCCCTGGGGCAAATGCCTATTCATGCGAATGTATAGTAGAGATACAGTATCCCCAACCTGAAGTGTTAGTGATCGCAAATTATGCACGGCCACATATAGCACATATATTTGTTTTTTCATTGTGTTATGAGTTACCTTATGAAACCAGACATCTGCTGGAATCAGCTTCGTATTTTAATGTCTGGAACTGCTGAACGTAGGCCTATGTCAAGCAGTTCACTTGAATGTTTTTATATAGATAGTTAACTTAGTTATTTTTGCCCTTGTTTCTGGTGTTTCATGTGCTTTTAATGTGTTCCCACACTGTATTTCCCCCCGAAAAACGTAACGTCTTGAATAGGAGACTTTTATTGCGACAAATGTAGGCCTAACCTTTTGAGCAACCCGGAACTTAAGGAGAGCTGCTGACGCTGGGCAGCTGACGACAAGATTCAGGTGACAGCAGCGTATGGTTCTGGTGACAGTGCTGATGTTTGTGTCATGGTTCATTGTTCAGAACAGTTAAAACGATAGCATCATTGTTCTCTGTGCGTCAAACAGTTTTACTAACATTGCATGGTGCAATGAATATGCGACAGCTGTGTGCAAACAACTATACGATATCACATGTGTGTGTCACATTGTATCAATGCATTTAGTCTGATTTAGTCACCGCTGGCGGCTTTACCTGTCCCAAGATGAAAAATAGGCCTCGCTCAAGAGTAATTTTGGGGGACATTGGGCCAGAATTACATTCACACACACCCCAAGCCAGCAACTTTTGAGTGACACAGAAAGCACAATTAGGACACCTGCTGCTCACGTTATTATTTTCACTGCCAAAAAAATTGATCTAAACAAATAGCCTGAGTGTTGACACAGTACCTTTACCTGATTTTATTTTCATGATTGGGAATACAAATGATAGGATACAGACAATAAAAAATATACCTCAAATATCAGTTTGTCGGTACTGTAAAACTTCAGACCCATGAATGACAAATAAACAATTTGTGAAATTTTATGATGACATGTTACAATTATAGTAGCTCATAACTTAAGTCTGTGTTTTTAATGTATACTTAGTCTAACTAAAGTTCATCTTTTTTTATTTATTTTTTGGTCTTTCTGACTTTATTTATGATAGGACAGTGAAGGTGGTGACAGGAAGCGAGTGGGGAGAGAGACGGGGAAGGGCCGACAAAGGACCAGGCCGTGAATCGAACCCGGGCCAGCCGCATGGCAGACGAGTGCCCCACCGTTTGGCCACGGCAGGGCCTCTGGTGCTTCTTTTCACTGAGTCTTTGCCTTGGCCTGGTTCTTCTGCTGGACCTTGTGACGCACAACGGCCACGGTGGTGAAGAAGTTCCCCGTGAAGAGGACCAGGAAGCACAGGCCACACGTAAACACCTTAAACAACAACAACACAACTCATGGTGAACACATGCAGGGTGCGATTTGTACGGGGGAATGGGGGGATTGTCCTCCCTACTGTTTTTGATATCTCCGCTTTTTATACACAATTTTCACACTTTAACGTAATTCCATTGATATTACTTAAAATCTGAAACATATCCCCCTTTTGTTTTCCGACAAATCCGCACCCTGAACACACGTATCCCTCTCTATCAGCATTATTTCAACAGAAGGGAAATCAGTCTTTGACTCCTCTTGAAGTTCTCTGAGTAATCAGTCAGGGAACTGATGACATTTCTGTGAAGATCAAACTCAGTATAAATCATTTCAAAATGACAAAATCCATTCTAATTACGTTCCCATATGGCTGGAAACAGGCAGTCACAAGCAGACACAACCTCTCCCTGTATTTCAATCTCCACACTGTATACTGCTGTCTGTCATCTGTTGTCAGATAATTTGTTCAGGGTTGATCACAGGGTTGCAGGTTCGAATCTCACCCTTACCTCTGCCTACACCTCCATCCATGGCTGAAGTGCCCTTGAGCAAGGCTCCTTACCCCACATTTCTCAAGGGACTGTAACCCTGTAATATCTGTAAGCCGCTCACTTTGGATAAAAAAGTGTCAGCAAAGTGTAATGTAATGTAATAAATCTTACTTTGTCTACATGTAAAGCCTGCATTGCGGCTACGCAACCATTCTCGCATACTCAAGCATTCTTGTGTCTGCTTACACATTTGGACAGAGGCCTCGCATATCACAACATATGATATTGATCTCCCAGATTTTAAATATCCATCAGTAATTAGGGTGGCCAGACGTCCGTCTTCAGGGCGGACCGCCTGTCTTTTCAGTGCCTTGTCTGGCGTCCGGCACAGCATTATGTCGGACACCTGGTTGATTAAAATGCATTAAAATGCATAAAATTGCATCTAAGAAACACAATTCTTCTTGGGGGACGACCCCCAAACCACCCTTCCAAATATATGTGCGCCTTTTTACTGTCGCGGAGATGGTCACCGATGTAATGCAGATAGTCAGAGTTATATTTTCCATGCAGTTTATCCATACAAGGCACAGTGTGGATTGTCCACACATCTTGACTGTTGTTTTCAAGAGTAAGCTTAACTCACCTGCCACTCTACACACTCTGGAAGGTTAGACATGCGGTAAAGGGAGATTCCATTGAAGAGCTGCCAGAACTGCAGTGGGAAGACGTGAATATAAGAGCATTTAACAATGGACAGTAACATGGGTATTTATTATAGATGGGTGTAATAACATAGGTAATAATAGTAATGGATAGCTAACGGGGTATTTTCATGTAATTGTGAATGACCTATCAAAGAAATATCCAACAAAAGATTTTAAAAATCTGAACACTTACATGACCAAAGAAGAGGAATGGGAGCAGAAATGTCAAACCCCTCCACATCCACGATTGGAAACCCTCTAAAAAACAACAAAATATATTTCTTAGATCGATAGTATATTTGTATGTATGGAGGCGTATGTATGTATATGTGGGCCCTGCTGTGGCCAAACAGTAGGGCACTCAAACACTTTCGATTTTCTTTTGCCTTAAGACATGTACAAGTTTTTATCTTTTACCTGACATGTTTCGACGGTGTTAGTTCCGTCCTCATCAGAGGGTCACTGTGATGTTGATAAGTGACGTGCTTTAAAGGGACACTGTGTGAGATTTTTAGTTGTTTATTTCCAGAATTCATGCTGCCCATTCACTAATTTGACCTTTTTCATGAATACTTACCACCAGCATCAAATTCTAAGTATTCATTATGACGGGAAAAATTGCACTTTTCATACATGAAAAGGGGGATCTTCTCCTTGGTCCGCCATTTTGAATTTCCAAAAATAGCCATTTTTAGCTGCAAAAAATACTGTACTTGAACCATACTAGAAAATATGTGTTTATTACTGAGTAAACTTTCATGTAAAGATCAAATTTGGCAATAGGCAGCCCAGTTTCAATGAGCAGCATAGTTGCAGTACCTTTTTTGACCATTTCCTGCACAATGTCCCTTTAAAATCAGCTGAACATGTCAGGTAAAAGATAAAGACTTTTACATGTAAGAAAATCAGAAGTGTTTAAGTTAAACAGTTAGACATAATGAACCTAATACATGTTAGGGCATGCGTCTACCATGCGGCTGACCCAGGTTCAACTCCCGGCCCGGGTCCTTTGCCGGCCCTTCCCCGTCTCTCTCTCTCCCCACTCACTTGCAGTCACCACCTTCACTGTCCTATCATAAAATAGAGTCATCAAAAAAATGTATGTATATGTGTATGTAGTATGGAGGCATGTACATAGGTCTGTGTGTCCCCTAGCTTGCCTATATATCTGTGACCGTGACTGTTTGTTACTGTGGTCCCAGGCTCAATATGTTGTTTGTCTAATGGTGGTTTATGCTCCACATGCATGGCACTAATGTGCAATAGTCCAGTGATGTTACATGTCTTGTCCTTCTTTAAACAAGTCTTGTTCAGGGATGCAAAATGAATTTCAGTGAAAACTGATGGTAAAGTCAGAGATTCTAAGAGTATTATCTAGTCTCTCTGGTAAAGTGATATCGTATTGTATCGGATCGGATCTTTAGTTTCATAGTATGATAATATATGAAGATACAGTATAAAGTCCAGCCTCATTTTTGCTGTAGTTTAAAATATAAGATAAGCTATAAGCAAACAGATTTCTCCAGGCTTTGACAATGGCTTGAGGAATTTGAAGCATGTCACATAGTTCCAAGGTATTCCATGTGGAGGGTTGTGCATATAGTCCATACTGAGAGAAGCATCCGGAGACAGTTTATATACTACTGAAATTGACAGGGTGTGACCATACCCACTGTTAAGTCCAAATTGTGTCTCTCTCCAAGAGCCTTCAGTCTGTAGAGACAGCCACTTTGATAGTAGTACTGAAGCAGTTGAAGAAAGCCTGGAGTTGGGGAAAAAACACAGATGTAATTGTAAATGTTTAACAGTCAGCTGTGGATAGTCTGTCTTTTTTTATTGTTGGTGATGATCAATGAGGAGGAAGTGTGTCTCATTGTCTGGTGTGACTCTGTTTACTTTGATAGATTGAGTAGGCCAGGAACTGGTTCCTAAACATCTGGTACAGCATTCCATCAGGCCTAAAAGAAATGGAAGAGATGAGTCAGGAGAAGTGGAGAAAAGTGCAAAAGTGAAAAGTGCTTGAGCAAAAACACTGAAATCTATACAACTCCCAATGTGCACAGTGACTGGCACTGCATCTCATGTGGCCTTTCCTCCTTGGTATGTGTAAATGAGGGGCATTCAATTTTACCAGTACAGTGTATTCTTTTCAGTGGAACCCAGCACCAGTCATACTGTATGTATCCAAAATCACTTGCAATAGAGAACACAAACAAACTGCATACAAAATAGAGCAGAGTACACAATCTAATGTGCCTTGTAACCTACTGAGTAAAGCATAAATGCATACCATATACCATAACGGTAGCGCAGGAAAGTGCCCAAACTTCCTGTGATCCCACTCGCAGATAATTGAAGTGACCCAGGTTAGATACGTACATATCCACGACCCAGGCTTTCAAAACAGAGCATTTTACTTTAAAAACACACACAGGTGAGAAACATGAACTCACCACGTCAGCATGACTCCAGAGAGGAAGGTGGAGATGTAGTGATGAACCACCCACCACCCTTTGATCCTACAAAAGACAAATAAAGATTTTGAAAGAGATTAGACCTACAGCCTGACTAGACTTGATGTGTGGATATACTGAATTTTGTTATAGTCATTTCAGAGATTTCAGTAATAAGTAAGTACTTTCATCAAGAGTTTGTGATCTCACCTAGACCCATTTCTGATCAGGACGCTCTCTCTTATGGTGAGTGTGCAGTAGAACCACACCAACAGGAAGTTCAAGACTGCATCGACAAATCTTAAAATAATAGAGTCAAGCGTTAACTCCTTTGCAGAGAGCCTATGTAATAACCACCAGTTGCCACCAAAATTGTAATGGCTAAGTGGTAATCCGATACTTAACCCTTGTAAGGTGTTTGTGTTTTTGTTACATGGAAGAATATAGAAAAATAGGCATATAGAAAAATATTTTTTAAAGGAAAAAAATCATAGCTCATGTTCACACTCACACTCATGTTCCCTTCATCCTGCTATGTGAATTGCTGTGTGTACTGTATATGTTTTTGAGAGTGAGAGATACAGAGAGAGAAAGATCAGGAGACAGTGAAGAAAGTGTGTAAACTCAATCCCAGCTCTCGATTGAGCCACTAGTGCTCTTCTTGCGCAAGGTTGCAACATTTATGCACAACTGGAGGACCGAACAATATCCACACGACTTTTCCCACATTATTCACCCTCTGCCTTGTGATCAGTATTGTATCAAAGAGTTTAGAAAATATTCATCTACTGTATAAGCCCCCCAAAATGATACAGGTCAAAAAGACCCAGGAGCACCTCCTGTGTAATAGTGTGTGTGTGTGTGTGTGTGTGTGTGTGTGTGTGTGTGTGTGTGTGTGTGTGTGTGTGTGTGTGTGTGTGTGTGTGTGTGTGTGTGTGTGTGTGTGTGTGTGTGTGTTTGTGTGTGTGTGTGTGTGTGCGGAGGGAATAGGATAATAACTCATAACTGAATAACTGCGTGAAAGGATAATAACTGATAATAACTGGTAATAGTGTGTATGTGTGTGTGTGTGTGTGTGTGTGCGTGTGTGTGTGTGTGTGTGTGTGTGTGTGTGTGTGTGTGTGTGTGTGTGTGTGTGTGTGTGTGTGTGTGTGTGTGTGTGTGTGTGTGTGTGTGTGTGTGTGTGTGTGCATGCGTACGTGTGAATAGGATAATAGGATAGGATAGGATAATAACTCATATAACTGAATAACTGTGTGAAAGGATAATAACTGATACTATTTTTCTCAAGCAAAAAAACTGAAAACGGGTCAAAATGACCCGAACACCTTACAAGGGTTAAGGCTCCGCATAGCGGGCCAAGCTGCACAAAGAGGCTACGCACTATATAATAAGTATATTCCACAAAGTGAATGTACCTGTAGCTGAAGAAAAAACACAAAGACGCAAGTATCAGCAAGACAACAGTCACTTTGAGCTTGAATTTCTCATACTCGTCCTTGTAAGCTGTCCTAGAGGGTACAAAGGAGACACATGGCAGACAGTGATGGGCAGGCATGGATATCATGTGATGCAGACTTAAGCGTTTGGTCTGCCATAATTAATGACTATTAATGCATGCACATAACACCAAAAACTTAACTATTGCAAAAGGCACACGTTCCAACGTAATGTGATTAAACAGTAATGTTTTTGAAAGTACTTACTTGGACTTTTTACTCAGAAGGTTTACGTTCACACTGCCCAGGACCAGATTGAGGTATATCCTGAATTGAAAAATAAGAAGAAATATAACGGCAAAACGGTTCAGTAATGTCTAATCTTTCAAATGAAGGATATAAAAATGAAGAGAGAAACTAATACTCTATACCCATTCTTCTTCGGTAAAAAAGCTTCCATTTCATGGAATGTATTAGGCCATTCTCGTAGCTGTGAAGAGATGCCATCCAGGGATTTTCCCTCTTCATCTGATATGCCCTTTCTGCATCTGAAAATAAGATGGATAGCTATACCTAAAAACTATCATGCAAGTGTGTATGCATTTGTGCCAAACAACTTTCACATTACTGGTCATGATTAACTAAACAGGCTAACCAGAAGACTTGCGTTAAATTCCGTTCCACTGATTCAATATTTTTTTCTCTTGACAAACTAACAATGTCAACTTTTCACAAGTTAAGTGATGTAAGGGGTTGTTGGGAGTACCAGTGTGTGTGTGTGTGTGTGTGTGTGTGTGTGTGTGTGTGTGTGTGTGTGTGTGTGTGTGTGTGTGTGTGTGTGTGTGTAACAGGAATGGTAAGAGAGACAGATAGGCCGACTGACAGATATTTTTTTTACTGCAGGTACAATATATTGATGATATGCGTCTGTGTCTGCAATACTCACTTGCGCAATGAACCAGACAAATCTTTTAGATTCTTTCTCTGATGAGTGATAGAAGATGCAAAGCTCTTCTGTAACTTTGATATTTCATCAAGTTTCAGCAGATACAACCTGTGGGTCTCCTAAATGTAACAGAATACGCTTTTATGTGCAATAAATCCAAATGCAATACATGTGTTTCACATTCATCAAAGCAAAGTAGCAAAGGCAGATGTAAGTAATTCTACCACCTGGGTACATTCTCATGTGTAATTCAAAACAAACACAGCGTCTTTACAAAATAGTTAATATTGTGACAGTGAATCTCTCAAGTCTTTCACACAAAGGAATAATGGATACTCAAGACACACTTATTTAAAATCTTACCTGAAGTGAGACAAATTCCTTCTCTAAGGCCTCCCACTCTTTCAGTACACCAGGAAGACCAGTTGACATCTTGAGAGTTGCCTAACTGTGCCTTAAATTATCAAAGTAAACCAGCGTGTGCTACAAAATTGTCTGTACGAGAGCTACAATATGCACATGGCAATTGTGCATGAAGCTGTCGAGGAGTTTCTGGTCTGTGTGAACCAGATCTTGCAAGATCTTGCAAAGTCTTTGGACTTTGCCCAGGGATGGCAATAAACTTGACTGTCGCAAGAGGGATCACCCCATGCACACAAGCCACTTGCTCTTGTGCATCGCCAAGCTTTTCCATTTTTGGTTCAATTTGATAATCCGCTAAACACTGGCATTGACCTTTTAGGCGTGTTCCTCGTGACTCAATATTACCTGTGATTAGCATTTGACCTACTAAGTTCAAGGCCCATCCCATGCCATGTATGTCATAATGCTATCAGCTGTAATACAGACATAAGGCCTAGTCTATAGTGAAACATGCATTGTTTTCCCACTATGTTAGTAGTTTGTAATGTCTTATGTCAGGGACATTATTTCATAATTCCTTGGGGCATATGGAATACTGCATGTCAATCTACAGTAGGGGAAATAATATTCTGTTCAGGATAAATGACCATTCAGATGACATTCATAGCATAAAAGTGTCCTCCTAATTAAAATTACATTCCAAGACAAATGTCCTGTAGGCTCTGATACTCTACACCAAAGATCCACTTTAAGATAACCCACTGCCTCTTCTTATCAGTAGGCCTACTTGAACTTTAATTTTGCTATGATCAACTCAGACAGAATTTAATAAGAGATCAAGTCAATGAGAGGTCAATGTCTGACTGACATCATCCAGAGTTGAAATGTCTCATTACCCCTGAGCGTTTAATTTCACGGCACAACATGTCCCATCTAGAGAGCATGCGCGCGAGAGATCAATATTTGGCCAACCAATGGTGTTTTACGCACGCACAGATGTGGGGTGGGAATAGCTGGTCTAGACCTACACTGTCAAAGATGAGGGGATGTTGGACTTATGCACCGAATGATCAGTTGGGAAGGAGCGTGTCGGTCTTCGTGGACGCTAGTTTGCATATTCAGGTTCGTTGTTGCATTGTAGTTACAGTAGATTAGTCGTTAATATCTGGCAAGAAAAAGCGCAATGCAATGTTTACATAATAGCATACCACAGCTGCTAGCCTGCTAAGCGCCGGTCTATGAATGACAGGAGCCATATTTTTCAGGACCAAACATTGCCAAAGAAATTTAAATGGTCGATGGTGTTAGGGGTTCTTGCTTTAATTAGTTAGCCAGTTTGTTCAGCTGTGCGCCTTTTCATTTGTCCTCACCAGCTGTTGTTCCATAACCTACCGTTGGCTAGCTTGAAAGCTAACTTCACTGTCTGTAACAGTTCATATCTAACTGGTGTTATGACAAGAACGTTAGCAATGTACTATACATTTTATAACAGCATTGTCACATTTCTGCAGTGGTGATTGAAGAGTTTTGAGATGAGCGCCGCTGTTTACGTCTTGTCCACGGTGACGGGGTATGTGCTGACCTCTGCACTACTGCTGAAATGTCCAGGTCTGTTGCACCGGCGAAAGCAGGGGGCATTCCGGAGCAGGCATATCTCTCACCGAGGAGGTAAGTGGTGGTGATGATGAAGGAAGAGTTGAAGAGAAGCTCTTACTTTCCACAGAAATAGCGCAATATAGTTGCAGAAATGCATACTGCATAACTGCTGCATATCATCTGTTACCGACAATTGACAGATACATGAACTACACTATGAACAGTCCACTGTTGTGCTGGTTGTAATGGTGTGGTACTGACAGCTACTTCTGTGGCAAATCAATCATTGGTAATTGATGTTTTTGAACAAGAAAGTGTAATATAGGATTAAGTTGAATATTTCCATTAATTTGAAGCACACCTGCTGTATCCATAGTCTAATGTTTCAATATAAATTTGCCCTTACACAAAGTCGGGGTGCATCTGTCCAAGATGAGCATGAAAGCACTTGGCGTCTTATTGTGGTATGTGACATTAATGGTTAAATCTACCTTCCCTATATGGAGGCTGATTGCAACATTGTGTGGGGAAAAGTGGGTTGGATTGAAGTCATCCAGGGATAAAATTAGAACTCCTGAGGTGAACTTTGGCACAGCGATTGACCGAGCAGGCCTTTGCAAAAAATGCTAATGTACCCTGCGACATGTTCATGAGCATACTACAGTGTATGTACACTACAGTCAGGGCCACCGACAGCTTTGGCAGGGCCCAGGACAAAGAAGCCTGAAAGAGCCCCCGGCCCAAGTATACAATGTAATGAGGACTCTGGGCCCCCTCTCTCCCTCGGCCTGGGACAAATGTCCCCTTTGTCCCCCCCTGTCAGTACCCCTGTGTACAGTAAATATGCTGAAAGGCATCAGTACACTTTATTCACTGTGTACTGTAGGTCTTATTGCTCAGATCAGATTACTTGCGTGTTGTTTTATGTACTGATTATTTGTGACCGTGTGATTGCAAGTACTCGCAGAAAGGGCAACAAAAATCAGCGTCTTGGTCTTGCTGAAGTCCTTTTGCATGTTTTACTCTTCGCTATATAACAATAGTCAACAATATAATAACATTACATCGGGTTTGTGATTACAGGAGCTGGAGAGAATTTGGAGAACACAATGGCAGCCTTCAAGCAGTGAGTGTCACATGTTTTCTGCTGTCCTTTATTTTTGCATGTGCAACATATTAGTCTCTAGTATGTTAGAATGATGCTTGCCATGGAACATTCCCTTAATTTCCTTTGGGATCAATGTATCTCTACTACTTCGTGTAGGCAGATCTCATACGTGGTGACTTATATACTGAATCAGTGTTGAATCAGCATGAATCAGCATCAGTGTTGGTATCAGATTGTATTTACACTCATGACTGTGGTCATCATTACTGAAACATTGATGACAGATTATATTACACTTTAATGACAATTGCAAGCAGACACTTTAATTTGTGTGTTTTTTGCCATGTTTTAAATTATTTGTGTTCTCACATTGCTAAACTGCCTTTTATACAGCTTCTTCTGATATCTTTAGGGTTGTGTACTGTACCTTTACTGTGACGGTGATGGAGGGTAGCCTGTAGCCTCTCTGTGGGCCTATATCCTTAAGTCACCTACTACACTACACACACACACACGCACACACACACACAGACACACACACACACACACACACACACACACACTCACACAATCCAGAATTATTTAAGTCTTTGCCTTCCCCTTGACCTCCCTCTGCTCTGCCTCTGTTAATCCCTCCTCCTCTTCCTCCTCCTCCCTCCTCCTCCTCCTCCTCTTCCCTCTTCCTCCTCCTCCCCCTCCCTCCTCCTCCTCCTCCTCCCTCCTCCTCCTCCTCCCTCTCCCCCTCCTCCTCCCCCCTCTCCTCCTCCTCCCTCTTCCTCCTCCTCCCTCTTCCTCCACCTCCTCCTCCTCCTCATCTTCATCCTCCTCTTCCTCCTCCTCCTCCTCCTCCTCCTCTTACTCGTCGTCCTCCTCCTCCTCTTACTCGTCGTCCTCCTCCTCCTCCAGTGCGGTGCAGCTGGGCACGGACATGTTGGAGCTGGACTGTCACCTTACCAAGGACGAGCAGGTGGTGGTCTTGCACGACAACAACCTCGTGAGGTGCACGGGAGTCGGTGTTGACATCTCCGACGTGGCCTACGCTGTGAGTACCAATACTACTGCATGACCGACTGACCGACTGGCATTACATTACATACATTTGGCAGACACTTTTATCTAAAGCAGCTTATAGGCCCTACCGTGGATGATATGGTAGGGCACTCGTCTACTACACGGCTTACCTGGGTTCGATTCCCGTTCCGGGTCCTTTGCCGGCCCTTCCCCGTCTCTCTCTCCCAACTCACTTCCTGTCTCTGCTTCACTGTCCTGTCTCAGAAAAAAACAATTAAGGCTTGTACCCAAGTAAAAAAAAAGTGTACTTAATATATACTTAATAAGTACGTTTTATTGTATTTAAAGTGTACTTCAAAAGTGTGTATTTAAAGAATGTTATTTTGGGACAACTTATAGTATACTTAAATGTACTTGAAATATAATTAAGTAGAGCTTAAACACATTTTAAGTTGACTTTTTTGTACTAAAATTAAACTTTGTATAAGTGTACTTAATATACTAAAAATATATTTAACTTTAAGTACATTATAAGTATACTAACCAAGTCACTTTAAAATGTGTTTAATGTTTACTTTAGCATGCGGATAAGTGCATTTTAAGTACATTAGAAATCTATTTTAACGTCATGAGAAAGTACTTTATAGTATACTGCAGAAGTACATACTTAAGTTGTGTTATTTTGGGACAACTTATAGTATACTTAAATACACTTGAAATATAATTAAGTAGAGCTTAATCACATTTTAAGTTGACTTTTTTGTACTAAAATCAAACTTTGTACAAGTGTACTTAATATACTAAAAATATATTTAACTTTAAGTACATTATAAGTATACTAACCAAGTCACTTTAAAATGTGTTTAATGTGAACTTTAGCATGCGGATAAGCGCATTTTAAGTACATTAGAAATCTATTTCAATGTCATGAGAAAGTACTTTATAGTGTACTGCAGAAGTACATACTTAAGTTGTGTTATTTTGGGACAACTTATAGTATACTTAAATACACTTGAAATATAATTAAGTAGAGCTTAATCACATTTTAAGTTGACTTTTTTGTACTAAAATCAAACTTTGTACAAGTGTACTTAATATACTAAAAACATACTTACTTTAAGTACATTTCAAATATATTCACAAAAATCGCTTTAAGTACATTTTAAGTGTATTATTCTAAATGTATTTTAAGTATACTACAAGTAGATTTTACTTTAAGCACACTTTAAATATATTTCAAAAGTATATGAAAAAAACATCAATGTAATCTCTAATTACTCTTTTCCATTGTACATTGTCTTGTTCACAATCATCAGCCATTCACATGAACCTTCCTTTCACCTTCACTTCAGACAACAACCACTGCCTCAACCAGGATTCGAACCCACAATTCACTGAACCACAGACCTGCACTCTAACCACTAGACCACAACTACCTGTTCTATAACAGGCACAATTACGTTCTTGAAGTGATAGTCTTGAGTAGTACACTTTAAGTATACTTTTATATACTTAATTATAATACTTAGAAATCATTGGTGGTGGTATGCTTTTATCGAATTAAAGACACTTTTACATGTTTAATTTGTGCACCAAAAAGTACACTTAAAGTGCACTTAATACACTAATAACACAACTTAAGTACAGACTTCAGTATTGTGCTTAAAAGTTTAATAGGTAAGGCCTTACATGCCTTTTTAAGATCTGTTTGTGCTATGGTGATATGGTGTTTTTACCATGAAAATACATTAACAAAATGGAAGGTGGAAGGTTATTTAATGTTACAAAGCATAATGAATAAATAAGCCTAGGTTAAAATACACTAAAATGATGGTTTAAAAAAGTACCCAGGTGAAAAAAGTGTACTTAATATACTTAATAAGTATGTATTTTTGTATTTAAAATATACTTCAAAAGTGTGTATTTAAAGAATGTTATTTTGGGACAACTTATAGTATACTTAAATACACTTGAAATATAATTAAGTAGAGCTTTAACACATTTTAAGTTGACTTTTTGGTACTAAAAATCAAACTTTGTACAAGTGTACTTAATATACTAAAATCATACTTAACTTTAAGTACGTTTCAAATATTCTTTCTAATACCAAACTTTAGCACATTACTTTTAAAATACAAATACACTTAAAATACACTTAAATATACTACACTAACAGTATGTTTTCAAATACAACACTTAAGCACATTACTTTAAAAATACAAATACACTTAAAATACACTTGAAGTGGTTCAAGACAACAAGAAAAATAACATAAAATCTTTATAAGTGAGTACATTTCATTAAAGACAATTAATATTAGTGTCAAAAAGGCAATATAGTAAGTATGCAAAAAAAATATGCATATTTGTAAAGGTCGTAAAATAAAGTTTAGGTATATATAACTGATAATGTATATTTTCTAACACTATGTTTGAGTACATTTTTTAAGAACAAAGTTTAATACATTAAACTAGCAGTACATTTTCTAATACCATACATTACTATAATGGTGTGCTGTGTATGATTTGTTTTAGTTTATTTCCAAAATTCATGCTGGAAAAAGGGGAGTCATTCATCATCATCATAAATTGAGGTTCTTGTCCATGTTCCAGATATAGAATTTTTTTGCTAGGAAAATGACTGTACTTTGGCCAGTAATTAGTTTATTTATTTTGTAAATATAGTTACAATACATTTAAATACACAACACTAATAGTGTATTTTCTAAAAACAATCTTTAGCACATTACTTTAAAAATACAAATGTACTTAAAATACATTTAAATACAATACACTAATAGTGTATTTTATAACACTACACTTTAACACATTACTTTTAAAATATAAATGTACTTAAAATAGACTTAAAATAGAATATACTATTAGTATATTTAACAATACCACACTTAAGCACATTACTTTAAAAATACAAATGTATTTACAATACATTTAAATACAATACACTAATAGTGTATTTTTTAATAAAACACTTTAGCACATTACTTTTAAAATACATATGTACTTAAAATAGACTTTAAATAGAATATACTAATAGTATATTTAACAATACCACACTTTAGCACATTACTTTAAAAATACAAATGTATTTACAATACATTTAAATACAATACACTAATAGTGTATTTTTTAATACTACACTTTAACACATTACTTTTAAAATACAAATGTACTTAAAATAGACTTAAAATTGAATATACTAAAAGTATATTTAACAGTACCACACTTAAGCACATTACTTTAAAAATACAAATGTACTTACAATACATTTAAATACAATACACTAATAGTGTATTTTATAATACTACATTTAAGTACATAACTTTTAAAATACAAAGATACTTAAAATACACTTAAAATATAATACACTAATAGTATACTTTATAATGCTACACTTTAGCCCATTACTTTTAAAATACAAAGATACTTAAAATACACTTAAAATATAATACACTAATAGTATATTTAACAATACCACACTTTAGCACATTACTTTAAAAATACAAATGTATTTACAATACATTTAAATACAATACACTAATAGTGTATTTTATAATACTACACGTTAACACATTACTTTTAAAATACAAATGTATTTTAAATAGACTTAAAATTGAATATACTACTAGTATAATTAACAATACCACACTTAAGCCCATTACTTTTAAAATACAAATGTACTTAAAATATATTTAAATACAATACAATTATAGTGTATTTCATAACACTACACTTAAGTACATGACTTTTAAAATACAATTGTACTAACAATACATTTAAATACAATACACTAATAGTGTATTTTATAATACTACACTTAAGTACATAACTTTTAAAATACAAAGATACTTAAAATACACTTAAAATATAATACACTAACAGTATACTGTATAATGCTACACTTTAGCACATTACTTTTAAAATACAAATGTACTTAAATAGACTTAAAATACAATATACTAATAGTATATTTGACAATACTACACTTTAGCACATTACTTTTAAAATACAAATGTACTTACAATACATTTAAATACAATACATTAATAGTGTACTTTATAATACTACACTTAAGTACATAACTTTTAAAATGCAAAGATACTTAAAATACACTTAAAGTATAATACACTAATAGTATACTTTATAATGCTACACTTTAGCACATTACTTTTAAAATACAAATGTACTTACAATACATTTAAAATATAATACACTAATAGTATATTTGACAATACTACACTTAGCACATTACTTTTAAAATACAAATATACTTAAAATACATTTAAAGTACAATACACTAACAGTATATTTTATAAAACTATATTTAAGTACATAACTTTAATAATACAAATTATTTTAAAATATATTTAAAATACACTTAACTATAAGTATATTTTTAAATACCATACTTAAGTACTGTACTTGATAAGTAGAGTGTACTTAAAATATACTTTCAGAAAATTAAATATATTTAAAGTACACTTAAGTACACATTTTTTTGACCTGGGTAGAGCCCCCAAAAATACTTAAAAAAAAAACAAAAAAACAAAGTGCCTTACAATCATCGCATACAACACTTGCAGATACAAAGTGCACAGGAAATATACTGTACAGAGCAATACGTGCAAATGCCAAGTAGGGTAAGGGGTTAGTGTCCTTGTGGCAGATGCCCTGGCTCTCACTATCTCACTATCCAGCAGTTGCCACCAGGATTCACACCCTCGCTGGCGCCACTGGGGGCCCCCCTCCTGACATTTTGTGGGCTGAATAACCTCTGTGGTCTACTACAGTACATGGAAAATTGGCACTCACATACTGTGTGTGTGTGTCTGTGTCTGTGTCTGTGTGTCTGTCTTTTTTCTACACAGGATCTCCCTCCCTACCTGTGCAGACTTGGTGTTACTTTTCAGAAAGGTAAGTTAATCATTCATTGTAGAGAGATTGGTGAACTTCTATTAGGTTCTATTAGGCTGAATAGCAATATTTAGGCATGAGGTGTGCCCCAGTAAGTGATTATGTATGGAATAGCGGCCGACGAGGTGTCCCGATATCAAGGGAAATAATGGACGAGGCGGAGCGTTTTAACAGCCCGACGGCGCAGCCAAGTCCATTTTCCCTTGATATCGGGACACCTCGAAGGCCACTATTCCACTTATCACCCGGTTACCAGCATTTCAATATTTCCGATAATATGACTCAGCTATGCCGTCGGGCTGTTAAAACGCTCCGCCTCGTCCATTATTTCCCTTGATATCGGGACACCTCGTCGGCCGTTATTCCATACGTGACATAACCAGTCAAACTATAAAGGATATATTTTCTGACATGCATTACACTGACGTGGACGTGGCATTTGGTGCATGTTTTTTACTGCATGACATACTGTGACAGTACTAACTAAGTGGTCCGCACACCGGGTATGCGGTGAGGAAGATCTCACTGATGGATAGAAACACTGCCATTAGTAAAGTGAAATACAGTTTATATTTTTGGAGCTTATACCCAGTGTGCGGACTAGGGATGCAAATTATCGATTAATTCATTAATCATTAGTTGATAGTGTTATCGAAAAAAACCTACTAAATCTATTTTTTTTAATTAAAAATTGAGATAAAATACCACATTTAAATAAATTATTTAATCCAAAGGTGATTTAAATATTCCCACTATTCACACCCCTCTTCACACACACTCTTCACATGCCCATTTCACCTGGGTCTCTTGTCAGTTGAATTGTCGATTAATTGCGATTAATGTTTTTTAATCGATTAATGCAATGATCGATTAAAGTCGATTAATCGATTAATCGTTTGCATCCCTAGTGCGGACCACTTCATCACACTGTCTACCACTTTTGTCTGGCATCTTGATCATTGTTTTGTGGATGTGTGCGCACTCCAACCTCCAAATAACATAGTATATCTCTACAATGAGAAGCAGAGTTCCCACTGCAGTGTATTGTGATGAGGTCCTATGTGTGAATATTGTGTGTTTCCAATAGAGTGCTACTGTGAGGGGGGTGATGATAAGCGTATCCCTCTGCTGAGAGAGGTCTTCGAGAACTTCCCCACCACGCCCGTCAACATCGACATCAAAGTGAACAACGACACACTCATCAAAAAGGTGTGCTTTAAAGGAACACTGGGTAACTTTTTCACCCATCATATAAAACATTTCCAAGATAGCTTTAGTAGTTCTTAGATTTAGCAGTTCTTTAGTTGTGGCCACTTCAGAATATGCTTTGCCGCACTCCGTAGTTATAACTGCACTAAGTAAGCACATGTCTCTCTCTGTCTGTAGTTTTCCATGAGTGAAAATTCTGCTTCCATCTATAAAATTGCATCTCAACAGGGGGGGGTACAGCCCCCCAGGGGCGTTGGAGAGCTCTAGGGGGGCGTTGAGAAGGATACAGCTGAGAGGGGGTGGTGCTTAGTTGCCATTGGGGGGCATTAGTCCATTTAATTTTATAATACTAAGGGGGGCGTTGTCAGTCTTATGATGTCAAGGGGGTGTTGGGAGGCTTTTCTTCCAAAAAAGATTGAGAACTACTGATCTATAAGGTAACTAAAGTGGAAAAGCTGGAAAAGCTGGACTCATTTAACCCTTTATAGGGCAAGTGACTATATTTGATAACTTCCGATTGCACACCTATCACAAATGCCCATGCCATGCCTCTCTACAAGGGTGTACTGTACAGTTTAGCCAAGTGGGTTATATCAAATTAATCAGGCTTTCAGGCAGATGGTGACATCTTGACATTTGACCAATCAGCAGTGGCCTGGAGCCTGTTTTCACTCGGGAGCTGAAATTTGGTTGCCCTATAAAGGGTTAACCCTGGAAAACACAGCCACTGTTATAAAATAGCTGCTACCAAAATGACAATGACCAAGTCGTGATGTCTTACCAAAGGCCATGTGTGCACACGGTCATAGTGGTGACTATTACACTACAAAGTGACTATTTCGGTGACTATACCATGTTTTACTGGTCAGGCGGTGCGCATTAAGGGGCTATCACCATGGCCTGTTACGCCCTTTCACTTTTTTTGAGAACAGCACGCAAAGACTTTCTGATGGACAAGATTTTTGTTGATCTGTTTCACTGGTCACTGCAGGTCTCAGAGCTGGTGGTCCAATACGAACGGGAGCAGCTGACAGTCTGGGGAAACTCCAACAACACTATTGTCAAGAAATGCTACAACGAGGTAAGGAACCTTTGCACGGGTGAGGCATAAATGCAATTTTGTTGTGTGCAGTGTTCACTTGTGTGCTGTTGAGCGCTGTGTCACAATGACAATGTTAGTTGGAGTTTCCCAATTGGGCTTTCACTGCACTTTCAGAACCCCAAAGTCTGTCAGGTAACTTGTATTTGTTTCAGGCCCGGAGACAAGTATGCAAGTATGAGCTGGCTGAGGAGCTGGTGTGTGGTGAAGGAGTTGCTCTTGACTCTTGATACTGCTAGGGCACAGACTGACATGTCTTAACTAGGAGGAAAAGCCACGGGTGTGGCGGTAAATAATACAATAGCACACTCTACCTCTTCATTCATGGCTGCAAGCAACCCTTGAGGAAGGCATTTAAATTGTTTAAGTCAAGTCACGTCAAGTGTCAACTTAATTGTCAGAAATCTATGTATAAGGGTTAGCACACACACACACACACACACACACACACACACACACACACACACACACACACACACACACACACACACACACACACACACACACACACACACACACACACACACACACATGCAGTAAAAAAACACTAGCATACTGATACAGACATGTATGATGAATGCACACGTGCACACACACACACACACACACACACACACACACACACACACACACACACACACACACACACACACACACACACACACACACACACACAGATCATACAGGTAATGTGAAGTAGTGTATGCTGTTTGCAAGGTGCAAAGTGCTAAGTGCAAATGACATGGTGAAAGAAATGTTCATGGAATGTTCTCCAGTGACCTTGGAATGTTCATGTGGTTTTGTTCACTGTATTGATGAGTCTGATCTGATCGCTTGTGGAAAGAAGCTGTTTACCAGTCTGCTTGTGGGGCGGCCATGAAAGAACTGCCAGCGCTGACAGGCGTTATAGGAGAAAACTGTACAGGCGTCAACAGGCGCTATGGGAGCCAAAGGGTTAACGTTTACCACTGCTTCTGCTTCTGGTTTTGTGAGTTCTTAATTATGAGGGAAGCTATGGGTGGGGGAGTAAATAACACTGCTTTCTCTTACACCCTAATTAATGGCCTCAGCAAACCTTGAGCAGGGCATCTAACCACACACTGACAGTGTTGCCAGATTGGGCTGTTTCCCGCCCAATTGGGTTGCTTAGGATGGCCGTGTGCGGGTAAAAATGGCATTTTGCACACAAAAAAAACGCCCAATTTTTGCCATAGAAATCAATAGAATTGGGCGGGATTTTGTGCTTCTAGGCGGGTTTTGAGCATTTTTTGGGCTAAAAATCATCAGACTCATCTGGCAACCCTGCACACTGCTCTTCTACATATGCATTCTATCTGCTGTATGTCTCTGTCACTGTAAGTTGGTCTGGAAGGTAGTGTCATCCTTAATGTGCCTCGTGAAGCACAATGAACTGCCTCTGTGTATGATACGTGTAAGTCTTTTTTCAGAAAGTGCGCTTAACTCCAAACAGCAAAGTTCATATGTAGTAGAAACTCTCGGTTGTAATTCTTGTATTTTGTTCTAATGGGTTAGCATGATAGACAGACGTTGAAGAATGCTTAGGCCGAAACGTCTGTCTCTCATGCTCTCATGCACTGTAATAAAACACAAGAATTACACACGAGAGTGCGGCTTTTCTACTAAACATGAAATATGCAAGAAATAAACTTGCCTTGCCTGAATCTGAATGTGATGTTTTGTTCTCTCCTGGTGTTCTCTCCTGGTTCTGGCCTGTAGAACCCGCAGATCCCGTTGCTGTTCAGCATGCCCAGGGTTCTGCTGCTGGTGGGCCTGTTCTACACGGGCCTCCTGCCCTTCGTCCCCCTCAAGGAACAGTTCCTGGAGATCCCCATGCCCTCCATCGTCACCAAGTGAGCAACACACTTCACTTTCCCACACAACCATAGACATCAGGGGAATTTTCCCTGAAGGTTTTAGCTATAATGGCCGGACTTTTTGGTGCTGGAACCAGTGGTGTAGTCTATGTAGAACGCAGGTATACGGAGTATACCCACTTCTAAATTTTAGGGGCTTCAGTTCACTTAAAATTGATTCATCCATTATTTAGAATAGCATAAATATATACAGTATTATATACCCACTTCAAAATATGCTCGAATATACAGTATACCCACTTCAAAAAGGTAGACTACACCACTGTCTGGAACACATTTTTTTCCTCAACCAAGGAACTTAACTGGATGGTGGTTGACCTGCCTTCAAGCTCCAAGAAGAATCCAGTTGCTTACAGAGGTGTAAAAACGTAAAAGTAAAAATAAAAACAAAAACAAAAACAGTTTCCACAGGTAACTTATTTGAGTAACCAGTAGACCTGTGTACTTGGCTTACGGTCAGCTGACTTTGCACTGGTTGGATGAAGTTTGCGGTGGGTCTTTGTCAGGTTTTTAGTGGTTTTCAGTAAAATGTTCTATCTCATTAGGTACGATTAGGTAAATGGTGTAACAGCTATGCAATATCACGTGCTAGTGTTGTACTTACACCATGAATTTACTTTTATTTTTACTTCTGCTTATAACTAGTTATATATGCATGTAAAGATGACCTGAATGAATGAGAATCTTCACAGAGAATAGTGGATCTTAAATCAATGCACCCACAATCACCTACTTCTGTAACAGCACCTCTGGCTTGCATCATGCACTCACAGATATAAATGTGCTGTATGTCTGCAAATACAGGCATCAGCTCAAACCAAAAGGATATCAAGCATGACTTCTGAACTTTTCACCTCTTAGCCTTGTTTAACAAACATGTAAACCCTGTTGGGATCAGTAGCTCTTCTGCGGTCAATACAAAGTGGCAAAGTTCACAAGAGTGTGAAATATCTACCGAGGGCAGCTGGTGATTGAAACTTGAAACCTTAGGAATGCACTCCCTCCATCTACCAAATTGTCGGGGTCAAACATGGGGAATAATACAAATGTATAAAACAAATGATTATGGACTGGAGTGATTTTGAACGTGGATGAACCAGTAAACATTGAGTTCTAAAAATGGTTTTAATTGTCAAGGTGACACCTCAAAAATGGTCCATAAATATAACTGCACTTTTAGAATAGTTTTCTTAATTTATCGACATCAGGGCAGGGTTAACTCTAGTTACAATGAGTGCTTTATATGCAGTTCAGTATCCCGAATATTAAACCTATCTCGGTTATGATCATATTCAGGATATGGTGTTTATTCTTGGCCGTTATAGAATTCTCTTCAAATGCGTGTAGCCTGGATACCAGCAACAGCGTTCTATGGGAAGCCCCTGTATTTGGGGTAAGGTGTTTACATGCGTCAGTACCCTGACTTCTGTTGGAATACTCCACATAGTTGGGGGCGCAGTGGCGCACCGCACAAAGCCCCCCACATTTGGGCTTGCATGCCCATGGGGACCCCGGTTCAAGTCGGACCGGGGTCATTTCCCGGCCCTCCCCCGTCTCTCTCTCCCAATAATTTCCTGCCTGTTCTCCACTGTCCTATAATAATAAAGGTCGGAAGGCCACAAAAATACTTTTGCCTTTATTTGACAGGACAGTCGAAGATGGTGACAGGAAGCAAATGGGACAGAGAGACAGGGGAGGATCGGGAAATGACCCCGGCCGGACTCGAACCGGGTTGGCCATGGTCTGGGCATGCAAGCCCAAATGTGGGGGGCGTAGCGCGCTGCGCCACAGCGCCCCAAAAATAATTTTAAAAAAAAGTAATACTCCACCTAGCATATCCCGATTTCTCAAAGTCCTGAATGAGGACTTATCCGCCATACTGAAGTAGGGAAAAGGTGTTTATATGTTCAAACGCAAATTCGGGATACTTAATATTCCGATCATATTTTCGATACTAAACTGCATGTAAACGCACCCAGTATCACTTTAAGTAAATTGTACCTTTACTCACCCACAGACTGAGAGACCCTTCCAGACTGACTAGAAGCCAGCGCGTGTACACTTGGCTCGCTGACACGTAAGTCATAAAGAGTGAACAAAACTGTAATTGTGTACTTCAAACAACCTACCTTAATGCCTGTCTTTTATCTTATTTGACTTGCACATTGAGAATCCATTTGTGTTGGTTGTTTTGCAGGTTGCTGATGAGAAAAGCACTATTCAACCACCTCACTGCCAGAGGAATCCAAGTAAGACTCCTCTCGTTCCCCCTTCCCTCATTTAGCTTAATTTCCTTCTTCTACACCAGGGGTCAGGAACCTTTTTGGTGGAGAGAGCCATAAACGCCAAATTTTTAAAAAGAAAATTTCACGAGAGCCATACCATTTTCAAAACACTGAATACAATTAAAAGCATGTATTTCAATTAAGCCCAACAATCTTAGAGTGTACTGTCAAGTTATTAATTTAATTGATAACATGTAAGTAGAGGGTTGCCAACTGTCAACATCATTATGGTGAGGGTCTGGGAGTCCTTCCCCCGAAAATTTAGTACTTCTAAGATGTAATTTCCTGCATTTTAACACATTTTAACGTCCCATGTCCCGTTTCAATTCAATATGGAACCTTTACTTTTATTTATAAATATAGGACCATTCCGTATTTCAAGGGATGGTTGGCAACCCTACATTAGTGAGAGCCATATACAGTTCCCAAAAGAGCCACATGTGGCTCTAGAGCCATAGGTTCCTGACCCCTGTTCTACACAGTAAAAATGCAGTGTTAATCCAATACTTCAGTTTTTCTCAATGGGGGCTCTACAGCCCCCCCCAGGGGGTGTTGGAGAGGCATAGGGGGGGGCGTTGACAAGGATACAGCTGAGAGGAGGCGGTGCTTAGTTGCCATTGGGGTGCAGTAGTCCATTGGCATTGAGCTGTTTATGATGAGGTCCTGGGGGCATTTGTTCAAAAAAAAATTGAGAACCGCTGCAATATTTAGAGAGTACTCCGGAACGAAATGCACTCTAGAAGGTGTTAAAGATGTTAATTGTCTTAGTGTTGATTTAACACTGCAAAATTAACTGTTTAGTTTAGTGGGAGCACTTAAGACGCTACTACTGCAATGCGAATCAGGACTTCGGGGAGGGGGTTGAGATTTAAACGCTTCCTTCAGGATTATGGTGCTTTAATGTCTGTTTTTTTCACAGACTGTTGCCTTTACATTAAAACAATGGCTACAAAAGAAGAGACACAAACAATAAAATGGCTCATAAACCTTACATAAACTAGAATTACTTCCTTAGATTACCATAGAAGTAAAGTGTGTGTTTTGCGGGTCTGTGCGTCAATACATTCTCTGTGTGTGGTTATGTGCGTCAGTACCGTATCTGTGTGGGTCTTGGTGTGTATGTGTATAATCAATGGGAACAAAGGCTACAAGCAGGACTTAACTTACTTCTCATCATAGTTTCAGCAGTTAAAAAGCGATGAAGGTTTCATTATTGTCTTGAATAATGGAATGAGTACATCTTAGTGAAGCTCTGTAGCAGTCTTGAAGTACTATAGAGTTGATTAAACACTTGTCTTAGAGGGTACACTAGGACCATACTGTATACACTGAGAACACAGAAGATGTTAAATCGTCTCTCTATGTGTTGAATTAACACTGCATGTTTTTACTGTGTTTGCAGTGTATTACTTGTAAATAAATTAAAGGAGATGGTGCACTCTGTTTCTTCTTACTGACCCATTGAAAAGAGTGTGCAGTGTGCTTTAATTTGTCTACATGAAGGCATGTTTTGACCAGCACCTCGTAAGGCTACTGATTTGCATTGGTTTTTCCTATTACAGAATTAAACCCTTTTGTGTAACTGACGTAAATGTAACTGACGTAAATGTAACTGACGTATCTGTACTCTGTAGCTGACGTTACTGTATCGGTCTCTCCCCCTCTGTGTCTGTGCACCTCAGGTGTATATCTGGGTGCTAAACGACGAGGAGGACTTCAGAAGGGCATTTGACCTCGGCGCCACCGGCATCATGACAGACTACCCCACCAAGCTGAAGGAGTATATTGAGAAGAACAGCATCAGATAAGACCTGCGACGAGCTGCATCTGCTGTATTGTGTTTGTCCTGCACAGCTGATTTGAAGGGTATTTGGTATGTCGGGAACGATTGATCACGAAGAAAGTGGCCTGAATGGACAGCAACGTGAGTTTTGTGAGTGGGTTTACCCGTACTTTGTTTTGCAGAAACAACCTCTTACCTATAACTGCCACTTAGGTTTTTTGTTTACCGTATGTCATACCAGTGCAGTTCATAGACATCTGTTATGTAACCATTGAACAGAAGTGAAAATCATATGCATTGTGGTGAAAATCATATATTGAAAATCATCGTTTTTGTTTAAGTTTTTGGGGGATTGTCACTTTACACACGGCTAGCAATAGATCAATCATTCCGAGGTATCTTCTGACGCACTGAAAAGACAAGAAAGGGCAGATTTTTTGTTTTGAATGACAACCATTTCTTCTTCAGATTATTTGCACCATATTGCATTTCTTTTATTGAGATGTGTTTATTTTCAATTTTGGCATAAGCAGCTGTGAAATTGTATGCCTTCTCCCCAACCTCTGTAACTCTGCCAAAACCTTTTCTTAAGTATTCTTAATTCTATGAAAAACTAAGGTAATGAGTGTTAGTGAGTCCTCTTAAAACCAATGAAATTTCAACTTAAAAGACAATGTATCAGTAAAGAAAATGTATAGATTCGACTTTTGCAGACAAAGTCTTGTTTCAGGACAAATGAATTCCGGTGCTATTTAGTGTGTACGGTATTTGAAACATGTCTGTGTGACATTTCAGGCATTTGCTCACCTGGCACCTTAAAACTGACGCGTGCTGCGCTCACTCAGAAATCCACTCTCTTCACTCTCAGATCCAGGCTCTTCATAGCTGCAATGAAGTCATAGATTCCATACAGTAAAACATATAAAGAAATCAGGGTGCAATATGTAATTTATATTTTCTGCACATATGGAGTTACTGTCATTTCACTGCAAGCTAGCCTAAGGCTAGGGTTGTATGTGACAAATAAATTACTCTTACTCTTTCTCTTACAAGTGCTCTAGGTAAAGGACTTGGAAGGCTTGTATTCTTCCAATCCGCACACATGATGCGTGTCACGAGCAGAAATCAGCAAGAATTATTTCAAGTCACACAACAGTGGCGAACACGCTATACCACCAGTCTTACTGTACACTCACGCCACAGGGCAATGCCACATATTAATACTGTGTGCGGCTGTCGGTCAGCACATACTATACCAGTGTCACTTCCAAAAGATTATATTTTTCTGTGTTTATATGCCTTGTGAATGATGCCACTGTTTTCTCCCCTGGAGGACTTTGGGTGATGTCTCATCTAGGGCTGCATCTGTGGGTGCATTCCAATATGCGACCTTGCGTGTCCTCCACTTGTACTTGTGGCCTCGTACCAGGAAGTAATACGTCATGATGACATCACCGACAACGGCATTATATTTCAATATCTCGCAAAAGCTCAATTGTAAAGTAATTTTCTCATTTGCAAACTTAGATGGTGAATGATGAATAGTCCCCCAAAAATTGTTGTGGCTAGGCTGACCGCGGGGGAAACTTAGTTGGTTTCTACACGGAGGCGGGGCATCAGCAAAACATGAGACCATTAGCTCAAGTGGAGGACACAAGGTCGCATATTGGAACGCACGCTGTGGCTGAATGTATTGTTGTAATAATGGCCATTACTTCCAGAGCGTTCTGTTTGACTGATGTTGTGTTTCTGAATGTGGCCATAAAAAAAAACCTACCACTGGGCTGTTTTGAATGGCAGTTTGCACAAGATTATTTGATGTTGTTGGTATGAGCAAGTATATTTGACAATTATGACAATGTTCTTTCGTTTTCATACATTTGTGCTGGCTGTGTATTGCGTATTATGCAGATTGTAAAAGTAATATGTCTCTGAGCTGTGATGGTCAAGGTTAAGTCATTATAATCAAGGATGATTTTTTTTTTTATGTATTATTTTGCATGGGTTTTGCCACAAGAAGGGCTGTAATGTCACTTTATTTCAATGTGTATGTGAAATGGCCTTTCCCTGTTTGGTTTTTTTTCTTCTTTTTTCAGTTTCAGCCCTGTTGTACCAGATTTTACAACAGTAGCTTGTCTAGACAGTCGATCTTGTTAAGAAAAATAAACAACCAAATGGGTGCATTTTCACTTGGACTAAACTTCACTTGGATCAGCGTTATGCAATATACAAATGGACTGCCGAGTAAAGTCATATTTTTTACATGTCAATTTAGATGTTTTCAGCCATGGGCATTGTGTGTGAACTCTTGTTTTTATGTCCTTTGCTGCCATTAGTGTTTTCTTTTTTCCATTAGAGATTTATATAATTATTACTTTCAGTGATTACTGTACATCTATGTATAATAAATTATTTTTAAATGATAACTATTTGGTGTGATCCTGTATTAGGCACTCCCAATGTTCTGCCATTTTTTTTCTTTAACGCAGCAATCAGTGAGTGAATGAGCAATTTCTTTTCGGTTTCAACAGAAGTGTTATGCTATTTATGTAACACACATTTACATCAGAAAAGATCCGAATGACTTTGGAAACAATGGTTGCATCTTTGCTGGCTATACAAAATGTTTATTTGCCTAATAGCCACAGATGATGTGGTCTACTACATAACTGAGACGCACAATGTGGTGCATTTGGTATTCTGCATTCCATTCCTCGTGGCAGTGGTTGTTTTGATATGTTGACATGGACAATTGAGTATTTGTCACACCAGAGGGCGCAATGCTCCATTCTGTAATGAAACTTGCCACTTAATGCCAAAACCCCATACTTTTCCACTGGCATTGGGACATCATCAACACAACTAAACCATTTGAGTTGAACTGAAATAATTTCAAAAGCTCGTAATACCGTGTGTTGTGATGCAAAAGACAGCACGGTTTAGCCTACATATCTTCAGTAAGCTACTACATCCGAAACCGTTATTTGGAGAGGTCAGGGTGAGATCTGTACCATAGTTGACGCATTCATCATCATAATAGAGTGGCACGCGTAATGACATCTCTCCAAATGCGGTTTTTAAGCAACCAGGCACTCCACTCTCCAAAATGTATGTATAATATGCACTGCTTTGTTATTGTATAAGATAATGTAACGCTTGTTTTGGTGTCTGCAGCTCACGTTCTCCTCAAAGTGAATCACAGCTGCAGGTAGATAGCAGTGAGCCCCGCTATTGGTGATTGGTGTCTCGCTTTGACCAATGAGCGCAATGTTGCTATGCGCTAACGTTTTATTGGTTGGTGGAAGCAGCTGTCACTTTGACTTCATGCGAAATACAGTGTGATTCTGCATGATTGCATCAAACTCGGTTGATACATCGCTCCTCAAAATACCACGTCTATCCCGACTTTCGAACGTGAATAAAGGACAATTACCATCAGACGGAATGCGACCGATTCGCCCTGCCTGAGTTCGTCCGGTATAAAGACGTGGTGCGACCACCCTGTGTATATTTTTCCTCTTCAAAGGTAATACCCGATTATAACTTTAAGTTGTTTTGCACGGAGCCCAGCAATCAACCGTTTCGTGAGTGCAGATTCTGCTTTGCTGCATCGTATGGACTTTGTGATTGAGTTGATTCGCTGGTGCGCTTGCAAAGACAGTAACGATATTTAGGTCGCGGAGCTGGCGGCAAAAATAGTTGATGCAAAGGGGCTGTTTGTTGGATCCATGGGATGGCGAAGTCCGCAGTGGGTCTGCTTGTTATTACACACCGTTACTAACGTAACGCGCGTGGCGTGATCTTGCGCCACCAGCAGCAGCAACAGGGAGACGCACCGTATCGCGCTGCGGATGGCGCATCAGCGCTTTTGTTT
>NC_085864.1:29559209-29561709 GCF_034702125.1 Engraulis encrasicolus | reverse complement strand
GCAGGATGTATGCGACACATACAGATTGTGTACTGTATATGTGCACATACGTATGTGTGTGTGTGTGTGTGTTTGTGTCTGCTATATGCACACACACACACACACCTGCCACGTGCCTGTCACCCCGGGTAACAAACAGTTAGCTACTCAACCATGTTCCTGTAAATACACACCACAAGGTGTGTGTGTGTGTGTGTGTGTGTGTGTGTGTGTGTGTGTGTGTGTGTGTGTGTGGGTTGGTGGGGGGTGGGGTGGCACTAATTATACAGGTGAGAGAACGGGTGATAACAAGAAACAAAAATAACAAGAAACAACACCTGCACAGAAAGCTCACTAAGCTCACATGAATGTTAAATCACGAGCCACACTAAACAGAGACAAAAGAGATCTGCAAAGCTCACAATCACATGAATGTTAAGTTTAAAAATAATTGTAAAAAATGTGAGACGCTTATTGAGCAGAGACAAAAGAGAACACACTACTACTAATGATTTAGTGACCGTTTTGCCGGTTTCGTGTTTCTCATAGGAGGTTCTGTCTGATTCTCTCTCTAGTCCTTTCAAGGGAGTCAAGGTAGAGCTTATCTGTTCAACTCGGTGTAAGTATATACTACCCTCACTGTCACACTGTGAAACACACACCCTTTTCAGTGTCACTCACTGTAGTAGTGTGCAGGGCTCTAAATTAACACCAGACAACTGGCCAAATGTGGTCGAACACCAGACAAGTGGCCAAATGCTGTCGAAATTTCTGTTTGGCTGGTAGAAAAGAGCAACTTACAGTACTAGCCACTTTGACCCATTAGTGAGTGTGTGTTTGGCTAGTAAGATCAACAGTCACTAGCCATTCTGGCTGGTGATGAAAAAAGTTAGTTTAGAGCCCTGATGTGTATACCTGCTGTTTACCCTACCTTTATTGTAGTGTGCACACGTGTTTGAGTACCCTAATTGTAGTATGTACTGTATATGTCTTTTACTGTCCTCATTGTCTTATGAATGTGCTTTTTCTGCATTCTAATGTGCACACTTGATGTTAGAGTACTCAATACTCAATAATATATAGCCTACAGTACATGTGTTGTAGTGTACTTATTCTGCTCTCTAGGCTTGTTGTCAAGTATTTTTTTTAATATTCTGTATACATGAGTTCTAATGCAAGTTTGTTTACACGTGGCCTTTACTGACAAGCATGTAAAGCACGGCAAATTGTAGACAACTTAATAATAGCACTATACACTGTAAATTATGCAGTGTTAATTCAACACTGAGAGACGAGGACCAACTAGAGAAGAGGGAAATATTTGGCTCTTTGGTTTGCAACATTTCCTCTGTGTAGGAATCTCAACCGTGTGTGCATCTTTCTACGTAAATGTATCACACACACCCCCATACTCCAGCTAAAATAGTGTTTGCTTGTGACTCTCTAAGTGTTGAATTAGCATTAGCAAAATGTGCTGATACACAGAATTTTATTTCCTTTATGCAGCATTCCCCCTCTTCCACCTAGAAGTGTTACATTTGATTGTCTTTGAATTAAGTTTTGAATTAACATTAACAAAATGTGCTGTATGGGCATTCCAACAACAGTGCCCGTCTCCCTAACGTCCCTATCCTCTCCTCTCCTCTCCTCTCCTCCACTCTCGTCCGCTTGGCAGGGTGAATGTAGGCTGTGGGCCAGCGGAGGAGAGGGTGCTGCTCACAGGGCTCCACGCTGTAGCAGACATCTACTGTGAGAACTGCAAGACCACGCTGGGCTGGAAATACGTAAGTAGCCTGTACCACACCACAGCCCATCCCTCTTATATTACTTACTCAGCACTGGCCGGCCCGCACACATCCTGAACCACATAACTAACTGATAATCCAACCCAAGAATTTCCTGCATTTCAAGCTTTAAAACCACCGTATTAATGGTTAGAGCATGAACGAATACAATAGAATGCATTTTATAATCACTATAAACATGCTTGTCAAAGATTTTTTCTATACCACAGCCCAGCCCCTCCTACTGACTGCATGCACTCCAAACCACATACTGCTACTGACTGACAAATCTCCTCAAATGAATTGGCTTTGTTTTAAAGCGGTAGCCTCATACTGTACACCATTCCACCCGAGTCACTGAAAAGACTACATTACTACGACATTACATACAGTACATTACGACTTGGTCTTTGACATTCTGGTAACAGCATGTTTATGACAGGGGCCATGTCTTAATGTGTTAAACAGTGTTATTGATAGAATACAATACATGTAAAACAAAACGAGCAGAGAGCTTTTAGTGTCACTACATACATACTTTACATTCACAATGTGAACAATGTACACTGTAACAACATTGCAGCCAGTTAAATGTAAAAAGTAAGTTTGTGAAGTAAACTCAACTTTGGAAAGCCATGAGTTGAGTTAAGCCTCAAGTTGAGTTAACTTACAAACTTAAGGGAGCAGGGCAACTTACCTTTTTACTGTATGTTTACTGACTTGAAATGTTTACAGTA
>NC_085864.1:29536709-29554209 GCF_034702125.1 Engraulis encrasicolus | reverse complement strand
GGATGGCATCAGGGGCGTAGCATAGGGGGGGCCGAGCAGGGCATTTGCCCCGGTGCCCAGGGGCCTCCTATATTGGTGGCGGGGGCCCTATTCTGACTTGGCAGGCTGTATGGGGGGGCCCTATAAGTGTCTTGCCCTGGGGCCTGTGTGCAATTGTTCCGCCACTGGATGGCATGAATGACAACGATGAGAGAGAGAGAGAGAGAGAGAGAGAGAGAGAGAGAGAGAGAGAGAGAGAGAGAGAGAGAGAGATTCCCCCCAAATATGGATTTCATTGAGCCATAATGTAGTAGACAGCTGGCCTCTCTGCAACGCGTGTTTTGTTGTGTTTTGTTGCGTCGCGACCCGTTGAGGATGACGAAGGTAGGCACTCGGCACGGTGACAGGAATGGAATGTGGTCTTAGAGAGGATGATGGAACTTCCGGATGAACCCCCTTTCTCGAGTTTAACCCTTCAGTTTCCTCTCCAAATCTCTGAGAGTCTCTTTATAGCTATTACCATTGGTACCAGGTACCAGCCCTTTTGACCTCATGTCAAGTTTAACAGCCATGTAAAACGATTATTATTATGTGCAGTCATCAAGAGTATATTTATTTTATTAGGTGTCGTGTCCAGATCTGTTGTCTCTTGTCGTCCAGTTGGGTCTGTTGTGGCGGTTCGTACTCGTACCCCCCATGACCACTGTTTCCGTTTACCGTGGTTAACGTTAAGTCTGTAGCTGGTTTTCTTGTTTTGTTTTGTTTTGTTTTGTTTTTGGGTTGTCTTCAGGAGACGCCTGGACCGACGGTGAAGGTTAAGTCGGAACGTCGTTGTTGTAGTCCGCAGCTTTGGTTGACCGCTCTCTTGACGATCTTAGTAAACTGTTACACTGCCTCTCTCTACAAACACCATGTTAACTTTGTTGAAAACACTCCCTGGATAGTAACCAACACCAACCAACCAACCAAGTCCAACCCTTGTTACCAACCTTTATTGACCTATTCACTGCTATTCTTGCTGGAGCGTCCCTTAGCGACACATAAAAAAGGCAACAGACAGTTAACAGAGACACGCCAGTGTAGTGCTCTCTTCATCAGAGTCCACCGAACACAACCAAAGAACTCACCCGTCTAGGATAAGCAGACCAAAACAACAGAGGAAGATCCCACTAATGTTTTGGATTTATGGTACAAAAAGGGGGGGAGCAGAGAGTTACTGACGTTCTGGTTGGAACATCTGAGAGCCAAGCTTCTGGATAGCCTTTTTTTCTCTCTGAGATAAATTTAAAAACAATTGCATTGTTTGCTTTTTGTAAATGACAGATGATAATATATAAATATTATATATATATTCACGTTATATATAATAAAAAGCATTATAATTTATGTTGATTGACCTCTGTGTTCAATGAAAAATGTAAATAGCTATGTGTACTGTCTTGTTTTAATTTATGATTATTGTTTTAGCATATTGCCATGCTTTCTGTGTCGGAGCCCCTCACTGGGTGTATGATATTTGCTACTTTTTTACTCTTTGAAAAATGTTTCAATTTTAGTGTCTTTTGTAAAGGAAGAGGAGATGTTGACAGTACAATTGGAACCTCATCAAATAAAAAAACAAACCAAAATATATGTTTGGAGTTATTGATTTTCTTCAATATGGAATACAGATGAGTCAATCATTCAGTTTACATAGAATAATGAATTATAGTAATCAGTCCTACTACAATTATGTCATGTCATGTTTTCATATGAACTTTTATAATGGTACATGTTTGTGTCCTCCAGTTGTCAATGAAGCTTTGTCAATAGACCAGTCCTAACACCCCCGTAGACTTTTTGGGCAGATGGGGTCACCGGCGGGCTTATTCACTATTTGCTGAAAATACTTAACTACAAACATCATAACAATATTGCTATTGACATTACCAAGAGCCTGAAGTAACAGAATAAGAGCCATTATAATTTTGATGAGGAAAGGTTGTAAACATAGGCTCTGTGCTAAGGGGTTAAACTGACCATCTTGGTAACTTGGTTAGGAGCCTCAATTTTATGACTTCATAACAGCAAACTGTTGACCAGACAGACATCAAAGAAGAAGACTTTCCCCTCCTCATCTCCATCGGCTGGCCTGAGATGTGGTGCGTGGGCTGGCAGGCTACATAACAGCATATGGCTTCTTCTTATTAATGTGACGCCTGAGGCACAGGTGACTCATGCCCAGTCTGCAGGGGTGCCAGTTGTCTGGGAGACTAGAGGCCCCTTACAAAGGAGAGAGAGAGAGAGAGAGAGAGAGAGAGAGAGAGAGAGAGAATGTGGGCACTGACTTCACAGGGGTGCACTGCAGGTGCTGGAGGGAGAAAAAATATGAAACTAAAAAGAAATATAATACAAAGACACAAAGTTTTGTTAGATACATAGTATTACTGAAAGTAAAACATGCAGTGAAATCAGGGTTGTCCGCCTGTACTGTGGGTATGATTGTGTGTGTGTGTGTGTGTGTGTGTGTGCGTGTGTGCGTGCGTGTATGTGTGTGAGAGAGAAAGAGCGAGAGAGAGGGTGGGGGGGGTGGGGGGGGGTTAAAAGTGCAATAGTGCCAAGTATAAAGCACACTGATAAATAACAACGGTCCGCACACTGAAACACACTCACACATTTTATACAGCTTTGTTGAAGGACAATGCATCAATAAAACGTTTGGGAGTGGTTTACTGCATCAAGTGTGCAGATCGTAATTTTAATACTGCATCTTAACACCTCATCCGCCTGGAGGCATCAGGCTGCTCTGGGTGGGTGTGGTTATTATGCAGGAGGCTTGGTGAACAGATTTTCCCCACAGCCAGGTGCTTGCCAGGAATGCATACAGTAGGGGGCATGTTTCACAGTAAATTCTGCAGTGTTCATGTAACACTTAGAGAGTTGATTTGACATCATTTGGACTTAAATTAACTCTTTAAGTGTTGAATTAACACCACAAAAGTGACTGTGATGTTCCAATACGCATCACATGCTCAGGTGTTGCCGGTGTATCTCTGTGGTCTGTAGCGGTGGTCTAACGGCAGAACAGACTCTGATTTGGCAAGCAGACTTGTTAAATTTATCCAGAAACTGAGGATTAGGGTATAAGGACTTCACAATCTGCGGAGGTGGTCCCAGTTTCAGAGAACGAAGTATTCTGAAGTGTTCTGTAATACAAGTGATTGCGTAATAGTTGAAGATTTCTCGTCCAATTTGTGAGGTCATTACTGTCAGCTGGTTCAGAAAAGAACTGGAACAAATTTAAGATTTGTACACGCGAAGGATTTTTACTCTCGGAATCTGGTATTTAGAGCTTCAATGTTCAATGTTACTGTTGTGTAATTCCCTGTAACTTTCCGCTCGGAGTGGACCCAAATCCCATAAGACGCACAGTTCTGGCACTTACTGTTGACCTCATATACATAGAAATGATACAGTGGAGACATTGCAATGACTGGGGCCTCCCCACTGCCCCTCCCCCCTCGTGGCCTCACCCCTGGTCAAAAAAAAGCAACAACAAAAAAACGTATACATAGGTTTTTCGTTCACAAACATTCATGTTGTGAGAAGGGGCAAGATGCTAAGCATTCAATCATGTGAGCTCATTTTTTGACCGTTTCCAACAATCAGAGGTTGAACAGTGCGCAGCCAGGGTCAGGGTCACGCAGCCAGGTATTGGTTACAAACTGTAAACCCATGTATAGCTGCTGATAAAAGCAGTGAATACCATGTTGTTATGGTAATAGTTTGGTAATTGCGAGGAAATAACATATTAATAGCACTAATAGTGATTAGTGGGGTCAGATTTTGCAATGTTGCCACCCACTCCCAGGTGCTGGGCCCTATTTCTCCCCCAGTCCAACCCTGTGCATTGATTACACAATTCCACAACATCCTCATTAGGTGATGACTGCATACTCTTGGGCTTTAAACACCACACTTCTTTCAATCTGAGTTAAACGGATCATTTTAATAACTAAGGGAGGTGTTCTTTTCATCAAGTAACAAGAAAACCAAAGTCCAACTTGAAAACTGGGGCATCAGTAAATACAAATAATCTTATTGAGCCGTCCGTACTTGTATGAATAGGCAGTCAAGAGTAACCAACACGATGTGTGAAAAACACTTAAATGGTGATAGCAGCTCTTGCTTTTTGCCATCTGCCAAAGTGCTGTACAGTGTCAGGCTAAGAGAACAGTAAAATGAGCTTTAAAAAAAACATGGTAAAGGCATCATGTGACAAGTTAAACTCGATTGAGTGGAAAAATAAAAAAAGGTGATAGCTACTATCATTTCTTTTCACTTTTCTCATTTCTCTCTCTCTTTTCCCCTGCTGACTGTGCCTACCAGCCAAACACCCCCGCAACCCTCTCGACCCCGCTGTCTGCAGTCACACATGACTTTATTTTGCACTTCCAGCCTGGGTTTCCTAGCAACTGGGCACCTGTCTCTCTCAGTAGCAGCAGTTATAGAGGAGGGAGGGGAGAGCAGGGGAGGAGAGGAGATGAGCGGGGAGGAGAGAAGAGAAGAGAAGAGAAGAGAAGAGAAGAGAAGAGAAGAGAAGAGAAGAGAAGAGAAGAGAAGAGAAGAGAAGAAAAATGAGAGAGGAGGAGAGGAGAGAAGAGCAGAGAAGATGGGAGGGGAGGAGAGGAAAAGAGGGGAGAGAAGAGGAAAAGAGAGGAGTTAAGAGAGGAGAGGGGAGACTGTCATGTGGTGTCTGGCCTTCGCTGGGAAACACACTGACCCTCTCTTCTCATTCACTCTCTCCTCACACACACAGACACACTCAGTCCTCACTTACACACACACACACACACACACACACACACACACACACACACACACACACACACACACACACACACACACACACACACACACACACACACACACACACACACACACACACACACACACACACACACACACACAGTCTCTCTCTCTCCCCACATATGTACGTATCACACAAACATAGACACTATCTCTTCATCAGCTCAACGCTTCCTTGTTACAGTATAGGACCTATTAGGAGTTATACTAAACCATGTGTATTTTAGGCTACAGCCTAGACATGACAACATACAAGAGACACACTTCATCAACTCAACACTTTCTTTGACGCAGTATGAGGGCAGGGCCGCTCACAGCGTTTGTCGGGCCTTGGGCAAAGTCATCTGAAAGGGCCCCCCATCCAATACATACAGTAATGAAAACCAAAATGTGGGCCCCTTCTCTCCTTGGGCCAGAGACAACGGATCTCTTTCTCTCCAGTATCGACTTCCCTTTTAGGTCTAGGGAGGATACAACCGTTTACTTTGATCTTTCATTTAATTACGAATTGTGAATTGCGAATTGTGACGTTTTCAAAGCGGAATTAACCATTATTCAGAATCAAAAATGTGTTTATTCTGAATTAAATGTCTCATGTAAACATAGTCACTCACTCAAATACAAACAACAAACACAGAAACATTCTCCATCAACTCAACAATCTGTTTGCAACAGTAGGCCTAGTTATTCTCTTAACTATGATGTATTATCTGCTACAGCCTAGACAAACTAACAAGCCATTGAGGGGCTTTTCGATAAAATAAAGATGGTGATGGTCAGTCGCATCATGTGTTGATTTCTATCTAGATGACATCACCATTGCTGTCTCCTCTGCGTCCCATCATGGCCCTTCCTCTGCAGTTCACGACCTCGACTGACTCATAGGGCAGGCCAGTTCACAGCCACACATCACCAGACAACCATCAACATCGCCTGAGCGAGATGGCAGCACTGTCAAAAACACCCACATTCAGGACCACACACACCAGTGTTGCCAGACGTGAAAATCATCATTTGATTTCTGAAACTCTAAAATTATCATACTGTAACAGGTGTTTTTGATCATACAGAGGACCAAATTATGGTATATAAAACAATCGTACAAATAATCGTACATCTGGCAACACTGACACACACTTCAACTTAAAGGAGAATTACAGCGAATTTCATGATCTGCCGCCGAAGTCACTACCGATTCTGGCCAATTTCAGCATGCAGTTGTATTGCTCAGGCAATTCAATTGTGTGCTGAAACAATTCTCCTATAATTCTCCTTTAAAACTACGACTGTATACAGCCCCTGACATCAGGCTACACTTAGGTAGATGGATGAAAGTAGGACGTTATGGCCCTGCCGTAGCCATCCGGTAGGGCACTCGCCTGCCATGTGGCTGACCCGGGTTCTAGTTCTGGCCTGGGTCCTTTGCCGACCCCTCCCTGTCTCTCCACCCATTCACTTCCTGTCTACCTCTTGTACTGCCCTGTCCATAATAAAGTCTGAAAGACCAAATTAAAATCTTTTAAAAAAAGAAAAAAAAAGAAAGTAGGACGTTATGGAAACAGGAGTACAAAGCGAGCAAGTTCATGTCTAGCAACCCCTCCACCCCAACCCCAACCCCCCCAAAAAACAGACACTCCAAAAATTCTTTAGGAAATGCACTCGGTTTATTACTAATCAGAACAGGATGTTGCCTCTTCCTCCGTCGTGTTTTCCTTCCTTAGTTTGTTTATCCCTGGAAATGCATAAAGCTTGAGGGGAGAAAGTCATACTGTACTGTAGGCCTCTCTGGCTCCTCACACCTGTCTCTCTACATACAACGTATTGAGGATCGAATTCTGGGCCCCCTCTCTCCTTGGGCCTGGCACAAGTGAACCCTTTGTCTCCCCCTGTCAGCTTCCCTGCCCACCACCACTGCAGCGGCGGAGAGGGAAAAGTGCATGGCTGGCAGAAAAATCTGGCGGTTGGAGACAGGGAGAGCGAGAGCGAGAGTGGAAGAGAAGCCAAACAAATATCAAAGGCCTCCCTATTTTAACGGGCGGTGAGGTTTTAGATGGTTTATTGTTCTATGGCAGACGGCCGCATTGCATCCACCCATTTTCCTAAACAGAGGACACATTCATAAGGTTTCGCCCCCCTATAAAAAAAGCCCTTTCCGTTGTTGTGTTTCCCCTCGTGGTAAGATGTGAAAGCGCACCCTCAAATACACACACACACACACTCACGCACGCACAAACACACACACACACACAGACACAGACACACACAGACACACACACACACACACACACACACACACACACACACACACACACACACACACACACACACACACACACACACACACACACACACACACACACACACAGACACACACACACACGCACCTTTGCTTGTTGGAAACTGCCCTGAACCGAAGCAAGCCCAGATTGCAAGCCAGATGCTAAAAATAAAGATGAGCAGAGCAGAGCAGAGCATAGCAGAGCAGAGCAGAGCAGAGCAGAGCAGAGCTGAGGCTGGTCCAGCAGAGAGCCACCCCTGCTATGACAGGATGAATAGACCCAGGGGCGCTCACAGCTTTGGTCAACCGAGCCCGGGACAAAGTCACTTTTTAAATATGTTTTTATGCCTTTTTTGCCTTTATTCCATCCTGACAGGAGAGTGGAGGATAGACAGGAAACTACTGGAAAGAGAGAGACTAGAAAGGATCTGCAAATGACCCGGGCCAGAATCGAACTCGGGTCACCGGCATAGTAACCCTGTGCACCTACCGTTAGGCCACAGCAGGGCCGAGACAGTCATCTTAATGGCCCCCCTCTGTTGATACATACAGTACAATTAAACAGGGAGCCCATATGGTGGGCCCCTTTTCTATGGACAACTGATCCATTTGTACCCTGACTGCCCCCACTCCCTTCGACTTCCCTGAATAGGCCAGAATGAAACTCTTGGCACTGCGAAACACCCAAACCATAGTGGTGCAGGTTTCTATTAGAACACTCTGTGCCAGAAAATAACCTACAAATAAAAGCTATAGGCTACAAATCTCAAAAAAGAAGAAAAAGGAGGAAACTGTGGCACTCTGGTTTCGTTGTTTGTTTGTTTTTTTAACTTTTCTTTAAGGCAAAAGACTGCCCTATACTGACTGCTATAGGCTACTTGGAAGGCCGGTCGAGAGATAAGTCCTGTCAGGCTACATTAAGCAATGTTTGCACATCTGTGGTCCTGCCTGGCCCGCGGTACTGTATGCAGTACTGTATACTATGTTGGCAAGTTGGGGCTGTACTGAGCGAAAATAGCTTGCTGTAGGCCACGCGGCCTGTATTATTGCTGGTTTACATACTGTACAACACAACAGTATGATTTACACCAAAACAAGTCATCACGAGAGAGAGGGATGTAGAGAGAGAGAGAGAGAGAGAGAGAGAGAGAGAGAGAGAGAGAGAGAGAGAGAGAGAGAGAGAGAGAGAGAGAGACACACACAGAGAGAGAAAGAGACACACAGAGAGACAGAGAGCGAGAAAACAAATCCATAACATTCTATTGTGTGCCGCATTATCTTTTGAGTTAGGCCCATATGATAGGCCTACTACTAGTACTACTACCACTACTACTCCCAACAACAACAACAACAACACAAAAGATGGACATTGTGTTTCTCAAGCAGACCTCAATGTTGATGCAATTAAACAAGCCAGCTCAGGCCCATATTATTTACTTCCATGTGTGCATGCCTCTTTGCCCTTAAGCACACTGCAGCAGTCTAACCATTGTAATGACCTTGTGCTGCATTGATTGCTTTTGTGGGTCTATGCGCTCGCTCACGTGCACTCTTTTTCATCCTTAATGCTCTTAGCCCTGTATGAGTGGTGCTAGGTTAATAGTGCATGTCAGGATATCACGAGGCACGGGCTATATACGTGTCAGTCCGTATTGATGTACTGGTAGCCTACATTTGACCAAAGGAAAATGTTTAGTCTGTTAGTCTGGGGGGAATAAAACAAGATCACAATGCATTAGTATTAGGCCTATGTGGACTATGGCTCACATGATCTTTGACTTATGAAGGGTAACATATATACAACACTGGTGCGACGATAGTCATATTTTTTCGACCTGGATTATGGTTTCACGTAATCTCTCCACTTGCTTCAGATTATATTCCACTGGTTAGGTCTACTACACGCTACACGGCACCATTCATTCCTGGTGTCTCACTGTATATCCTGGGGCGTCAGCTGACCTAATGTTATACCTGGGCACAGTAGGGCACCAAGAGATACAGTAACGTCAGCACGCGAAACGTGCGAGCAAAAAAATGTTTTTCGTTTTGCAGTTTTTTTTTTTTTTTAAAAAGCTTGTAAATGAATTACATTATTGCAAGTAGTGCATGTGCGCTGTTTTGTGCGCATTCTGTGCTAAACTTGAGCTAAATTTCAAGGTAGTTGGGTTTTTTGTGAAACTCATACCGGGACACAGCAAATCAATACCCAGGCACATGCCCCTGCAAAATAGGTCTGGCAATGCCCCTGCTTATATCCCTGCTGTTGTTTATGTTACTATACAGTGGCAGATCATGCAACAGTTTGGCCAGAGCCTCCTCTGCTTTAGGATATGGTGGTCAGTCAGTGAGTGTTTATTTGTGTCCATGTCTTCAATTAGAACACACGCCACTTACATTCACACACGCTGACAAGATCAAATTCTAATATGGATAGTAAATGTGGAATGAATAGCTATACAGAGCCGTTATACTACTACTACTATCATATATTTTGTGAAGGCCCAACATGAGTTGGTAGAAGGAAAATTCTCATCAAATCAGTTTGAGTAGACTACTCTGAGAGGTGACTGCTGACCTCTGTTGATAGAGCGTGGGAATGCAGATGAGAGCAAATTCACCAAAATGGAAAGCACTTCGGGGTTACAGTTCAGAGTGCACAAATTATCAAGTAAATTATGTAATAATTATGTAATACAATTAATGTTCTTTGGTCATTGTTTTAAAACAGTGTTTAATCCTACTGCAAACCATTCCTCCACCTTAATCCATTGCTGTTAGGCAAAACTGTTACTGACTGACAGTGGTGGACAACTCTATTACACCAAATTGCTTGGTTTTCATAACGTGTCGCATGTAGCAAACTCACAGATTGGGCCCTTGCCTGCACTCTGCATTTTAGGTTCCACAGAGAGGTTCTAGAACCCCAGATTCCAGGTTCTAGAGGTTCAAAGATCTAGAACTCGCTCTACACTAGCATTTACGAACAGCACAGAGGGAAGAGGGACATTTCATTAATGACTTGAAATATTTATTTAAAAACTGAAAAAATTAAACAAACCCACACACAGTTGTTTTTAGTATATCATCATATAAAGACACATTTTTTTTTGAAATTGTCATGTGAGTATTTCATAATTCTTCTTGACTAACTGAGAGGCAGTTTGAGAGGCTGGCTGGCTGGCTGAACTGGTAGGAAAACTACAGATGAGCCAAAAGGTGGAAGAACAGGCAAGATTTAAAAAAAAAAAAAACAGGTGAGGTGACCATACACAGAAGAAGAAAAAAACAATTAAAAACAGAATTAAATACCCAGTGTCACAACAACTTTACAAAAAAAAAGCCAAAGCAGTGCATAAAAACAGAGGGCACGTGGATTCGGATAGACAGCTTAAAAAAGTTCACTCATCGCTCAAAACACTTGGTTTCACTCAGTCGCTCTCACACACACAGGTGGCCATTATGCAAAAGCGCACCTAAACTCAGACCTTTAGACACAAATAAAACATTAGTGAAACTTCTGGGAGGGTATTTTACAAAGCAAGTTTGGACACTCAACCTGGACATGATAAGACTACAAGAAAGTAGTAAATCAACTAGTAAACGGGCCTTCTGGCTTTGATTTCTAGGTCAATGAACTACATGACCCATCAACTAGGAGAGTTACCACTTCACTGCAGGTTAAAAACTTATCAAGGTTAGTCATCAAACAGCTGATTAGAAAATCCACATCCTGGTTTTAGCTTAAGCTTAAGAGTGTGTATGAACCTCTCCCTCTGTCTAAAGGATGTTTCTTGAGGGCGGAGGCATGTCTGGCTGAGGTAAGTATGACCCTAGTATGGGTTGACTGGCAACTCCAGCAAGCATTGACGAAAGAGTTACAGAATCCCAGCTTTAGGAAGTTAAGGAACCCCACCACATGCATCAATCCAACCATTAGTTGATCCTGATGAGCACACAACCCATCAGATAGGAAGATGAAGTCGATTGAGAACATTCGTAAAGGTCCCAGTGACTCTTAACCTATTGATGCCTGGAGCGACATATACGCTGCATTCAGGCTCTTGAGATTTGAGTGTTTTTTATTAAAAATGTGGGTATGTTAGAGCTGAATGAACATTAATGGAAAATGCATGTTTTCTGTGTGTTTTAATAGGCAGGGGGCACCTTTTCCCAAAAAAGGCTTAGGCTAAAATGGGTTATCAGCGCAGTCAGACAGATGAACTGTATGTGGTGAACATGTTCAATCTTTCTGAAGCTGGGATTGGCACGTCTCAATAGCTGGAGTCGCGTTGTGCTGACAGACAGTGACGGTCTAAGAAGGCTGTTTGGCCCTGAAAGAATTGCTTTGAAAACAGTGAGAAGCTTAGTATTCAGAGAAAGCATGGAGGAATCTGCATTACTTTGCCCCTACACTCGCACGCACGCACAAACACACTTGTAAAGGTCCCTCAACGTCATATGCAGGTCTGAGGAATTAACAAGCCAGACTGGAAGCTCCAAAGAAAACAAAAGAAAGTGAAAAAAAAGCAGAGAGGGGGAGGAAAAAAAGAGAAGGGTCCACCTGCCTATATGCTTCTCTGCTACAATTCGGAGTTAAAGCTTTTTTAATTTAATTTTTATTTTATTTATTTTTTACAGATAAAGGATGAAGCATATGGTGTTGTCTAACTGTTCAGTTACAACTTCTAGTCTTCACTGAAATTATTTAAGTATGTGAGACGGTTGACCTTTATCACGCTGGAAGGCACAAATGTATGTTCTAATATTCAGTTATGGTCCGTCTGTGTGTGTAATGTGGTGTGTGTGTGTGCGTGTGTGTTAGGGTTACCAATGGTCCCTTAAAATGGGGAATCGTCCCGTGTTTAGCGATAAAAGTACGGGCTCCATGTTGAGCTGAAACGGGACACAGTATGTTAAAATGCAGGAAATTACATCTACATGTACATTTTCTGGGGGAGGAACCCCAGACCCCTGCCTCAATGAAGCGTCCCAGATTTTTTCCATTGGCAACCCTAGTGTGTGTATGTGTGTGTGTGTGTGTGTGTGTGTGTGTGTGTGTGTGTGTGTGTGTGTGTGTGTGTGTGTGTGTGTGTGTGTGTGTGTATGTGTGTGTGTGTGTTGTCTGTAGGCAAAATTAGAAGTAGAGTGCTATGAAGAAGACAGATGCCAGCTCTTTATTCCTCTCACTCTCAAATTAAAAAGAAAATAAAACATTCCTCATATACTGAATCCATGAACTACTTCCCTTAGTGTTGCTAAGGATGTTTCAGGAGTTTGTGCCTGCTTGCTTGCTGCACATCAAATATCCTCCAATTCATGAATTCAATCAGTCTTTCATATCCCCATTAACAGTCTTCTGTCCCAACATTAACAGTCTTCCGTGAACCAGGAGGGCTTTTCCAACACCATGGTTGCTAACGCCCTTAGCTTACTTTAGGGCACTTTTCCACTGCCAGTTTTCTGGTAGGCCTACAGCTCGACACAGCGCGACTCTACTGTCACTTTTTTGTTTTTTCGATTGAGCCGTGTCGTGCCCAATTGAAAAGCAAAAAGTGGCGGCCGAGTCCTGCTGTATCGAGCTGTAGACCTACCAGCAAACCGGCAGTGGAAAAGAGCCTGTTGTTGTTGTTAGCGATGCTGCTAACTGGTTAGCAATTGTGGTGTTGGGGAAACACACTCCAAGCTCTTCCGTTACTAAGGCAACCCGTCTTTGACTGTGAGTAGGCCTACTGCATGACCCCCCTACCCAGTCCACCCATCAATACTGGCAAGACAGAAATGACAAGTCATCAACAAACAGTCATATCTTAGCTTAGTCATGGACTTCTTCCTCCCCCCTCAACCTTTCGAGGAAATGCGTGTGACCTCCAGTCTGCCATATTATTGTGGACTGAGAAAAATGAACAGTGTAGTTAAAGGGCTCTAATACGTCATCCCAGAGCCAAGTCAAGAAAGAGTAGAAGTGAAGAAGAACCACTATATTTTTTTTTCAAAACAAACAAACGAACAAAAAAACATAAAAGCCAACCAAGATATCTGTTCATATAAAGTCATAGCCTGGCGTTGTGTTGTGTAGCATGGATCATCTCATCTCATGTCACGTTAGTTTTTTAAGTCAATCATTGCACACACAGATAACATGTATTACAAAGGAAGAGTGTGTGTGTGTGTGTGTGTGTATGTGTGTGAGAGAGAACGCGAGAAAGAGAGAGAGACAGAGACAGAGAGAGAGAGAGAGAGAGAAGTAAAGAAAGAGAGAAGACAGACAAATCAAGAGCTCCAACACAAGGAGACTATGCGTGTCCATTAGGTCATCGCGTCATAGCTGACCGTAAACTGAAGTCCATAGTGGGTCACGTGTGTGTGTGTGTGTGTGTGTGTGTGTGTGTGTGTGTGTGTGTGTGTGTGTGTGTGTGTGTGTGTGTGTGTGTGTGTGTGTGTGTGTGTGTGTGTGTGTGTGTGTGTGTGTGTGTGTGTGTGTGTGTGTGTGTACTGCAGAGGCATCTGACACGTCGTGGATGCATCTAACACATTGGCTCATGTCTCTCTCTTGCTCTCTGTCTGCAGAGTCCGTAGAGTCCAAAGCAAGGCCACTGTTGTGTGTGTGTGTGTGTGTGTGTGTGTCTGCGGAAATAATGAGCATGGTCCAATGTGTAGCAAAGCCGAATCGGGAAGGCTTCTAATGGTTCAGCCCGGTAAAAAGAGCAGAAACAAAAACAGTGCAATATTGTAATAAGTCTTGGGGGTGGGAGAGACTACCATCCATGGGTCTTCTCCAGCACCCTCTCGTTCCCCTTTTTCTTTTAAAAAATGTATTTTCCCTTTTCTGGGTCCGGTAAGAAAGGGGGACACAGAGACAGACACCAGACGTGGGGTAACCGCTGTGGTTGTCGTTGTGTGAAGCACTTTATGTGTGTACTGTAGCATCCAAAATGGAGGATCCGTCAGGGTCTCAGTGTAGAGTAGACTCCCCAACTTTGTGCACCGTGTCGTCAGCCAGCCATCGCTGACGGACTGACATATATAGTCATCGCTGATGGACGAGCCTGTAGTTTGGGGGTCACGAGAGAGGTCAGAGTTGAGGGGGTGAGGGGTCGTTGTTAGGCCTGGGTAAGGAATACAGGTGCTTGGGGGGTGGGGGTTAGAAGATTATTGGTTCACACTGAAGACCTCCAAACACACGTCAGAGGATCAGGGGCAGAAGAAGAAAAGAAATCCTCGAATAAATACAGATAAGGTGTCGACTCAGCAAGCCCGCAGTCTCTGGTAGTCTGGAAGTCTGTGTCCCGTGACGGTTTAGAGTAGAGCGGGCTCCTGTTCTGTCCTGTCCTGCCGCGGCCCACTACTCTCTTGGCCGTCTTTTGTTGCTTCCCTCATGGAAGTGCCCCATCTCCTGGGCGGCAGGGGAAAGGAGAAGGGTGTGTGTGTGTGTGTGTGCGTGTGTGTGTGTGTGTGTTTGTGCAGGCCCGCCGGCAAAGGGGGAACAAATGGGTTTGTTGTCCTGGGCCCAGGGACATACATTGTATGTATTGGGTAGAGGCCCTTTCAGATGACTTTGCCCCGGGCCCGGCGAAAGTTGTCGGCGGCCCTGTGTGTGTGTGTGTGTGTGTGTGTGTGTGTGTGTGTGTGTGTGTGTGTGTGTGTGTGTGTGTGTGTGTGTGTGTGTGTGTGTGTGTGTGTGTGTGTGTGTCTGTGTGGTATCCAAAAAGCACCGTTTTATTTGGCTTTGCATTGCAATGAGAAGACTGGAAGTGAAGATAAGAGGAGAATACTTCTGGTGTTGAGATGCGTGAACAGAAGAGGAGAGGAAAGTGGGTGAGCAGAACAGATGAACAGAGAGAGAGATAGAAAGACAGAGAAAGGGAAAAAGAAGGGAGGAGAAGAGGAGAGAGAGAGAGAAGTCCATCCTTGAAATAGCTGCTGTTGTGTGGCAGGCCTCAACCTGTTCCTGTTGAGAGAGAGAGAGAGAGAGAGAGAGAGAGAGAGAGAGAGAGAGAGAGAGAGAGAAAGAGAGAGAGAGAAAGAGAGAGAGAGAGAGAGAAAGAGAGAGAGAGAAAGAGAGAGAGAGAGAGAGAGAAAGAGAGAGAGAAAGAGAGAGAGAGAGAGATAGAGAGAGATTAAACATTAAGATAGTAATGAGAACACCAGACACCTTTTTTTAATCTCGGTAGCAGACACAGACGTGCCCGTGCACACACCTGGGGTTTCAGTTGGGAGGAACATTGTGTGCTCTTCTACTGTCTTGTGTCTCTGTGTGTGTGTCTCTCTCTCTTTCTCTCTCTGTGTGTGTGTGTGTGTGTGTGTGTGTGTGTGTGTGTGTGTGTGTGTGTGTGTGTGTGTGTGTGTGTGTGCGCGCGCGCACACCAGTGTGTGTGTGTGTGTGTGTGTGTGTGTGTGTGTGTGTGTGTGTGTGTGTGTGTGTGTGTGTGTGTGTGTGTGTGTGTGTGTGTGTGTCTGCACCCTTGCACATATGTGTGCGCACCTGTCTGTCTGTGTGTCTAATGAGTCTAGCCAATGTTTATGTTTATGTATCAGTAAATAGTGTGAGAGTGAGAGAGAGAGAGACACAGTGTGCTTGTGTGTCTCAGCTTTGTCTGTGAATACTGTGAATATTGTGTGTGTGTTTGTGTGTGTGTGTGTGCGTGTGTGTCTGCATGTGTATGTGTGTGTGTGTGTGTGCGTGTGTGTCTGCATGTGTATGTGTGTGTGTGTGTAGTATGTGTGTAGTATGTGTGTGTGTCTACCTACCCTCCTCCCCCTCCCCCCATCCCTCCGCTACTCCGGCCAGCTCGTAGTGTTTCTTCCTCAGCTCCCCCAGCCGCTCCCTCTCCTTCTGCAGACGCGTCTCCAGCTCCAGGACCAGCACCTGGGGGGCATTACAAGAGCACGGTTAGAGGTGTACCAAACATCTTCTATTAGAGCAGGGTTTCCCAAACTGGGGTGCATGCTCCCCTGGGGGTGCGTGGCCTGCCACAACGGGGTGCACGAGCTGGATTGAGCAATGTATGTTTTTATACAGCATTAATTAAAGTTAAGTAGAGTTTAAATTTTATGGTGAATTGTATGCTTGAAGAAACATCAAGTCTATTGGAAATGAAGATTCCCTAAATTACTCTGCATATTTTGCAATGATTTGTGCAGTGAAGCCATGTTTGAGTGGCCATAAGTACACCAAAACATTTGCTTAGGGGGTGCGCGAACCACATTGAAATGTACGCAACATTTGCTTAGGGGGTGCGCAAGGGAAAAAGGTTGGGAACCGGTGTATTAGAGTAATATACTTCAAGGCCGTGCATTTCCTGGATCCATGTGATGTCAGGTGAACTCCCCTTTAGGAGACCTTTGATTAGGAGACCTTTGGAGTCTTCAGGTTGTGAATGAATGGAGTTCCCTTGGCACTGTAGATGGCAGTAGCGCACATCTTGCGCACATCTTGTGCAAGCCGACACCACATGCCAAAGAAAGACAAGAAGGACAGCTCCCCCTTAGGAGACCAAATTTGAGCACACTCCTTTGCATTGGGTGGGCAGAGTTAGGGTTATCTTACTCTTAATAGAGGATGTTTGGGTGTACTGTGTAGGATGGTGGCCAGAGTAGGTATTGCAACTATGCTGCTGGTTGAAACTGGGCTGCCTATTGAACATGGTTACTCATGTAGTCATGGCTGAATTGTCCATAAGGGCCAGCAGCACAGTGTCCAGGGTCACCAACCGTTTTCAATTAGTGAGGGGGAACCACACGAGACAAGCTAAAGGGCAGATTACAGTTCTGCAACTGCGCCACATGCACGCACACACACACACAGGCACCCACGGACGCACGCACGCACGCGCACGCGCACGCACACGCACACGCACACACACACACACCTGTGCGTCCATCTCTTGTCTCTTGATCTGCGTGAGGGTCAGACTGGAGCTGGAGAAGTCCATGGTGTCTGTTGAGGACAGAGTTGAACAAAAACATAATCAGGACAAAACACAGACATAAACAGCAGCACATTATAAACCATTGATGCGGTCTTCTTTAAAAGTGCAGTCCCTAGAAATGTAGACAATGGGGAAACAAGAGGGAGACGGTAGCTAAGATGACTGATAACCCATTTATAGGGTCAGTCTTGTCTGCACATAGATATACACATAAGACTATGCACAGCTCTGTGTATCTCAGATGTGACAACAATGAAAATGAAAAAATGCAAGAGAGGAAGAATACAGGAGGAGGAAGGGGAAGATAAAAAAAGAAGACTAGTCTTTAAAGTGATACTGTCCCATTTTTGGATATAAGCTTATTTTACACCTCTCCCTCAGTTAAATGATTGGGTTTTACCTTTCTCATGTACTTTTAACTGTTCTCTGGGTATGGCAGTACAAAGTTTACCTTCAAGCTGGC
>NC_085864.1:29531709-29534209 GCF_034702125.1 Engraulis encrasicolus | reverse complement strand
CACACACACACACACGCACACACGCACACACGCACACACACGCACACACGCACACACGCACACACGCACACACGCACACACGCACACACGCACACACGCACACGCACACACACACACACACGCACACACGCACACACGCACACACACGCACACACACGCACACACACACACTAAAATATACTCTCACACGCGCACACACACACAGTCAAAGTAGGAACGTGCAAAGTCATTGCAACCACAACAACACACACAGTAATGACATGACATTCCAACGGACAAACAGATGCCAAAACAAACAACATAACCATCATCCACTGCAGCCGAGCAGACACCAGACGACTATGGGGACGGCCCCAAGCCTGGATGGGCTGCCCGGCCCGCTACACCCCCTAAGACCTCACGTATTGTTTTTTTTATCAGACAGGACAGTGACGTAGAGACAGGAAGCGAGTTGTGAGAGAGAGACGGGGAAGGTCCAGCAAAGGACCCAGGCCAGGAATTGAACCCGGGTCGGCCGCGCAGCAGACGAGTGCCCCATCATATCAGCCACGGTAGGGCCAAGACAAACCCATCTTAAAGGGCCCCCAATCCAACACATACAATGTAATGGAAACCCAATTTTGGGCCCCCTCTCCATCTGGGCCCGGGACAAATTACCCCTTTGCCCCACCTCCCCTGTTGGCTCCCCTGTGTCTACTGCTGGTGCTGGTGCAGCAGGGGGCCATCTGTTAGCCTAGCGGCATTCTTGTAGTTGGTGTGACGTCACGAGCCAAATTATTTGGGGAGGGATAATTTCACTGATGCACACTGATTGGTTCTAGAGCTTTCTGGTTCTATGCTTTCTGAATGGTCAGCTAGTTGTGTGGGGTGTGAGGCAGCCCCTGTTACAAATGATCTGTTACCATAATGGCAATGACCTAGTCGTCGTTGTGTATTTCTTAAGGCCCTGTGCACTTGTCATAGTGGTGTAGCACTATAGTAATTAAGTTTTTTCAGTGACTATCACAACTTTCCAGTGGTGAAACAGCGTATGTTAAGGGGCTATGGAATAGAAGCTAAGTGCCTGGATGAGTGGCTGTATTAACAGCATGTATTGAAAGGCTGCTGCTGGTGCTGCTGGTTGTGTGATGCTCACCCGGCCGCTCTCCACGATGTCCCTCTGGAGGTCTTTGGAGGACAACACCAGCACCTTAATAGCCTCCATCAGGTCTGTACAGGAGCCCAGTATCCTGCAGAGGGCGCCAGAGACACAACAAGGAGAGAGAGTGAAGAGCAGACCAGAGGAAAGGAGAAAGGAGACGGCAGCAGAAAAAAGGAGAAGAGGATAGAAGGAAAGGGAGGAGGAGGAGAAGAGGAGAAGAGAAGAAGAAGAAGAAGAAGAAGAGGATGAAGATTCAGATACAGATTCAGATTCAGAAGAAGAAGCAGAAGAAGAAGAAAACAGAAGAAAGGAAAGTGTGCCAGAGAGAGAGTGAAAAAGAGAGAAGACGACACAGTTTTAAACACAGGCTCCATCACAAGCCAAAGAGTGGTCAGAGGTTTTCAGACGGGGCTGCCTGGCTGGTTGGCTGGTTGGCTGGTTGGCCCAGACTTCCTGCTATTTTGTACTCTGGGCATCTGGTTTTGTTCTCTTCCCTGAGTGGAATCAGCTGTCTCAGTAAACAAGCGGAGACTAGAACTTTCTAGCAAAAAACACAAACTGTGCCAGTTCTGAAAATAGCAAGGGGCCGGCCAACATACCCCACATTTTCAAAACAGTCTGGTTTAATCAGATACATTTCTTATTGTAAACAGACACTAACCTTTCGTTGACTTCCATTTTGATTCCAGTGTCAACCGCCCGAGATTTGCTCAGCATTTCCTGTGTTTTTGAAGGAAAAGAAAGGTTTTTTAACATCACGCTATGCTGTATGTGTTAAAATGACATATTATTAATAAGTTAGAGTAAGACTAATAAAGGACTGTCAAACTCCTTTACACACACACACACACACACACACATGCGCACACACACAGACATGCGCACACAAACAGACACACACGCATGTGCACACGGACGCACACACACACACACACGCACACGCACACGCACACAATCAATGTCGGACGGATGGACAGACAGAAGACCATAGAACAGCATGCCTGGAGAAAAGGCATAGTTATTCCATAAAGCCTGGTGGCATTCAAGCACACAGCACACTGCAACACGACTACATTCGAGAGAATTGCCTGTTCATAATATTCACTGCAAAAAGGAATCTTCTACATTGCAAATTGTTCCAGCAGATGGCGCAATGGAGCACATTTAACACTGGATGCAGACACTACAACCTATAATATAATACCATTTCGATGCCAGTGTCAACAGCCTGAGACTTGTTCAGCATTTCCTGTGTTTTAAGGAAAGGAAAGTTTTAACATCTTGCTGTATCATGAGCACTACGTAGATGTACCAGATGAGTATACATTTACTACTCATCTATTATATTAGGCTTGTAAA
>NC_085864.1:29494209-29526709 GCF_034702125.1 Engraulis encrasicolus | reverse complement strand
TTTAAGAGGGCCCTAAGTTGGGAAAGCTGCTGAACAATTTTCCTAGTTGCTGGCTGTTGGACAAATAAAGCCTGTGTTGTTTCAGCACTTCAGGATGTGAATAGGGACAGATCTCCTCGCTCACCTGCACTGTCGGCCTGGAAACCATCCCTGGCCGTCTGCAGACGCCCCACGCATTCCAGTGCTGCCTGGCACCTGGACAGAAGGTAGTCTACACACACACACAAACAAACACATACACACACACACACGAATTATTGGAACCTGCAATTGATAGGATAAGTCTGTATCAACAACAGATCGGAAGCATTGTGTGTATTAGGCTATGTGGTTTCTTTAATCCAAGCATACAGTATACTACTCTAATCTCCTGCAATACCCTGTCTATTCCACTCTGTACTGACCGGCCGAGCTGGTGCAGCTGATGTGTGCGGGGTTGTCTATCTGTGTGAGTGAGTCCTTAATGTACTAATGTTATGCATACTAATGTCGTGTATACTTCTCTACTCTGTACTGACCGGCCGAGCTGGTGCAGCTGATGTGTGCGGGGTTGTCTATCTGTGTGAGTGAGTCCTTAATGTACTAATGTTATGCATACTAATGTCGTGTATACTTCTCTACTCTGTACTGACCGGCCGAGCTGGTGCAGCTGATGTGTGATGGGTCGTCTATCTGTGTGAGTGAGTCCTGGATGATGTGGCTGGCCTCCTCCAGCGCCCCCTGCAGGGCTCCCCAGCGCAACGCCTCCAGCTGACACTCCAGCTCCTGCTCCCGACTCTCCTGGAGTACAGCACACACACACACACACACACACACACACACACACACACACACACACACACACACACACACACACACACACACACACACACACACACACACACACACACACACACACACACACACACACACACACGGCATGATAGATGAAGTCAGGGAGTAGTCTTTCATACTAGAGATGCACCGGATCCTGATTTTTAGGATCCTGACGGATACCGGATCCACTGCTTAAGATCCTGCCGGATCCGGAACCGGATACCGGATCCTACGAAAGGGTTGAAACACATAGCCTACTCGCACACGTGGGCCCTTTTTATTACGTTGGCTCAAACTATTTTTTAGACTCATTGGCTTACTGCCACACTGCCTGCACTGGCCGCTTCCAAAGTTCTTTCACTCCATGCAGCAATTAGGGTTGTGAAAGACAAGGCTAGAGATGCATCAGATCCTGATTTTTAAGTAACTGCCGGATACCGTATCCACTGCTTAAGATCCTGCCTGATCCGGATCCTATGGAAAACCCTATTATCCTGCCGGATCCGGAACTGGATCTTGGATCCTGTGCATCTCTATTTCATACCATACCATCACACACCAACCATGCACTCACACAACCACACACACGGAAACCTTTGCAGGCTCACACACACACACACACACATGCATGCACCTGCACGCACACACCCCTCTGACCTTTTCATTGAGTTGGTTCTGGAGAGCCTCGGCGGCTTTCACTCCGCTCTCCCTCTCGGTGGTCAGGCTGTTCTGCACGCGCTCAAGCTCCGCCCCCACACTGGCCAGCTCCGCCTCCTTACTGGCCACAGACTCTGCAAGCTCTGCCTTTTCAGACTCCAGCGCTGTCAGCTGCGTACTCAATTCCTCACTCGACTGTGGAAGTAGCGAGAGAGAGAGAGAGAGAGAGAGAGAGAGAGAGAGAGAGAGAGAAAGAAACAGAAACAGAGTTGAGCCTAGTTTTTGGTGATTTCATTATAATCCCACCACGACATGGAGACCATATGGATGGATGGATGGATGGATGGATGGATGGATAGCCATAGAGCTGGATGGATGGATGGATGGCAGGCCATAGGGATGGATGGATGGATGGATGGATGGATGGATGGCAGGCCATAGGGATGGATGGATGGATGGATGGATGGCAGGCCATAGGGATGGATGGATGGATGGATGGATGGATGGATGGATGGATGGATGGATGGCCATAGGAATGGATGGAAGGATGAATGGGTGGATGGATGGATAGAAGGCAATAGGGATGGATGGATGTATGGATGTATGGAAGGCAATAGGGATGGATGGATGTCCACAGGGGTAGCTGAATGGATGCATGGATTGATGTATATGGATGGATAGCTGGACGGAAGGCAATAGGGATGGATGGATCGGTGGATGGGTGGATGGGTGGATGGATGGGTGGATGGGTGGATGGGTGGATGGGTGGATGGGTGTTGTGTCCGTGTGTACCTGTTGTGATGAGGCCATGGTGCTCTTGAGGACAGAGAGACGAGAGAGACAAAAAAGCTTATAAAATGGATAGACGAATGAAGGAGTTTTAGGGATAGATAGATGGATGGATGGATGGATGGATGGATAGAGGGCCATAGGGATGGATGGATGGATGGATAGAGGACCATAGGGATGGATGGATGGATGGATGGATGGATGGATGGATGGATGGATGGATGGATGTTGTGTCCATGTGTACCTGTTGTGAGGAGGCCATGGTGCTCTTGAGGGTGTCCAGCTCGGTCCTGCTAGAGTGCAGCTCTGCCTGCAGGGCCTGGAGCTGCTCAAGCTGGGCCTTCTCCTGCACCACACACAGACACACACATGGGGAGAGAAGAGAAGGGAGAAGCACATCATCACTGTGTTCACAAGTTGTATTAAAATAGAAGTACTTTTACAGTCTTAGTTCCCATTGGGGGGCATTAGTCCAATTCATTTTTCAATACTAGTGGGGGGCGTTGGTCGACTTATGATAAGACAAAGGGGGCGTTTGTTTAAAAAAAAAAAGGTTGAGAACCACTGGTCTAACACCTACACTGAGCCAACTGGGCCTTCTCTTGCAGCACAAACACACACACACAAATGGGGAGAGACGGAAGCAGCACATCAACACTGCTCAAATTTGTATAAAGTACAAGTAGACCACCAATACACCAGCTGCGCCATCAATCAGACACTACCAGCACCATTGCACAGCGAAGCATTATTAACATTTACATTAACACCAGGAAGGAGACAGATCCACCATCATCAACCACTATTATTATATGGTGTGACGTGATCGGTCGAATGCTCCATTCATTTCAATGGGGCTCCCCAACCTTCGCACGTCTGATATTTGAGATAACGGACGGGTTGGTCTATATCAGACCGCTGTCAATGGCAACAAGACTTTTCACTGCTAAAGCGAATGTTTCATATCACTCCGCAGGGGGTCCGGTCTTTTGTCACTCTAATCAGCTGCTGTGATAGACAACACCTGTTGTCTAGGCTACCTGTTGCCTAGCGGTGTTCCACAACGGCACTGTTTTGTTTTGCGCAGCAACAATCTTTTGACATGAAAAATTATAATAAACTTAACATTAAATAAAGAAATGTCCCCGCCATGTGTGAATCATTTAAGTATATCCATATAATAAGCGGGTTAACGTTCGGCGAGTCGGTCGCTACCGTGGAATAGCAGCTCCGCGTCGGGGTCTAAAGATTCTCTCTGTCGTGCTGCTATTCCACGGTAGCGACCTTCTCGCCGAACGTTAACCCTTACTTATCAACACTACCAGGCAGCACCACAAAGGACTGTGTGCAGCCTCCAACAGCCAGAATACATACACATACAGTAGCACCTAGGCTAAACCCTCTCTTGTGGTGGGCAGAGAGAGAGAGAGAGAGAGAGAGAGAGAGAGAGAGAGAGAGAGAGAGAGAGAGAGAGAGAGAGAGAGAGAGAGCGAGCCGTGCCACCATCATCAATCACACACTACCAGCAGCACAGAGAGCGGCGCAGCATGGCTCTATCAATACTGTACACACACCAACACCCGCACTGGTGCTGAACATCTGGGGAGACAAGCTAATCAAACAGAGTAGCCATGTGTGTGCAGTGCACACGTGTACTGTAGGTGGGTGCACACAGCACACTGTACATGGCTCAAATACATTCATCATAAACCACCAGCACAGACAGCACAATAGCACACAGAGCTGCACAGCACAGAACGGTAACCCTTATACTGACACAAACACAAACACTGCAGGTGTTGATACATGCACACATGGCTCATATTAATCAATCATATTCTAGTACTACCACGATGCACACCCTCATGCGCCATATGGCAAGGGTAATATCTACCTAATACCTGCACTAACATTACAATTCTGATGTGATCTCTTAAGCAACTCTAAGTACACACCAAACCTGAGAGCGCATAAGCAGCAGAATGATTGATCAGTTTAATTTATTTATTCTATTTACTATATATGGGCACCATTGCCCCGGGGCACCCAGGTTCGAGTCTGGCCTTGGTCTTTTCCCAGTGCTGCCCCATCACATACCATACTGTGAATGGATGTCATGAGTGACGGTTGTTGGGTAGGGTACCTGCTGCTCTGTGACGTCCTGGTCTGTAATTTCATACTGTATGGGTGTCATGAGTGCTGGGTAGGGTGCTACCTGTTGCTCTAATATACACCATACTGTATAGTGCTGGTTGCTGGGTAGGGTGTCACCTGCTGTTCTATATCATACTATATGGATGTCATGGTGATGGTTGCTAGGTAGGGTGTTACCTGTTGTTCTATACCATACTATATGGATGTCATGGTGATGGTTGCTAGGTAGGGTGTTACCTGTTGCTCAGTGGCGTCCTGGGCTGCCTTCACCTGCTCCTGCATCTCTCTCCTCACGCTCTCCACCTCGTCCTGAGCCGCCCGCGCCACCGTCATCTGCCGCGTCACCTCCGCATTCTGCACCACAGACAAACAACCAGTGTAAACCAGTGTCTCGATTCCGAAATACACAAATAATATATTAAATTTATGTTTTTATTTTTATTTTACATTTATATTTTTATTCTTTTATTCTTTTATGCTGTTCTATTTTTTGGCTAGATGTGTATTTATGTATTACAGCTTCAAGAACACATGACATCATTTAGCCTATGGGAGGAACTGCAGTCTGGGTTCAGGGCTAAGCATAGCACTGAAACTGCACTAGTCAAGGTCGTAAACGACCTTTTGTTAGCTGCGGATTCAGGCCATTTCAGTATCCTCCTGCTACTTGATTTAACAGCTGCTTTTGACACAGTCTGCCACAACGTCCTTCTCACAAGGCTGGAAACCCTATTGGGCATCACTGGTACTGCACTCTCCTGGTTCAGGTCCTATCTAACTGGAAGAGAGCAGTTTGTCTCTATTGGTGATTTCCGGTCTCCAAATTCAGTCCTCACACATGGTGTTCCTCAAGGCTCAGTTCTAGGCCCCCTACTCTTCATCATTTATATTCTTCCCCTTGGTAACATTCTCCGAAAACATGGCCTAAATTTTCATTGTTATGCAGATGACACCCAAATTTACATTCACACCAAACCCTCCCATCCACTCCCCCTCGCTAACTTAACAACCTGCCTAAATGAAATTAGTAATTGGATGACACAAAATTTTCTTAAACTTAATCAAAACAAAACCGAAGCCATCATCATCGCCACTCCATCATTACTTAAAAAGATAAACCTTTCTCAGTTCTCTATCCCTGACTATTTTACCTCCACTTCCTCTGAAGTAAGAAATCTGGGCGTCATCATCGACTCTTCGCTCTCCTTTGAATCCCATATTAAACAACTCACCAAAACTGCGTTTTTCCACCTTAAAACCATCTCCAGACTCCGCCCTTCTCTTACCCCTACCTCTGCTGAGACCCTCATCCACGCTTTCGTAACCTCCAGATTAGATTATTGCAATGCCCTACTCACTGGTCTCCCTACTAAATTGATTAACCGTCTACAATACATTCAGAACTCAGCAGCTAGATTACTCACACACACCAGACCATGGCATCACATTACCCCTATCCTCTATCAATTACACTGGCTTCCTATCCATTCACGTATCCATTTAAAAATTCTCCTCCTTGTATACAAGGCCCAGCACAACCTTGCACCCTCCTACATCACAAGTCTCCTCACCCCATACAATCCCACCCGCACACTACGCTCCACTGACTCACTCCTCCTTACAGTTCCCTCCACACACCTGCGCACCATGGGCGACAGGGCATTTAGTGTTGTTGGCCCCAAACTTTGGAATTCACTCCCACTGTCACTTTGTCAGTGTTCTACACTATCTACTTTTAAATCCAAGCTGAAGACACACCTTTTCATTTCTGCTTTTCCACTTCATTGACAGGCACTTCCACTTTATTTTAATCATCAGTTTATTTTTAATTTTACATATTATTATTTTTTCCCCTCATTTTATTTTATTTTCAAATGCACTCTACTTCTTTTTCTTACTTGAAAACATTTATCTTTATTGTACTTTTATTTCTATTTTATTTTTGCATTTTAATTACTCTCCTATTGTTAATTCACTGAAGCTTTGTTTTACTTTCCCTACTGTTATGTATTTGTTTTGATTGTAAAGTGTCCTTGGGTATCTTGAAAGGCGCTCAAAAATAAAATGTATTATTATTATTATTATTATTATTTGCACTATCTGTCCTGTGTGGATTTGGACAAGTGTCTGATATATGGAATTGGTTGATTGATTAATTGAATATGCTGGCTTTAGGGTCATATAAGGCCCTTTCTGTGCTTAGTAAACAAGTATTCCTGTTTTTTTTTTATTCAACTATACGGTAATATGTATTTATAGTGAGAGGACTCCATTCAACACAGTCAAAAAACAGAATAGAAGTTGTTTTTGTGTGCATGCACGTGTGTGACTGCTGATAGTTAAAAAAACAGCTGACTTTGACTAGACTTTGTCAAGTACGAGGGACAGTGATTTTTGTGGTAACATCATTCTGAATGTTGGGATGATGAAAAGAGTTAATGTGTCCTACAGGGGCTAGGAGGGTGTCTGCTTGTTCACTTACATCCCTCGAGAGAGCAAGAAAAACACAGAGAGAGAGAGTGAGAGAGAGATAGACAGAGCGAGAGAGAGAGAGAGAGAGAGAGAGAGAGAGCGAGCGAGAGATAGAGATAGAGATAGAGAGAGAGAGATACAGAGAAAGAGAGCGAGAGAGAGGGAGAGCGAGAAAGAGAAAGAGAGAGCGAGAAAGAGAGAGACAGAGAGACGGAGAGAGAGAGAGAGAGAGAGAGAGAGAGAGGGAGGCCCCTTGGGCAGGCTGGGAGCTGCCATGGTAAGTAAGGGCACCGACACAAACACTCATTAGTCCTATAAATATCTGTACTGGTCCAGGACACAACAAGGGGATGTGCGCTGGAACAAAACAAGTCAGACAGGCGGACAAAGATGCATCAAATGGCTGATGTTTTTTTGGTCGATTTAAAGAATCTGTTTCAGACGGACAGACAAACAGACCGACGGACAGATGGACATACATGCTAGGACGCATCTTAAAAATCGTAGCATTCACTTGAGCCTGTTCACTTAGACATCCTCAATCATACAGTATACATTACATAAATGATGTCTATGTCAGTCAATATTGTGTTTTAGTGTTTCCTGCTGCGAATGGTTGGGAAAGGGGTGGATATATCCACAGAGGTATGTGATTTGGTTTCAGAAATGAATCACTTCAAAATGATTCATTATAACGAGCATAGTATATATAGTATTCAATATTACTCCTTTGTGTGAAGTTTATTTCAAGCTTTCTGATATAGTACATTGGAGTGCAACCATTTAACATAAGTCTAATTTTTCTAAGTCTGAGTCTCAGTTTTATTGGAAACACTTTTTTTAAGGAGGGGGACATGTTCAGGTGGCTGTCATAGCCCCATAACACACACCGTTCCACCAGTGGAACACTGCAATAGTCACTGAAAAAAAACTTTCCTACCATAGTAAAATATCACTATGACAGTGCACAGGGCCTTTAGTAATACATTATGACTTGGTCATTTCCATTCTGGTAACAGCTAATTTATGTGTCTCACTGGGTTAAGGGAAAAGTCACAGACTACCCCCGGCCAAATCGCAACTTGTGTCAGACATTTAACATGTACAAAACTCATCTCTCAAATGACCTCTAACTCAAGATAATGGTCCATGACGATGCTTGAGAAACGGAAGTAATGAGTCATAAAATCCGTTCAGTCCTTTTTGAATAACACTGTAGTTCACTGCTCTATCATTATATACGACGGAAAAAATGATATGCAATCAAAAACTGTGCTGACAGAATGACACCATTTATGAGCTTTCCTATGTCCTAAAGGGCCTAAGCATGAGGATGAATGGGGAATAAGAGCCTCCACGCTACCAAAGAGAATAGAGGAGAGAGAATGTAAAATAACTAGTGTTGCACCGATACCGATACCAGTATCGGTGGATCGACACTAAAATGGTGGTATCGGTATCGGGGAGTACCAACAAATAGGGCACCGCCACCGATACCATTTACAGGTGCTTGTATGACACTTAAACAGCCTTGAAATTAGTTATTTCATAGAGGTATTTAAAAAGTATAAAAAGTTTTGCTGGATTCACTTTGTATTAGTCTTTTTCCTGTTTCACAAAGGTAGGCAGCAGCCTGACAAAGCCATGCAATGCTTTTACATCCAAGTAGTATGCACTACAGCCCTTCATATATATATACACATTTCAAATAGGGTGGTATCGGTATCGGCCGATACTGCACAGCCAGGTATCGGGTATCGGTATCGGAGCCAAAAAATGGTATCGGTGCAACACTAAAAATAACCAATATAATGCCTTTCAATTCTCCCTTGGTTGCTTAACATTGCATATGGACTGCCTATGTAGGTGTGTATGTACTGTGTATGTAAAAGACAGGTGTGTGTGAGTTCATCTGGACGCACATTTCCTTTATCCCCTGAGACAACATTCCCAAAACAAGATGCTTTTGTTGGTCAAAATAGTTGTTGGATTATTCATCAGATTTGGTTCCGATTGATATTAACTTGTAGTGTTGAATCAAAACAAGTACATAAAATGTGTTGGCGGCATGTACCTTTCTCAGCAGGTCAGCATGACTCTGCACCAGTTCCGTGTATTTCTCCTTCAGCTTGGTGTAGCGCTGCTCATTGGCCTGGGCCTTCTCTGAAACACACACACAAGTGCATGCACGCACGCACGCACGCACACAAACACAAACACACACACACACACACACACACACACACACACACACACACACACACACACACACACACACACACACACACACACACACACACACACACACACACACACACACACACAAACACACACGTCAATGCAGTGCTCAGTAGAGTAAGTAGAGCAGTCTCTTCATGAGCAGACAGACAAAACTATACAGTATGGACAGATAAGAGGAAAGGAGAAAGGAGAAAGAGGGGGCAGTAAAGGAAGAGAAGAGCAAGAGGATGAGTAAAAGAGAGGAAGATAAGTCTAAGGAGGAGGAGGAGAGGAGGATGCTTCTAAAGCCCCAGGTCATAATACTGTACTACTGAGAGCAGGCACACTCTCATTTATTATAATCAGTCTGTGTGCATCCAGCCACTCACACACTCACCGGTAGTCAGGAGTGCGCAAGCACACACACACAGACACACGCACACAGATACAGAGAAACACAGACACAGACACACACACACACACACCATATGTTAAGTAGGAGATGAAGAAGTGGAGGCAGCCGGGTGCAGAGTGGAGATGAGAGGAGAGGAGCCGTGTTTAACACCACGAGAGGGAGGTGGTGAGTTCATAAATAGTGTTCAGGAGTGCCTCATGAGTGGCTGATGAGAGGACACCTCCGGCACGAAAGTGTGCACACTCTCTCTCTCTCTCTCTCTGTTTCTCTCTCTCTCTCTGTATCTCTGTAGGTGTATGTGTGTGTGTGTGTGTGTGTGTGTGTGTGTGTGTGTGTGTGTGTGTGTGTGTGTGTGTGTGTGTGTGTGTGTGTGTGTGTGTGTGTGTGTGTGTGTGTGTGAGAGAGAGAGTGTGAGAGAGAGAGAGAGAAACAGAGAGAGAGAGAGAAACAGAGAGAGACAGAGAGAGAGAGAGAGACAGAGACAGAGAGAGAGAAAGCACACACACGCACAGAGCTGCGGAGAGCCATCTATCGACCCCAGAGAGCGAGAGCAAGCGAACGAGAGCTACATCCCACCACCAGGCAGCAGTGATACCAACCACTACAATCTGTTAACTCCACTCTGTGGTAAACCAAGAGTGGCAGAGTGGGTGTCAGCATGAAACATAATTATCGCTCTCCATATCAGAGGGGAAAATGAGCATTGGAACTGGGAAGGGAAGGGACTGGGAAAAAACAGGAAGTCAAACAGCCGGGCATTTGCCCCTTAGCCCAGGGCCTTCCCTTCCCGGATTAGTGGTAGGGGCCCTGTTGTGTGTGTGTGTGTGTGTGTGTGTGTGTGTGTGTGTGTGTGTGTGTGTGTGTGTGTGTGTGTGTGTGTGTGTGTGTGTGTGTGTGTGTGTGTTTGGAATCAGTGGTTCCGCCACTGAGCAGGAGGGGTCGGGAAAAGGGTGAAAAAGGCAACCACAGCGGGGAAGATTTATGGCTGGTACCACAGGGGCATCAGAGATTGTGGCTTTTACCACAATCATAATCGAAAGGCTGAAAAGCTATACTTCCTGTTTGAAGGGAACGACAAAAAGGGCAGAAAACATTGTGGGCCCTTAACTGGGAAATTACAATACAACTTTCAGGCTGTGTTGTTGTTGATCAAATAATTATACAATTAAATTGAGGGAATTGAGGGAAAGGGAAAGTGAATTCAGATCCAGACTTCAGTTTCAACTCGTGACCAGTTGATGAACCACTAAAATAACGTTGGAAACAATACTCGAAATACAGAAAAAGAGTTGGTAGAGCGCTACTAGTGTCCCTCAAAACCAACTGGTGCTCTTGGAAGGGGTTCAATGTTGAAAAAGACAGAAGGAAAAAAATCCTTGGTCCAGGCACTTCAGTTGGTTGATGTAGTAAAAAACAAACTTTATTTAAGGGGCAAATGCATTAAAAAACACCAACGCGTGTGTAAGAGAAACAAACAGCCATCTAATTATATGAGTGTCCTCAGGTGCAGTATCCTGGGCCATGAGAGCCACTAGGTCTACTCCAAGTTTACTTGTTTCTCTTACATACCCTGATGAAGGCCACAGCGCCGAAACGCGTTGGTGTTTTTTAATGCATTTGCCCCTTAAATAAAGTTTGTTTTTTTACTACATCAACCAACTGAAGTGCCTGGACCAAGGATTTTTTTCCTACTGTCTTTTTCAATACTCGAAATACATTTGGAAATGAAAACTGAAAACTGAGTTAGGAAATCAGATTCTGTGAAAGAAGCATTAAAGATTAAAAAAAGATATACTGTAAAGAGATGAGCGTTGGTGAAGGAAAAAACAGAGATGGTTCGCACTCTCGAGCTCAACAAAGCGGCGCTGCTCAACAATTAGTCTTTCATTAACAACTAAGGGATAACAATAGATAAAAGGAAGTGAACAAAGAGATGGTTCGTACTCTCTTGACAAGGCTGCACTGCTCATCACTTAGTGTTTCTCCAAGAGAAGGAAAAAGTAAAAGATATTTCGTACTCTCGATCTCAGCGCTGCTCAGCACTTAGAGTTGCAATAAAAACAAAGGGATGGAAAAAAAAGAACAAAAGGAAGTGAAAGACTGAAGGTGTTTTCGCACTCTCGATCTCGGTGAGGCTACGCTGCTCCTTCTCGGTGTCCTCCTTGACGCGGCGCAGGTCGTCCAGCTCGGCGCGCAGGAACTCGCTCTCCCCCAGCGCCTGCTGCTTCAGGTGGCTCTGCTCCGCCAGCTCCGCCTCCAGCTCACTCACGCGCCCACGCAGCGCCTGGCACAGACGCCCGCTCTGGAGGAGGTGGGGTGGGGGGTGGCGGGGAGAGAGAGGAGGGTGGAGAAGGTAGAGAGAGAGGAGGAGAGAAGGGTGGACAGAGAGAGAGAGAGAGAGAGAGAGAGAGAGAGAGAGAGAGAGAGAGAGAGAGAGAGAGAGAGAGAGAGAGAGAGGGAGAGGCAGAGAGAGAGGGAGAGGGAGAGGGAGTAGAAGGTGAGAGAACGAGTGAGGAGAGTAGAGAGAGAGAGAGTAGGAGGTGGTGAGTGAGAGATGGGGGGTTGAGGAGTGGTAGGGATCAGGAGGAGGAGAGAGAAAGAGAGAGGAGGGTGGAGGGGAGACAGCGAGAGAGAGAGTGGGAGGGTGATGGAGAAAGCGGAGAGGAGGAGGACAGGAGGGTGGAAGAAAGTTAGAGAGAGATAGAGGTGAGAAGGGAGAGATATAGAGATGAGAGAGAGAGAGAGTAGGAGGAGGTGAGAGAAAGAGTGAGAGGGGCATAGGGAGAGGAGTGGAGAAGGTAGGGGGAGGGGTAGAGGAGGTAGAGAGAGAGAGTAGGAGGAGGTGAGTGAGAGAGAGAGAAAGGAGTGGAGGAGCAGGATAGCAGGAGAAGCAGGAGAGTGAGAGAGAGAGTGAGAGAGAGAGAGAGAGAGAGAGAGAGAGAGAGAGCGCGAGAGAGCGAGAGGGTGAGAGAGAGTGGGAGGGTGATAGAGAAATCGGAGAGGAGGAACAGGAAAGAGGAGGACAGGAGGGTGATAGAGAGTTAGAGAGAGAGAGATAGAGGTGAGAAGGGAGAGAGAGCGAGAGAGAGAGAGAGAGAGAGAGAGAGAGAGAGAGAGAGAGAGAGAGAGAGAGAGAGAGAGAGAGAGAGAGTGTGTGTAGGTGGAGGAAGAGGTTGTGAGGAAAAGAGTAGGAGGGAGAGGAAAAATTAGAGTGTTATTTTGCAAATCAGAGAAGGCAATCACTAACAAAGATGAGTCCAACAACATGAGGAAGTCTGGGTGATGTGCACATAATTATGACCCACTTAGAGAAAGATGCAAATGTGTGACGTGAATGTGAACGGAAGGAAAGAAAAGAGGAAGGACAGAACGTTTAAGAGGGGAAAGGTTAAGGAGGAAAGAAAGAAATAAAGAAAGAAAACCAAAGAAAGGAAGGAAGTATGAAAGAAAGAAAGAAAGAAAGAAAGAAAGAAAGAAAGAAAGAAAGAAAGAAGGAGAGAAAGAAAGAAAGAAAGAAAGAAAGAAAGAAAGAAAGAAAGAAAGAAAGAAAGAAAGAAAGAAAGAGCACTACACTTGCAGAGCGCAATGAGAAAGAGAGACCAGGTATCAAGGTCTAATGACGCTGTACGAGGTGGCGTGCTGAAATACGCTGCGTCACCAGCACCAGCCATGACCATGACAGAGCTAATCCTTCAACCAAATGATGCTGACGGAGCAACTTCCACCTCCACCACCACCTCCATCACCAGGCTCTCCACCCTCCACTCCTCAACCAGCCTCTCCTCCTGCTCTAGCCCACTCAGGGCTGCTCACCTCCAGCCTGAAGGTCTCCAGCTCCTCCTTCAGGGCCTGGATCTCTGCTGAGAGCTGCTCGATGAGACGATCCCTATCGACACACAGACACAACACAGGCAACACATTGTTATTAGTAGTAACCAGGGCTCTAAATTAACTTTTGTCATCACCAGCCAAAATGGCTAGTAGATATTAATCTTAGTTGCCAAACAGACACTGACTAATGGGACAAAGTGGCTAGTAAGATGTTCTTCTCTACCAGCCAAACTGAAATTTCTCCAGCATTTGGCTGGTTGGCTGGTGTTAATTTAGAGCCCTGGTAGTAACCTTGGGTCAGCCATATCAAAGTTAGTCCTTTTCCCTACATTAACGCTGGCAGTTACAACGGGTGCGGTGCCTGGATGCTCATGGGTGCGTGAAGGTAACCCTGAGTGCGTTTTAATATGCGACTTTGCCTCCTCCACTTGCGCTTGTCTCCTCGTCCCGCCTCCTGGCCCCTCCTCCGTGGAGAAAACGATAAAGTTTCCCAGCTGTCAGCCTAGCCACAACAACTTTTGAGGGACTGTTTTTCATTCACCATCCCAATTGCAAACAAGAAAAGACTCTACTATTGAGCTTTTGCAAGATATTGAAATATAATGCTGTTGTCAGTGATGTCATCATGACGAGAAGCAAGTGGAGGAGGCAAGGTCGCATATTGCAACGCACTCCCTGACACGCTCCACCTTGGCCATGTTACATGCAGCCATCTTGTGACACACACACAACGCACACAGTAAGAACAGGTAGGCTCTCCCTCCCTGACATTGACTTGGCAAGTCCAAAAAAGTCAGAGAATGTGCCCACATCAGTAGCACAGGTGCTGGACCACACATAGGATAACTGAGAGGAAAATAAATGTTTGCAACACTGTTTGATGCTACCAAAAATGTAATGGTACAAAGTTTCGAACTACCGGTAATTGCACGGTCATGAAGGAGTAAGAGTCCGAAACGTCGTGCCATGACATTTTTGGGAGCATCAAACAGTGCAGACCTTTATTTTCCTTTCAATTCCCTAGGCAATGCCTTGCTTCAGCACACTGTTCACTGGCACCATCCATACCACCAGCACCACCACCAGCACCACCACCACCACCCCTTGTCCTACTCCTTCAATAGACTTCAGACAACAGGATTCTAAAATAAGATATTCCTGACAATGGCGACAATGACAATGCAACAATGGGGGAAAGCACGGTATAATCATTGTGTCAAATCTGGGGAAGGAGGGGAATATTTCAATGGGAAACCGTGGAATGCTTCTACATGGACCACAGCCACTTACTGTCAACTGAACAAGCGCATGAGCACTGAGGGGAAAGGCAGCCTGACAAAAAAACTGGCTTAAACAGAGGAAATTGCAGTAGTTTGCATCAGAGAAGATGACATTTTCTTTAAACGCAGTCTAAAATTATTATACATCTATTCTGTCAAAATGTCAACCATATTATTTCAGAACCTTCTCCTTTGGCACTCCATTTGAACATTTTTGAAGCTTTTTTATTGTGTGTACATTAGGGGTGTAAATAATAATCAAAATGTATTGATGCATCGATGTATCGTCTGGCGATCTAATCGAATCGCATCGTATGGCATTCTTAAGTATCGGAAATAATCGAATCGCTGGCCCCTGTCCAATGCCCTAGCTCCATAACATATAATAGAATAAGAGTAATTGGAAAAAATCTAATCGTATCGTATTGTGGGGAATTCTTAAGTATTGAAAATAATCGAATCCCTGCTTTAAGAAATCGATACTGCATCGTATCGTCATGGAGGCTGTGATTTACACCCCTTGTGTACATGTACAAGCTTTGTTGCGTTTTATTTTCCACCAGCTACATCTGCGGTTGTCTTCAGGGGACGCCAAACATCACCGGAGCGGTTGCTACTCTATCTCTGATTGCTGATCATGTTTAAGATTTGAGTTGTGTAATGTGTAAGCTATTCTATCCAAGGCAACAGTCCTCAAGGATGACCAGGACCGCATTCCTATCTTCGAAGGACACGGGCGAGAGAGCATCCTTACTTGTCGTCTTTGCGCATGCCATTCTGGCTGTTGAAGTTGAAAGGGTCCGTAGCAGCCCCGAAGAGATCGTCAAACCTGGTCTCCACGGCAGCCTGTGGAGGGAGCAAATGGACTTAGATGAGCTTATGACAGTTACTGTATATAGCAGCAAACCTAATTTTGACTACCTTAGAAAAATAAAGGAGAAATAAAATAAAATAAAAGTTCAAATTCAATTCATTAAGGTGATGATATAGCTCAGGGAAACTTTTTGAGCGATGTTGCTGGGCAACTCAATCACCTTTCACAATCAAGTTTAATCAATCTATGCACAGACACACACACAACATCACTCCTACGCAATCAGTCACACGCACACGCACACGCATGCGCACACACACACACATACACACACAGGCTCCTACCTGTGGGGGTATGTCTGTGTCCACCAGGTCTTCCGTCTCCACCACGTGTTCGCTCTCCGGCGAGGAAGACTCCGCGGGGATCACCACCACGGGGCTGATGTGCTCCGACAGGGCCGACGCCCGCAGGAAGTTTGGAGGATTCTGGGTAGCCAAATCGATCAGCGAATTAATTTCATATGTGGTCGGCTTGACGTACAGTACAAGACAGCAGGTACAGCAGGTCAAAGCTTGACATAATCATTGATCATTAACATAATGTATTTATTCTTTAAAAAAAGATGCTGCAATGTCAAAATATATAAACATGGTAAATCAAATCAACTGAATTATATTCTAAAGGGAGTATCTAATGGCTTGAATCTCACTTTAGAAAGACTGTGTGTTATGACATCGCTGCAGGGCCTGTAACCAATACCCTGTGCCTAAATAATTGTAGGTTGCTTTTGGATAAAAGCATTGACTTAGTGTACTGTAATGTACTGTAGAGGAATGTGTAGTACTTAGAGGCTTCAATCGCAGAGAGTGCCTGTGGGGCATTTATGTGGAACTTTAAGTAAAAAAACTAAAATTAAAAAATAAATAAATAAATAATGTTCAGTTCCATCCATCCGTGCTCATCAGGACCGCACCTCAGGCAGCTGGGGGATCTGGATGAGTCTTTTAAAGTACTGCAGGTTGCTGGAGCGGTAGAACAGACTCTTCAACCTGGGAGACACGAAAAGAGAGAGAGAGAGAGAGAGAGAGAGAGAGAGAGAGAGAGAGAGAGAGAGAGAGAGAGAGAGAGAGAGAGAGAGAGAGAGAGAGAGAGTTCATTGTGTATGCTTGTGTGTGTGTGTGTGTGTGTGTGTGTGTGTGTGTGTGTGTGTGTGTGTGTGTGTGTGTGTGTGTGTGTGTGTGTGTGTGTGTGTGTGTGTGTGTGTGTGTGTGTGTGTGTGTGTTGTAATCCATTATAGATGTAGAGTCTGTAAAGCATGCACTAAGGTGCGTGTCTTTTCATGCCCCGTGTTCACCATGCGTGTAGAGGTAGAGAAGGGAGAGAGAGCTGACCAATCTTCTGTGTCATCCTTCCCCTACCACCCCCCTCCTCTCCTACAGTCCCCACTCCCCACCCCCCACTCCCCAACCACCATCTCTGACTCCATTTTAGTGCAGCAGCCACATCACAGACTGCGGTGCAAGATATGTTCTTTTGTGTGTCCCGTTTAAACAATTCATTCTATACAAAATAATTCAGTTTTTTCTCTTTGTTATATACTACACAAATTGGCACATCATTTATGGAATCATCGGTCATTGTAGCTATAGAATTTCCATGGAATTTCTATGGACCTCAAGAAACGAATGTGTAAGCAATGTCGGTAACACTTTATTTTAGCGTTACATCTATTAGCACTAATATATACAATGTTAATGCCTGCACAAGTAACTTGTAAGACATGTACTTAAGCAAAAGCTAAGGCCTACTAGGTCCTTACTAGGGTTAAATTGGTAATAAAGCCCTTATTGTGTATGAACAAGACATGAATACATGCCCAACAAATGTTTGATTTTGCTTAGTACATGCCTTACAAGTACTTATACAGGCACATCGTATGTATCAGTGCTAATAGATGTAACGCTATAATAAAGTGTTACTGTAATGTCTAGCAGCTAAGTGGGACCTTAGTCAGACTTTAAAAATGTCTGTGATGCAATCTCACCATCATGCCAATTCATTTCCCCACCACATCCCTCCCCACCACATCCCACTGGTAGATCCATTTTGGTCGTCTTTTAAGATTCATGAACTCCAGTTGCTTGCAGCTATAAACTCTCCGGTCTACTTCTGTGATGCAATCTCACACATCCATGCCATGTTGAATGTTATCTCTCCCCATCACCTCCAGTAACATCCCAACCATCTCTAAAACCACTATCGTTGAGGGTTTTTTTTTTTTTAATCTGTGATGCAATCTCTACATCATGCCATTTTCTTTTCATAACATATCCCCCCCCCACCACCACCACCACCCCACTACTCCCACCACCACCACTACACCCACAACCACCACCACCACCCCTACTCTCACGCTCATCTCCCAGCATCTCCCCCTCCAAACCACCACCACCACCACTACTTCCACCACCTCCACCACCCCTACTCCCACCACCACCACCACTCCCACTCCCACTCTCCATCTCCAACATCACTACTCCCACCACCACCACTACACCCACAACCACCACCACCACCCCTACTCTCACGCTCATCTCCCAGCATCTCCCCCTCCAAACCACCACCACCACCACTACTTCCACCACCTCCACCACCCCTCCCCCCACCACCACCACTCCATCTCTCCATCTCCACCACCACCACCACTACTTCCACCACCTCCACCACCCCTACTCCCTCTCTCCATCTCCCAGCGTCTCAGCATCCATTCTGGCAGAGTGGCGACCCCGGCGTGAACTCACTTCTTAAACTGCTCCTGGAAGCGATCCCTGTGGCCCTGCAGTGTGTCTGCTGGCAAGCCTGGACACAAACACACACACACACACAAGAGCAAGCACATTAATGACTAATGTTCTGTGAGAGAGGGAAAGAAAGTGTGTGTGTGTGTGTGTGTGTGTGTGTGTGTGTGTGTTTGGTGCATCCAAGTGTATTGCTGTGTGAGTCGGATAATAAGACTGTGTGAACATGAAAATTTCTCCGTGTGTGTGTGTGTGTGTGTGTGTGTGTGTGTGTGTGTGTGTGTGTGTGTGTGTGTGTGTGTGTGTGTGTGTGTGTGTGTGTGTGTGCGAGAGAGAGAGAATGTGTGTGAGAAAGAGAGAGAGAGAGAGAAAGTGTGTGTGTGTGTGTGTGTGTGTGTGTGTGTGTGTGTGTGTGTGTGTGTGTGTGTGTGTGTGTGTGTGTGTGTGTGTGTGTGTGTGTGTGTGTGTGAGCGAGAGAGAGAGAGAGAGAGAGAGAGAGAGAGAGAGAGAGAGAGAGAGAGAGAGAGAGAAAGTGTGTGAGAGAGAGAGAGAGAAAGTGTGAGAGAGAGAGAGAGAGAGAGAGAGAGAGAGAGAGAGAGAAAGTGTGTGTGTGTGAGAGAGAAAACGTAGAAAAGAGCGATTAGCTCCATCCGTCTGCCAACAGGCTGCCAAGCTACGTGTGAAGTTGTGGGCGACTGCGTGTCGGCTGATTTTTCCAACTCTGCATAAGTAGCTTCTCTAATGCCACAGTTATGCATGTGTAATGTGTAATGTGTGGGATTTACAGATTTTTACTATGGGCTACTCTGGTGACTCAGTCCATTTGGCAAGAGTATAAAAAGGCAGTGTTTTCATTTGAAGCTTTTTAATGAGAAACACAGACGTTAATGATCCACTTATGTTGCCTTTCTAACTTTAGCAAAGTCGAACAGTCCTGACATTAAAAAAAAAACACCAAAATTACACCACACAGACGTTAATGACCACACAATTCTAGGCTTTCTAACTTTAGCATAGTGGAACAGTCCTGGCAGTTCAAAAATAACTAAATTACATGAAGGTCATACTACTGCTATAACTATTACTACTGCTGCTGCTGCTGCTGCTGCTGCTACCGCAACGTCTTTTGAGATTAATAAAGTAACAGAAATGTCTGTTATGTGTCTCTAAATGTCTCTGTCGTCTGTTATGTGAGTCTAAATGTCTCTACGCTACTCTACTACTGCTAAAAGTAAAAAATAACAATGTTATGTTTCCATTTTACTGTTCTTCTATTATGTGCAAAATTATAGCTACAATTTCTCACAGCAGCAATGTAAAATGAGGTGAAAAGTGGTACATCAAAAATAGCATTTCAAGACAGTCTGTGGCAGAGTGGCCTGAATTTGAACGTGGATCTAATATCAGCCCTTATGCCCAGGGATAATCATAAATAGGCAGCCAGTTATGATTTCATTACTGTGTGAACACCTGGCAGGCATATCCAGCTCTTGATAATATTGTCGGGATGTCCGGTTGTTGGCAGCCTGCCATAGGAGTGTGTGTATGTGCATGTGTGGGGGCATAAGTCTGTGCATGCAATTATACATGAGTGTCTATATGTGTGTCTACTTTATACACCTCTGTCTCTATGTAGGTGTGTGTGTGTGTGTAGATGTGCATGAGTGAGTGAGTGGGTGGGTGAGTGAGTGAGTGAGTGAGTGGGTGGGTGGGTGAGAGAGAGTCAACGAGAGAGAGAGGCAGAAAAAAAACAGAGCAAGAGTCAATAAGAGAGAGGCAGAAAATGAACAAAGCAAAAGAGAGAGAGCTAGAGAGTGAGTGCGAGCGAGTGAGTGAGTGAGTGTGAGAGTGAGAGTGAAAGTGAGAGAGAGAGAGCGAGAGAGAGAGAGAGCGAGAGAGAGAGAGAGCTAAAAAAGAGAGAGTGAGTATAAGTGTGAGTGTATCTATGGACAGCAGGGGGACTCAACTCACAGGAGTGCAGCTTGAAGAGCAGCTTGACGGTGTAGTCGTACAGGTGGCTGCAGTCCAGGATCACCTGGATAAGAGGAGCCAGACGACACTGACCAGCCGCCGTCACCGACACCGAACGAGACATGTCCAGAGAACTGAAGACTGCAGAGAGAGAGAGAGAGAGAGAGAGAGAGAGAGAGAGAGAGAGAGAGAGAAAGAAAGAAAGAAAGAAAGAAAGAAAGAAAGAAAGAAAGAAAGAAAGGACAAGAGATAGAGATATCAAGTGAGAAAGGGGGAGAATAAATTAATGTGACAAACGATGTCCAACAAAATGACGCACAAGTTTCCATGACGCACTCCAGCGTCACCTTGTCCACTGCAGGTCTGCAGCACCACCACACAGACGTACAGTAAACACAAGGCAGAGTTCAATGTTGCAGTGGTGACAAACTGACAACACACTAGAAAACACCCCAGCAACAAGCACACACATGCAATCTCTCTCTCGCTCAAGCTAAATGGACTACCTGCTTTCTATCAAGGACTTTTTAAAATATGGAGTCTATTCAAGGTTAACATATCAGATGAATGTCCCTCTTCACACTGTTTTTTAAACCTACCTGTTTTATACAACACAAGATTCAATATCATGGATGGCACCATGGATCTTGATATGCGTTTGTGTCAAAAGAGGGTCTTAACCATGTCTCAGTTGGTAGCTACGTATATGTGGTCCTGAGTTTAACAATGCTTTAGGGGCAGCCACAAAACTTGGGTTGAGATCTCTACGTGTCATGGATTTGATACTACAGAGGTTGAGGAATGCTCATACCGCTGCTGAACGGCAGATGTTGAGAGATTTTGATAATGGCATTGTGGTCCCTAACCCCAATGATCCCTTTCCTGCATTAAAAGTGTGCCTGAAACATGATTGTGTTGGTAATCCTGAACAACATGTCATGCTTTTTGATGAAGTCAGTGGAAAAGTGATCTACAGAAACTGTGCTAAGGTACTGAATAGGAAATGGCTTGCTGATAGAATTGATATTCCTTGGCGAAATGTTCCTGGGGCCTCATTTATCAAGCGTTCTTAGGTACAGATCTGTGCGCAAAGCGTGCGTGCGATCATTCCTGAGCAAAGTGTGGGATTTATGAACATGTACTTGAATGTAGAAATGTGTCTAAATCTACGCACACCTCAGACCATGCGTGCGAGTGGAAGAAACACGAAATTGCAAATAATATTGACCGTGCAAGGTACCGTTTGCTTTGAATGACAATGGAGTATGACGGTGTGCTATTTTACAGTGTTTTCGTCCATGTGTGTCTCCTTCTTTTACTTATTATGAAACACCGTCCTCCTCCTGTCGAAAGCACCTCCACTTCTGCCGCGGAAATGTTTCTATCTCCGCACTTCCCGCCAGCGCTTCGACTGGTGCGTTTGTCCGTGTGTGTTCATGTGTGTCCAAACAGGGTGGCGCCTTCGAATTAACATGGCATTTGAATATATTTCAATACCATATATGGTTACGTGGAGGCGTTTCATGAGTACTTTTCAAGAGAGGTGTTCATTTTGGGGTTTAAGTACAGCAAACTTGATTGTTCAAAAGAAGAGTTGATCAACTTTGTTTTGGGTAATGCTAAAATGGCTGTCTATGTAAGCAAAAAAAACAAAATCGACCAACACCTGGATTATAATGTACTGGACATATTTTTGAGACTTGTGAAATCCAGAATACAAATGGAGTTCTCATTTTACAGTTCTGCAAAGGCTATTGATGTATTCCAAAGAGTTTGGTGCTATGGTGATGCCATTAAGCTCTGTTGTAAACAATGATTTGGTGTTTTCACAATGGTTATCATGAAAAGCCTTGTTTTTTTATTGATTGATGATTATTTATTTTGGAATACTTTTAAACCTCCTGTAAGATAACTCATTGTTTTATAATAAAGTATTCCTAAAAATCATATCTCTCTCTCTCTCTCTCTCTCTCTCTGTCTCTCTCTCTCTCTCTCTCTCTCTCTCTCTCTCTCTCTCTGTCTGTCTCTCTCTCTCTCTCTCTCTCTCTCTCTCTCTCTCTCTCTCTCTCACACACACACACACACGGCATCACTCCAAAGAGGCTCTATATCTGGCCATGAGGCGAGGAGTCAGTCAAGGTGGCGAGGTGACATGATTCGTCTGATCTCGTTAGTATGGGATCAGCGTGCCTAGGCTGGGGGAGTGAGAAGAGATAGGAGCCACCTTTAATCTTGTGAGACTACTAAGAAGAAGACAGTGAAGCCTCTTCCACTCACTCACTCACTCACTCACTCACTCACTCACTCACTCACTCACTCACTCACTCACTCACTCACTCACTCACTCACTCACTCACTCACTCACTCACTCACTCACTCACTCACTCACTCACTCACTCACTCACTACAGCCTTTCCTGCAGAGCATGCAGGGCTCTAAATTGGCACCAGCCAACCGGTCAAATGCTGTTGAAAATTTAGTTTGGCTGGTAGAAACGAAAGCTTAGTAGCCACTCAGGGCCTGTATGTTTGGCTACTACAATTAACATCTACTAGCCAAATTTGAGTTGATTTATAGGCCTGTGTACATTTGTCAATGCAGTGTTTCCCACAGAAATTTTGGAAACTATGGGGGCAGCCGGGGTTTATTTTGTCCGGGGGGGGTATTCTTGCAGCATAAATGCAAAACGGCAAAACAATGACTACAGTATGACATTGCCGCATGGAGAAACTGTAGGCCTGGGCCTATATTTCAGCCATTTATATTTTGAGAAATAAGGCTACATAAGATTTTACCCATGACTTGTATAATAGTAGTACATTATCATTGTCAAAAAATGCAGTACAGTGAATAATTTCTGTTTACAACACAGTTTCATTCGTCCCTCATGCAGGGGTCTGGGAAACAATAAAAAAAAACAAAATAGGAGCAGAGATAAGAATTTAAGAGCACTGTGAAATTGTTAACGCATAGACAAAAAGGGTCTTAGAGGGTAGGCTATGCCTTTTCCCCCACACATATCTGTAGGCGTACACATTCTACATGAGGGGTGCTGGTCACAGGGCCAGTTTTTTCCAAATTCCTCCCATTTAAAGGGCTGAACAACATATTACACATTTATGTCTATATTCACATTCATTACACATTAATTTCTATATGCAGCCCGATGTCTCCTCTGCTGTGTCAATGAAGGTCTGTCACCAAACTCATTACAACTGTAAAACAAAGCCTAGGGAGTGTTAGTAAACTCATCCCAACTGTCCCTTCTCTGAAGGTTTTTTATATTGCTCCCAAACCCAAGTAAACTACAACAACTTGACAAGGCTTTTGATCCCTGTCTTTCAAGCACTTGTGGTTCTCTCTATAGCAGGGGTGCCCCCTTTTTTTAACCAAGATCTACTTTTGAAGTTGATGGTCTGCCGTGATCTACCAAGTCAAATTCAAGGATGTCAGTATGAAAATTTAAGACCACCATTTATTAATCACCATTATTATGAACAAAATGTTTTCAGTAGGCTACTATGGCCGTATCTTTTCAGTGTGTTTTTAAAGTGTGTTGAATAGCCTATCTTTACAAAGCAATGCAGCACTGATAGTATGCAGAGATAATTTCAGTCATACACAAGTCATAAACAACTGAAACAATTTCAAAATGATAAACATTTGGTATAAAAGGCACATAGGCCCTATTTCTAAAATATGATGAAGCATTATCATGCCTTCAGTGGTATAGGCTACAAATTAAAAAGGGCTCAGAAATTCACCATTTGTTATGGGTAAATAGTAGGCTACTATGAGAGAGAGAGAGAGAGAGAGAGAGAGAGAGAGAGAGAGAGAGAGAGAGAGAGAGAGAGAGAGAGAGAGAGCAATGAGAGAACTCATTGGATTGGTTAACACCCCTGTTAAGTGTGACTTCTTCTATGAAGGTTTTTTTTTCAGCTCTCTGGGACAGTAGCACAGCAAAGGCTTTCTATTGTGAGTTTGGCCAATCGTTTTGTCCACAACTGAAGCAAGAAACAGCACAAATTGAAGTGAATTCCATACATGTCAACAACTAATTTCCCTTACACGCGGCACGCGATGTAAACGCAGTTAGCGATGATGCATGCGACTAGCGATTTGGACGAAGATCCTCGCATATCGGCGTGTCATAACGCATCCTTGCGCACATGTTCTGTTACTCACCCGATGTTACACGTATGCACACATGAATCAACTGTAATACCCTTACGGTCACTTCCTAATGCTTTCCCCTCATTCTGTGTTACCGTGGGACTACTTATCTAACCAATACAGAGTCTATAGGATGTATTTACTCCAGGAGGAAAATGCGAAGGAAATTCAAAATCGTAATTCAAATCGTTTTTAACAAAAACGTATATCGTTAAAAAAATAAATAAATTAAAAAAAAAAGTTTTTTTTTTTTAAATTTTTTTTTTTTTTTTTTAACATTTTCGTAAACTATGGCGGCCAAATTTAAACCATGGCGGGCCGCCATAGTTTCCTCAATGTATGGGAAACACTGCAATGTGTGTGTGTGTGTGTGTGTGTGTGTGTGTGTGTGTGTGTGTGTGTGTGTGTGTGTGTGTGTGTGTGTGTGTGTGTGTGTGTGTGTGTGTGTGTGTGTGTGTGTGTTGGGGTGTGTATGTGACTACCATAATTGGAAATGCTATTTTGTACAGCTTTGTACAGTATAAAATTCCCAGAAATATGTATTACTTTGGCGCGGTGGTCTGTGCAGGGAGAAAGACGGCTGCACTGCATTACATACCACGTTTCATTAGAATCACAAGGTGACCTTTGCACCTCTTCACTTGCAGGAGAATACAGAGGAGGTTTGAGATGGTTCTAGAATCCTCAGGAAGAGCAACTCAGGAAGGTATTGCCAGCTATTCAATAATTCATCATGCACACTCACAAAAACTCACTCTCAGGAATTTATTCATTCCTCATCTACAGGTATCAACCCATTCATTGATCTTCATCATTGCATATTCACTTATTATGGTATATATTCACTCATTCACACTGCACTGTTTCAGGTCCCTACTTCTCAGTAAGTCCTTCTCCCTCTGTAGACCACACTCGCACTCATTTTTCACCCCTTTTCACTCATTCACACATTCATTCACTGACTCACTCGCTCACTTATTCATTCATTCATTCATTCATTCATTCATTCATTCATTCATTCATTCATTCATTCATTCATTCATTCATTCATTCATCCCACTAACATCCAACGCTGTGTGCCAGATGAGCGACATAAGCACCACCACCCAGCATCAGCAGCATTACTAAGCATCTGCAGCCAGAGCTAAATTGGAGATGCTAATTTAACAACGTTGACCTTGACACACTTTAAGATGAGTTAGCTGGCTGGATGCCGCTGCTGCTGCTTCATTGCTTCCCAGCCTCCCAGCATCGCTACCCAGCAGCAGCATCACTCCCACGCATCTGATCTGATGGCAGCTGACACAGGGACAGATCAGGTACTGACACGGCTGTGTGCTGGCAGGAAAGTGAAGGGTGCTGGTGTCGCATTCGACCCCGTTACATAATGAGCCCTGGTCGTTCCACCCTCTGCTGCTGCTGCTGCTTTCTCCTGGGCCTATCTGTCCTCTACGCCATCTGCCAAATCTGTGATTTTGATCACTTTAGGGGCGAAGTTTCTTGGCTTCCATATAGAGATGCACCGGATCCTGATTTTTTGGATCCTGACGGATACTGGATCCACTGCTTAAGATCCTGCCGGATCCGAAACCGGATACCGGATCCTATGAAAGGGTTGAAAAACATAGCCTACTCGCACACGTGGGCCCTTTTTATTAAGTTGGCTCAAACTATTTTTTAGACTCATTGGCTCACCGCTTCCAAAGTTCTTTCACTCCATGTAGCAATTGGGGTTGCGAAAGACTGACTGAAAAACCTTGGCTAGAGATGCACCAGATGCTGATTTTTAGGTAACTGCCGAATACCGGATCCACTGATTAAGATCCTGCCAGATCCGGATCCTGTGAAAAACCCTATTATCCTGCCGGATCCGGAACCGGATCTTGGACCCTGTGCATCTCTACTTCCATACGATGTGATGAGGGATCAGAGCCACGCATTGGGACGTTGAAGGGCAGAGTAAATCATAATATAAAGCACGCCACATAGTATAGCCAGAGAGAGTAGAGAGAGAGAGGTTCCATTGGCCCATTGTTTCCGGGTTCTATTATTGAAAGGGGGGGGGGAGGGGGGGGATCCCCCTTTAGGCAGACCTAGGCAGACCTAAGGACTGTTCTATTCAATGCTAGGAGTATTATGACACCCCCATTTAGGCAGACCGGAACCTGGTCATATTAGGTGCCCATAGCAAACTATTACATTGGCATATCTCTATATACTTAAAGAATCTCTGGTATAGCCCAGAAGATTTTTTGGATATACACTACAGCAGACACCATTTAGGTGATGCAATAGACACTTGAATGGCTTTCAACAGCATCTAATTGGGGATACTGGGGTGCAGTATGCTCATGCACTAGGGGTGTAAATAATTATCGAAATGTATATCGATGCATCGATCCCACGGCCGACGATGTGATCGAATCATATCGCATCGTGGGGCATTCTTAAGTATCGAAACTAATCGAATCGCAGGCCCTTGTCCAATGCCCTTGCTCCATAATATAATATAAGTAGAAAAGTACTTGGAAAAAATCAAATTGAATCAAATCGTAGCGTGAGGATTTTTTAAGTATCGAAAATAATCAAATCCCTGCTTTCAGAAATTGATACCGTATCATATCGTCATGGAGGCTGTGATTCACACCCCTGTAATGCACCCATGGGCTCTGTGCCTATGGGGACCCAGGTTCGAATCCGGCCTGGGTCATTCCCCAAACCTAGCCCATCAGCCTCTCTATCTTGAACAACGCATTTCGCCCAGTGCATCTTCAGGTTCGCTCTTTCCTTGAGGTGTTTTCTGAACTTTTATCTCTGATCAAGTTTTCCTGCACCTGCAGTTACACCTGCACCTGTATTAAGCTGGGCTTACACTGTGCGACTTTTGCCCCGATTTTGCCCCGATTTGGCACTCGCACGACTTTTTGAGAGTCGGGCCGATTTCTTGCTCAATCGCAGGTCAATCGTGAGTCTTGCATCGTGCAGTGTACATGGGGTAACGACAAGCGATTTCGCCTCACGACCGTGCAATCGCAGGGTCGCAAGAAAATCAAAACGGTTTGAAATTCTGGTCGTGGCTCGTGCGTAAATCGCACAGTTAAAGCAGTGCTACGACACGATTTGACATTTCACATGCACAAATATAGGGCCGTGTGATTCGCTGTTGAGCGCGACCTCATATCTCCACCTCAGGTGCGCATGTTCCCTCTGCAGACCGGGGAAACATGCCTGTCGCGTCGTACGGTGGAAGCATTTGGCTCGCATCCGACTGTCGGCTCGTGTAGTGTGAGGACGTGAGTCGTGAGTTGTGAACTTTTAAACAGTGAAATTCCATCGTGCAGTGTGAGCAGAAGCTTAAGACCCACGAGTGAAAATATCACACAGTGTATTCCCGGCTTTACTGAAGACATGTGCACAAGGACTTGCATGTACTTTGCCCATACTTTGCTGTATTAAAAATAAGATACTGTCGTAGTAGTAATGTAAAAGCTGTTAGTCGATAAATAAATGCAGTTTAGTGTTGTGTAGCTAAAAAAATCCACACTTGCCCACTGACCATGTCATTTTTACAGGGGCTTGGCAGCCAGTCTGGTGCTCATGACCCCTTCACTACCAGCCTGTTTATCTGGGTTCCTCAAGTTTCACTCTCACTCACACTCCTGGCCACGGATTGCGGATGGCTTCAGTCTCACTTCCTCCAAAACTCCCCTGCCCAATATGCTCCTCTTCTCTTCTCTTCTCTTCTTCCCCTACTTTACCCCTCTCCTGTTTTCCCTCCACCATCTCTCTCTCTCTCTCTCTCCATCATCTCTCTCTCTCTCTCTCTCTCTCTCTCTCTCTCTCTCTCTCTCTCTCTCCCTCCACCATATCTCTCTCTCCATCATCTCTCTCTCTCTCTCCCTCCACCACCAATCTCTCTCTCTCCCTGCCCCCCCCCCTCTCTCTCTCTCTACCATCTCTCTCCCTCCCTTTCTCTCTCCCTCCACCATCTCTCTCTCTCTATCTCTCTCTCTCTCTCTCTCTCCCTCTAACTCTCTCCAGGAGGACACTGCTCTCCTTGTATGAAGGTGTGTCTTCCTGTGCCATGGACTGGTGATTTGAGCAGCACATTCATATTCAGCCTGCAGCTCGGAGACTACACACACCCTTGAATTACTTATACATCCCTCACCACACACACATGCAAGCGTGCACACACACACACACACACACACACACACACACACACACACACACACACACACACACACACACACAGACTGCCTGAGCACATACGTATTCATTCCTAAGGAAACTGAAAAGCACGCACACACACACACACACACACACACACACACACACACACACACACACACACACACACACACACACACACACACACACACACACACACACACACACACACACACGTACACACACTAGACACACATGTACACACATACGTTCACGTACACACATAACATACACGCACGCACGCACACACACACACTGTACACACACCAGCCTGTGCACACTTCCTAACTTATGCCAAAAGGACACAAACACATGCCCAATTCTGTTACTATTTTACAGCCACTTATTCTCAATCAAAATGTTTCACAGAAAAAAACCCTCTGATTACCTGCCAGGAACAGGTTGAGCTCACACTCCAGGTAGTCAAACATCTCAACAGTCATCTGGAAACTGCGGAGGAGACAAACAAGGCCAGCAATCAGCAAAGGCTTTCTCTCAGATACACATGCTGTGTCTTGATATACAGTACGCATGCACACACACACACACACACGCACACGCACACGCACACGCACACACACACGCGCGCGCACTCACTCTCACTCTCTCTCTCTCTCTCTCTCCCCATCACTGTCCAACGCACATACTCTCATACACTCCATCATCTGAAAACAGCACACATAGGCCTACTGTACATCAACACATGCACACACTCTTTCCCTCTAAACGTCAAACACACACACACATGCAAACAAACACACGTCTTTACTACTGTATGTGTCTAATGGTGGTTTACTGAGTTGATGTTTAGTGGTTAATCCTCACTATATGCTCAAAATAATCTATGGAAATTAATTAATGTCACGCATATAAATATTTTTAATCTGGTCAGATGTTTGTAGCTGCGTTCCTGTTTTTTGTTAGGGAGCCACCAGGAGAGCGAGCGAGGGAATGAGCACTCACAAGTTGTTGACGTCGTTCTCTCCCACCTCGTCGAGCTGTCTGTTTGACATCTGAAGGTTGCCGGGGAAACGGGGGTTCTGACAGACAGAAGAGGATACATTTTCCCGTCAGGTGGTAGAGGCATGAGGTGCACAGGAATGAGACCACCCTGGCTGACACACTTTGATTCCCTCCGAGGATGGATAGAGGGAAGAGAGAGGGCTTGGGCAAGAGGGAGAGGGAGAGGGAGAGGGAGAGGGAGAGGGAGAGGGAGAGGGAGAGGGAGAGGGAGAGGGAGAGGGAGACAGACAGACAGACAGACAGAGAGATGACCGCTTGGGCAAGCGAGAGAGAGAGAGAGAGAGAGAGAGAGAGAGAGAGAGAGAGAGAGACATGCACAGAGAGAGAGAGAGAGAGAGAGAGAGAGAGAGAGAGAGAGAGAGAGACAGAGACAGAGACAGAGACAGAGACAGAAAGAAACAGAGGGAGTGGACGAAAGAGAGACAGAGTCAGCGAGAGAGAAGACAGCTTGGGTGTGCAGGGTGAAACCAATTATAGAAATATTACACACACAAGCGCACAGGCGCGCACAAACACACACGCACGCACACAAGGACACACACACTTTCTAAGGCTCTCACTCACTTTGATGTGGAACTCCATTTTGGTGATGAGCAGTTTGAGGTAGATGCTGCACAGCTTTCCATAACCTTCACTCAAATGGCCCTGTAGAAACAGACAGATAGAGGAGGAGAGAGAGAGAGAGAGAGAGAGAGAGAGAGAGAGAGAGAGAGAGGGAGAGAGAGAAGAAAAAGGAGGATGAGAGAAAGACAGAGCAAGACAGGGAGAAATAAACACAAAGGCAGAGAGAAAGAGAGAGAAAGAGAGAGCAAGCAAGAAAGAAAGAACGAAAGAAAGAATGACAGAAAGGAAGAAAGAAAGAAAGAGAAGGGAGAGACAGAGGAAAAGAAAATGGTAAAAGATGAAAGGGAGGTGTCAGCCTTCATAGTGCTGTGGGGGGAGCAGATGCTGTGGCAGCGTAGCGAGTTGGCAGAGGGTGATCATTAACCACTGGCACCCCACTGCACTTGGCACATATAGTAGTGTACAAGGGGATGTGGAGCTGTGTGTGTGTGTGTGTGTGTGTGTGTGTGTGTGTGTGTGTGTGTGTGTGTGTGTGTGTGTGTGTGTGTGTGTGTGTGTGTGTGTGTGTGTGTGTGTGTGTGTGTGTGTGTGTGTGTGTGTGTGTGTGTGTGTGTGTAGGGCCACTGACAGCATTGGCTAGGCCCAGGACAAAGTAATCACAAACGATGTACTGAGGGCCCCCTCTCTCCCTGGGCCAGGGACAAGTGACCTGTTTGTCCCCCCCTGTCGGCTTCCGTATGTATGTGTGTGTGTGTGTGTCTGTGTGTGCACGCGTGTGTGTGTTCTTTTGCAGCCTGGAAGCTAGATGTCTGCATGGGCCAAATTCTTTGTGTCTGAGGGTTTTTTGTTTTTTTCATTCGGAGCTGTAGCCTGTGAGCTCCCTCCTGCCGTCTATGGCAAGCAAGCAGGGCCAAAAGGGGCAGTGCAGGGCAGACCAGGCCCGAGGTGAGAATTATGGAAAAAGAAGTTTCCTAGCGCGTGTTTCCTTCCGCTCAAGTGTTTCAGTGTTTATAATTCAGGAACTCTGTGCCTTGCGAACGGCACTGACCCACTTGGATAACGCTATCGCTCCACAGGACGATTCAAAACAAGATATCTTGTAAAACTCGTGGTAACAAAAGAGGAAAAAATTGGGATAAAGAGCATAGGTTTCTGGAAATTCCTCTGTCTGTGAACTCCCAAACACCTCCTAGCAGAGAGGTACTTCCAATAACAGTTTGTTATAAAGCTATATGAATCTTAAGAAACCTTATAAAAACATTTGTAGTAAGCGGTCCTTACATCACACTGTTGTCTTAAAAGAGACAGAACTAGATTTGTCACAGATATACAGTATGTGTGTATATGTGTAGATATGTACATCTGTTGCCTGAACCAATGTTAGCACTATAGACATGACATGTACAGTGTATCAAATGTATGAAACATATCAGAACCATTTCATAATTACTTCATGTTACAAGTCTCCCGAGAACACAATAAACTGGAATATTGATAACCCATGGCAATAACGGCACTGCTTGAATATTTGTACAGCAAAGCTTAATTTTCCGCCCACATTTTTATGTTTATGTTTGCATCTTGTGTTCTGCCTCTCGCCTCTGAAGGGGAACCACTGGATTGCAGTACCAACTTTGGATTCGATCCAACACATAAACAAGCAGGCACAGTTTAGCAGCGGTCTTCTAAATGCATGACAACCCGCCCACATAACACACACACACACACATAAACACACACACTTACCCAACTACACCCTTACCCCTCTCTCTTTTGGACTCAATGCCACTTTGGTATTATTTTATGCGTAATATTATATTCTGAATGATGTGTGTGTGTGTGTGTGTGTGTGTGTGTGTGTGTGTGTGTGTGTGTGTGTGTGTGTGTGTGTGTGTGTGTGTGTGTGTGTGTGTGTGTCATGTCCACTCTATTCTTGCACTACATTAAACAATCAAAAACAGTGACAAATTCAGAGCATGTGTGCATCACTGCAAGCGTTTCCTCCACTGCAGCCTGTAGACCTGTGTTAAAGGAGCTTGCGGCTATATTGGTGGACATGCATGATTGGTGCAGTGAGCAAACAAACAGCAGAGGACAGTATTAGCAGTGGACTTCTGAATACAGTAGGCCATTAACGCACACTGTTCCACCAGTGGAAAGCTGTAATAATAATGTAACATATAATAATAGTCACTTAAAAAGCTTAACTATCACAGTACTACACCACTATGGCAGTGCACAGGGCCTTAAGTAATGCATAACCAATTGGTCATTGACGTTCTGGTAATAG